>NC_044919.1:13234112-13361554 GCF_003576645.1 Ipomoea triloba | reverse complement strand
GGCAAAACTCGGCACGCCTCCAGTTCAGCATACTCTGAACTCGGTCTACTTCTAGTTCGGCATACCCCGAACTCGGCATAACTCGGCATAGCTTGGCATAACTCGGCACGCCTCCAGTTCAGCATACTCTGAACTCGGTCTACTTCTAGTTCGGCATACCCCGAACTCGGCATAACTCGGCATAGCTCGGCATAACTCGGCACGCCTCCAGTTCGGCATACTCCGAACTCGGCACAACAAGGCATACTTCCAGTTCAGCACACTCTGAACTTGGCACACTTCCAATTCGGCATATTCCAAATTCGGCACACTTCAAATCGGCATACTTTTAGTAGAGAATCAGAGGACTTCTATACAGAGATTGTACCGTTTTCGTTTGATATATACTAACTATTGTAACCGATATACTTTGAATTTTGAATATATAGAATTCAAATATTTCGCGTTTACACCTGTAAACACTACATATTTATTTGAAACATTGATTTAAATTGACAATTTCATACTAAATTTGAAACATTGATTTAAATTTTATCCAAACTTTTAAATGTCATAATTTCATACTAAATTTAAATTCTAGATGAAACACCAATATAAATTTGGTTACAACATTTTAACGTAGTCTAATCCCTTAGCTTAAAAAAATTGATCATCACATATATAGCTTCTTTAATGCCAAGCTCCCTACCAACCTTCAGCCTCCATGAACTACATCTGATCTGTTTTGCAAGTGTTGCAGTCATATATTGTCTCAGATAAATGTATTAATATAAATATATATATATATATATATATATATATATATATATATATATAAATTTTTATTTCATTTGTTCTGCCCAAATTTCCCAGATTAATTACAACTTCTCTATTCTGTGCAATTGCACCTCTACCTTGCCATTGCCTAGTCCGCTTTTGTCTCGCTACCGTCAGGATAAATGCAAGAATATTGACAAATGGGGTCATTTTTTTATCATGCACTTAATAGTGTACGCACGACGCACGCACACTGCACGCACGACGCACGCAAAACAAACGCACTATCAAATTTATTGTATTAAGACAATTAGTTTTCTTTGCATTATGAACTCAAAGAAAGTAGATGATAAAATACATTTGCCGGTAGTTCATTATAAACCTTAGCATTTATTGTAATTTTTAATGTATTTTGTATTTGATATTTTTTAATTGGACTTTGTATTTGAACATTTTTTAATTCATTTTACTTTCACTTCTTCGGCTTCACTAAAAGAAAATTCTGAATCAGCCCCTGCAGTCTCAAGAGGAGAGTGACTTGTATGCATGGCAGGAGAAGACATACACGGGCCTATAAGAACCCAATAATGAAAACAAGAAAAATTAAATTTAAAACCATTTTCCTCTAGCTTTCTTACCAAAACCCCAAAATCGTGAAAAAATTAAAAAACAAAATCAAGTATGGCAACCTTCAACCTTAAAACCATTCTCTTCTTCCTCGCTAAAATCCTGAAGTCGTTCTTAGCTTCAACAATGGAAGAATGGGATCCATTCCATTTACTCCAAAATTTCACACGTATGAAATTTCGGTTGCTACTCTTCTTACTCTTCACATTTTCTTTCTTCTCTTTTACAATTCACTTTACTCATCCTCTTAAATTTAAAGTCCAACATCAACGCTTCTCAGCTATTTCTATGATTTCCATTCTTGCATTGGTCATATTCCCTCAAATAATGTTCTGGTCCAAATATTGATAAATGGGGTCATTTTTTTTATCATACACGTAAAGTGCACGCAAAACACCCGCATTATCAAATTTATTGTATTAAGACGGTTAGAAAAACATACCTGCGCACCGGAAGCATCAAATCACTTTTTCATGATTCTATGTTTAAAGAGGGAGTTAGAAGGATTTTACCCTTCAAGCGTGCTTTGGCAGAGTCAACAGCTTGAACCGTCCAATTGTGCGGCCTCTAGTCCGTCCATCGGTCGGGCACTCGAGAAGTCCCAAAGATTTCTAAGTGAAAACTATTTTCCTGACTTAATCTCTGTATATCTTCTATCTCACTTAAGAAATAGGACAAGGCTATATATATATATAGCCTAGTTTGGGCCCAGCTTTTAAAAGCCCAAAACTACCCAATATTGAATTAATCTATTAATCAATTTATTAATGTTTTAATTCAATATCGATAACTCTTTATCGATTTCTTTTAAAGTTCTCAGCATTACCACGAACCATTAAGGTGTGATTTTCTAGGTTCATAGTCAAACTAGCAACGAGTAATATTTAATAACTCATTATTAAATAACTCGTAAGTCATGGGTGACACCTAGCAGTATGTAATGACTACCTAGTTGACAATGAATATATTTTAATATATTATAATGACCCTTTCCGTTACTAATATCATGCAACAATCCCACAACACTTGTTCCGAACCAGATAAAGGTCATGGTCAAACTTGGTCACAGCCATAAACCCGGTCAATATGTCTATTCAATATTCTTAACCTGAAGTCCAACTTCATTATACTCTGGCTGGCCAGAGAGGATTATTGAATAGACTGGAACATCCTTGTTACTTCAAGGCGGTGGATCCTCTATTGAACACAAACATGTCTCCGTACAATATTGAGCTAGGCCACCAAGTACACTTATAGTCCCATAATGAACAAAAGACGCATACTGGCAAAAACTAGTCCACCATATGTACGAGACAACCATGTCGTCTCAAGTCAAAGGATTATTGCATACTTATAACATACAGCATACCGATGACACGTAGGTAAACATCATGCGGTACGTTGTCGTTAGTCAATGTTCAATGACTTGTTCTCTAATAATCATCCACATGTCCACTCTCTGTATCTCATACAGAATGGCATGAGACTCACCATAAGAAAGACAATGTGCTAGTCTTATCGGAATTCTAATGCCCAATTAGAATTCCTATGACTAGGAACATTTTACAATACTTTGTTTATTAATTCTTCGTCACTCATATTCTTAACACTTAAAAATGAAGAATTAAGAAGATTATATGGGATAATATCAAATATATTAATTAAGCCTTAATAAAATAAATAAAACAATTATTTATTATATTTATTTAATAAGAAATTAATGCCCAAAACAATAAATGCTGGCTCCAAGGGCATACATGTCGTCTAACAGTCTCCCACTTGCACTAGAGTCAATCGGTAACCTTCATCTTCTCAAGATGCCGATCAAACTTGTCTTAAATAAGTGGCCGTATAGAAAACAGATCTACTAGGAAATTCTAAATCCGCCCCTACATTCTCAAGAGGAGGGTGACTTGTACGCATGGCAGGAGAAGACATACAACGGGCCTATAAGAACCCCTAAATGAAAACAAGAAAAATTAAACTTAAAACCATTTTCGTCTTTCCTACCTAAACCCCAAAATCGTGAAAAAAAAAAAATCAAGTACGGCAACCTTCAATCTTAAAACCATTCTCTTCTTCCTCGCTAAAGTCCTGAAGTCGTTCTTAGCTTCAACAATGGAAGAATGGGATCCATTCCATTTACTCCAAAATTTCACACGTATGAAATTTCGGTTGCTACTCTTCTTACTCTTCACATTTTCTTTCTTCTCTTTTACAATTCACTTGTCCTCTTAAATTTAAAATCCAACATCAACGCTTCTTAGCTATCTCTATGATTATTTCCATTCATCCATTGGTCATATTCCCTCAAATAATGTTCTGGTCCAAATATTGATAAATGGGGTCTTTTTTTTATCATACACATAAAGTGCACGCATGATGCACGCAAAACGCACGGACTATCAAATTTATTGTATTAAGACAAGTAGTTTTCTTTTGCATTATGAACTAAAATAAAGTAGATGACAAAATATACTTGCCCGTAGTTCATCATAAGCCTTAGCTTGTATTGTAATTTTTAATGTATTTTGTATTTGATATTTTGTATTCGAACTTTGTAAAAAGGGATTTTGCAGGTGGAGTAAAAAGAAGTCAGTACTGAAATTGAGGAGTAGAGCCGTAGAGGATAAGAGGAAAGACTATTGCAATTACAAAAATACCCTTAGATTTTATAGCACATGGATGGAAATGTAAACGGAGGACTATAGTGAGCAAAAATACAAAAGTCTGGGATTACATTAGGTCACCAAAGTCGTTTAGGACGAAATTGAGAAAAAAACCTATAGTCGAGGACTATTTTGGGTATTAACTCATTTTTGAATTCATTTTAGTTTCACTTCGTCGCCTCCTATGAAAGAAAATTCTAAATCCGCCCCTGCAGTCTCAAGAAGAGAGTGACTTGTATTCATGGCAGGAGAAGACATACAACGGGCCAATAAAAACCCAAGAATGAAAACAAAAAAAATAAACTTAAAACCATTTTCCTCTTTTTTACCTAAACCCTAAAATCCTGAAAAAAAAAAAAATCAAGTATGGCAACCTTCAACCTTAAAACCATTATCTTCTTCCTCGCAAACATCCTGAAGTCTTTCCTAGCTTCAACAATAGAAGAATGGGGTCCATAAGTCCATTCCATTTACTCCAAAATTTCACACCTATCAAATTTTGGTTCCTACTCTTCTTACTCTTTACATTTTCTTTCTTCTCTTTTACCGTTCACTTTACTCGTCCACTTATATTTAAAGTCCAACATCAACGCTTCTCAGCCATCTCTATGATTTCCATTCATGGATTGGTCATTTTCCCTCAAATAATGTTCTAGTCCAAATATTGATAAATGAGGTCATTTTTTTTTATCATACACGTAAAGTGCAAGCACGACGCACGCACAGTGCACACACGACGCACGAATAACATACGCGCTATCAAATTTTATTGTATTAAGACAACTAGTTTTCTTTGCACTATGAACTACTAGAAAGTAGATGACAAAATACATTTGCCCGTAGTTCGTCATAAACCTTAGCTTGTATTGTAATTTTCAATGTATTTTGTATTTTGTATTTGAACTTTGTATTTGAACATTTTTTAATTCATTTTAATATGGATTAAAAGTAAAATAATATAGAGATTATAAATTTGTTATTATATTGCATCTGTTTAGTTGTTACTATCGGATTAATTAAGGGACATGAACAAGATTGGGGCTGCTTATGGTATAGCTCTAACCAATTGTTTAGCTTATTAAATTGCTACACGTACAAGTTGAAGGATTCATTCACATACAATAATGTTTAGGTAGATCGGGCCTCGGAAACGACCACTCGGCGATGGAAATTCCGGTGGCAGCCGCATGCAGGCAGCGCAGGTGAGAGAGGCGGCGGTGCCATCTTCTCCGCTGGCCATGAACTCAAGGCAGCCGTCCAGAACATGGCCGCCGGTGGTGGCCGCGTAGTTTCTTTGACATTCACCATATCTAACGATGGTTGTCACCCTAGAAGTTGCACCGGCGGTGTACCTCCTTGTGCTGTCCAGCCTATCCTCCACTCTTACTGTCCTCTTCATGACTCAAATTAAAGCTAAACTCTAACTTCTTGTAAAGACCACCTAGCTAACACATATTTATACCAGTTCTCCTTGCAAAAACCGGCGAGTTTCCTTGAAGCTTTCCCGGATAACATTAATTTTTAACGTATGATAATAACGTGAAGGAACGAGGTAAGCAAGACACAATTATATGAACTGTCTAATAAAAGTAAATTGTTTGGCTTCCATTCCTGCTGATTTCCGCCGCTATGAACTACTTTATTTGATGATATGTTTTGGTAGTAGTGTTGCAGTTGTATACTGTCACCTATTTTAATTTGGGTATTATACACTGCAGAAAGCTTTGGAAGGAAGGTTTCAGAATGAGTTAGCTTAGCTAGTATATTTGATCATCATATATTGCTAATTTAATGATTTATTCATTTGCAAATCAAATACCACATCCTGTAAATCAAGCATGCTTAAATCACAAAGTTCTTTAATTATATGATATTGTCATATCCTTTTGCTGGTGTCGGCGATCACAGCGGTAACCTTCTCACCTTGACACTTGAATATGTGTGCTTCTAATGGAAACTTCATATTATACTAATTGATGAATTGAATTTGACTTAATTTTTAATCATAAGCTAAATCTATTGAAAAATATGATTTTTGAATTGGCTGGCATCAACTGATCTACTTATGGTTAACATTTGATTGTACTTTTTTTTTTTTTGAAAAAACATTTGATTGTACTTAATGTAATGCACCTTATTATTAATTATTTGTATATTTTTATTTAACATAAATGGTGAGTTTCATATATTTGATAAGTTTGTCAACTTGATCCAAGAAACTTGTCCAAATAATTGAAACCACATATGAAATAGAAACCACCCAACATCGTCAAAAACCTCAGCTCGTCTAAATCAATACATCGAAAATATAAGGATCACTTCTTCGATCCACAAGAAAAGAGAAGCAACGAAAGAAGAAAAGGAAATTAATATGAAATTGAAGTTAGACACGCCAATTGTTCCATCTATGATGCCGTAAACAATACTAAAATTTCAAAAAGACATAAAGTGCCTACATAAAATAGTTAAGTTCTCTATAAAGTATTAGAAATTAAGTTAAACGTACAAGTTTGAAGGATTTCTTTCCCCCCCTAAAACTAGTCATCTTAAATTAGGTTAAAGCTTTCAAAATTGACAATTTCATACTAAATTTGAAACATTGATATAAATTTGATAATAACTTTTTAATGTTATTGATGGAGTGATCCATATAACAGAATATAAGCTGTTATAACCACCAGTCTTAACCACCATACTTGGCAGTTATAACCACCATGTACACAGCATATATAAAGCTGTATTTCTCCTTTTACAGTGTAATCTGAACACTTGAATAACAACAATGCATTCTCTCTTTCACCTTTCACTTCTCTATGCTACACTTCTTGTTCCATTACTGTGATCATAGCTAGTTCATCATGGTATCAGAGCGGCGATACCGAAGCTACGCAGCAGCAGTCGTCACAGAAGCAGAAGGCGACGGAGATCAAGCTGAGCACATTGGAACTTCTTCGAACCAGGCTTCGATGAATCACAATCAACGAAATGATGAGTTTGATGATCCTTTCTATTTGCATGTTGCTGAAAATCCGAATCTGAGCCTAGTCTCACCTCCTTTGTCTGAGCTCAACTATTCCTCTTGGAGTAGATCAATGAGAACTGCGTTGGAGGTCAAGAACAAGTTTGGCTTTGTTGACGGAAGTATTCCGAGTCCAGGAGAAGAGGATCCGAAATTTGCATCATGGAGGAGATGCAATCGAATTGTATCCTCGTGGATATTGAGATCGATCATCCCTAGCATCGCAGACGGTGTAATGTACTTTGACAAAGCATCGAACATTTGGAGTGCACTGCAAAAGAGGTATTCTCAGGCTGATCCTCATAGAATTGCTGAAATTCAGAACGAAATTTTCAAAAATATGCAAGGCAATTTAACTGTTAATGAATATTTCACCAAGAGTAATGCTCTATGGCAACAATTGAATGCTTTAAGGCCTCTATTGCTATGCGAATGCGCACCTAGATGTTCCTGTACCTTGCTAATGAGAATGAAGAAAGAAAGGGAAGAGGATCAAATCATCCGATTCCTGGAAGGTTTAAATGAGGAGTATGAGGCTGTCAAGTTTGGAGTCCTTGTTATGGATCCTATTCCTGACATGGAAAGAGTCCTAAATATGACCTTGAAGATTGAGAGGAAAATTAGAGGATCAATCAATCAGAAATGCAGTGAGATCATTCAGTCAAATGTTGTGCAGTTTAATCAGGATAAGCCAGGGGAAGAACAGTCTATAGTGGCAGTTTCAACATACAATAACAAAAGGAGGCCTGGTAACAATGGAGGAAAGAATGTTCCCAAATGTACCTATTGTGGCATGCTTGGTCACACCATTGAAAAGTGTTACAAAAAGCATGGATACCCCCAAGCTGGGTTGCTGGATACAAATCTAAAAACAAACAAGTTCTGGACATGCAGCAGGGTCCCAATGCATCTGTAAATCAGGCAGGTGAGATTGGATTATCTAATGATCAGTTTCAAAAGCTAGTATCCCTTTTGCAGAATCAAAACAAGGGAAATCAGGTCTCAAGCAATGCTGTGATGACAGTTGCTAGCTCTGGACTTCAATCAGACTTCAAAGATTCCATGGAAGCTCATAATGAAGGTAATAGTGTTCCTAACCTTCATATTAATGTTGTCCTAAATACACATAATGCATGGATATTGGATTCAGGTGCTATAGATCATATATCATGCTCTCTAGAATATTTTGATACATACCACAAAATTCAAGGGTTGTCTGTAAAATTGCCTAATGGGGATGCACTTAATGTTACCTGCATAGGGCAGATTAGACTTGATGAGAATATACTGCTTCTGAATGTTCTGTATATCCCATCCTTTGCTTTCAATATTGTATCTGCAAGTAGACTGACTAAGCAATCAGGTTGTGAATTGGTTTTTGGGGCTGACTGCTGTGATGTTCAGGGACCTCTTGGGAAGGTGGTTGGTTTTGCTAGAGAAAGAAATGGCGGGCTGTACATGATCACTCATCCCCCTGAGAGAGTTTGTAGCCCTGCAAAGATAAGCTCTCAAGCTGCAAAGAAGAACATTAATGCTCAGTGTAATTCTTTGACAATAGAAATATGGCACAACAGATTAGGACACTATCCTGTCACTAAAATTTCTTCTCTGAATGGAATAAAACTTGGTTCTGCTCACAAATATCCTGATCTTGTATGTGATGTCTGTCATTTAGCCAAACACAAAAGGTCTACATTTCAAGCTAGCACTTCTAGGGCTAAGAAATGTTTTGACTTAATTCACATGGATGTTTGGGGACCTTTTGCAGTTGCCTCTCTTAAGGGAGAACATTACTTTTTAACCATTGTGGATGACTATAGCAGATTTACATGGTTACACTTAATGAAGCATAAGTCAGAGGTTAAGTCCATATTTCAAAATTTTTACAACTATGTGTGTACTCAGTTTTCAGCACAAATTATGGTTGTAAGGACAGATAATGGCAGTGAGTTCTTAATGAGCAATTTCTTTAATGAAAAGGGGATTATTCATCAAAAATCCTGTGCCTATACACCCCAGCAAAATGGGGCGGCAGAGAGGAAACACCAACACATTTTGAATACTGCTAGAGCTTTGAAGTTTCAGTCTGGATTATCTACCAAGTTTTGGGGCCACTGTGTGTTGCATGCATCTTACCTCATAAACAGACTTCCCACTGAGGTAAATGATGGACACACCCCATTTGAATTGTTGACAGGAAAAGTTGTGGATTATAATCAGCTTAGATCCTTTGGTTGTTTGTGCTTTGGTGCAACTGTTTCACAAGGTAGAATCAAAATGCAACCAAGAGCAAGGAAATCTATCTTTTTGGGATTCCCAGCCAATGTTAAGGGTTACATTTTGTATGATATCTCTGACAAAGTTGTTTTTGTTTCCAGAGATGTTAAATTCTATGACCAGGTATATCCCCTTAATGATCAAGGTCTAGGAACCACAACAACATCTCATGCAGCTGAGATGGTCAATCCATCATTACCTCTGGTTCCTATCTCTGTTGAAGTTGGTTCTGACTTGGAAAACATCAGAAGGCCTGACAGTCCTAGGGTTATAATTGGCAGTAGTGATGAAAGTAATCCTGAGGATGATAGGCATGATAGCCACACTGAAATCAATGAGGGAATAGACAATCAGACATTTGACAATTCTGTCAATAACAACAACCCACAAGATCAAAATGCTCAGTTACAACCCAGGAGGTCTGCAAGGATCAGATCTATTCCTCCAAAACTCCAAGACTATTTCTGCCATTCTCTAGTGGTCGGGAGCAAAACAGCCATGAGAACTTCTTCCCATCCCATAAACAAATTCATCTCATCTGACAATCTGTCCCCTCAACACAAGGCTTATGTATCCTCTATCACCTCCACACAAGAACTTCAGTCCTATCATGAAGCAGTTCAAAGTGAGGAGGGGAAAAAGGCCATGCAATCTGAGATAGATGCCTTGGTTCAAAACAACACTTGGGCCTTAACAGACCTACCAGCAGGCAAGTCCCCTATTGGCTGCAGGTGGGTGTACAAAGTAAAGCACAAGGCAGATGGTTCAGTGGAAAGATACAAAGCTAGGTTGGTTGCTAAAGGGTACACTCAGCAACTGGGGGTGGATTACATTGAGACTTTCTCCCCTGTTGCAAGAATGACCACCATTAAGACTTTCCTGGCTGTAGCAGTTTCTAAGGGATGGGATATCCAGCAGCTTGACATCAATAATGCATTCTTGCATGGAGATCTAGAAGAAGAAGTGTATATGGTTTTACCACCAGGGTTTAAAAGTGCTAAACCTAATCAAGTTTGCAAGTTATTGAGATCTCTCTATGGCTTGAAGCAAGCCAGCAGGCAGTGGAATGCTAAGCTCACAAAGGCATTACAGGATTTTGGTTTTCAGCAGTCCACAGTTGATCCATCCTTGTTTACCAGAACTTCACACAGTTCCTTCCTAGCTCTACTAGTGTATGTAGATGACATCCTAGTGGCTGGAACAAACCAAGATCAGATCAGGGAGTTGAAACAGGTATTAGATGCCTCCTTCAGAATTAAAGATCTTGGCCAACTGAATTATTTCTTAGGGATTGAAGCACTCAGAACTCCTGAGGGTATCAACATATGTCAAAGGAAGTACACCCTAGAAATTCTAAATGAGAATGGCTTCTTGGATGCTAAGCCTGCCAAGACACCATGCAATCCAGGACAGAAACTCACAAGTACTGAAGGAAAGTTACTTGACAGCCCTGAAGTGTTTAGGAGGTTGGTTGGAAAACTATTGTACTTAACAAACACTAGACTAGATATTTCTTATGCTGTGCAACAGTTGAGTCAGTATGTGGACAAACCTAGGGACACACATTTGACAGCTGCTCACAGAATACTCAGATATCTCAAAGGATCACCTGGGAAAGGTCTGTTCTATGCCTCCAATTCTCAGATTAAATTACAGGCTTTTTCAGATTCAGATTGGGCCACTTGCTCAGAAACTAGAAAGTCCATAACTGGCTATTGCATCTACCTAGGGGAGTCCCTCATTTCATGGAAAACTAAGAAACAAGCTACAGTATCAAGATCTTCATCTGAGGCAGAATACAGGGCTTTGGCTTCCACTGTGTGTGAAATTCAGTGGCTGTTGTATCTTTTATGAGACTTGAAAGCAGAAAGCAGCAGTCCCATTGCTTTGTTCTGTGACAATAAGTCAGCCATTGCCATTGGGGAGAATCATGTGTTTCATGAACGAACCAAACACATTGAGATTGATTGTCATGTTGTGAGACAAAAGGTTCATGAAGGGGTGATTAAGTTGCTTGGGATCCCTTCCAACAAACAGGTTGCTGATGGTTTTACAAAGGCTTTGTCTAAACCATTATTTGATACTTTTCATTCTAAGCTGGGCCTTCAAGACCTTCATGCTCCAGCTTACGGGGGGGGGGGGGTGATGGAGTGATCCATACAACAGAATATAAGCTGTTATAACCACCAGTCTTAACCACCATACTTGGCAGTTATAACCACCATGTGCACAACATATATAAAGCTGTATTTCTCCTTTTACAGTGTAATTTGAACACTTGAATAACAACAATGCATTCTCTCTTTCATCTTTCACTTCTCTATGCTACACTTCTTGTTCCATTACTGTGATCATAGCTAGTTCATCAGTTATAATTTCATACTAAATTTGAATTCTAGATGAAACACCAATATAAATTTGGTTAGAACTTTTTAATGTGGTCTAATCCCTTAGCTTAAACAAATTGATCATCACATTGCTTCTTTAATTCCAAGCTCCCTACCAACCTTCATGATTTCCAGCCTCCATGAGCTGCATCTGATATGATGTTGCAATTATATATTGTGTCCTATTTTGGGTAATATAGACTGCAAAAAGCTTATGATGGAAGGTTTCACAATGGCCCTTTTTGGTAAATGACCGTTAGCTTATTGGGTTAGAGGTATGATTAGTTGATAACATTAGTTGATTGTTGAAAAGTGTTTGGTAAATTAGCTGTTAGCCGATAGCTGTTTGATATAATTTTTAATTTTTTCAGAAAGTTAATTAAAAATGTTGCTTTGAGCAGCCTTTTGAATTTTAACATTTTGGAGTTACATAAAGCTTATTAACCAAACACTTATATTGAATTTTTAACCAAATCAAACAACTAATAGTGGTCAAATAAACCAAAATTTACTGATAGGCTAACTATTTTATCAAACAGGGCCAATGAGTATATTTGACAATGGCCACTTCAACATTTAGTTTTAAGAACCCCGGATGCGGTTTGGGCATGACTAGACGTAGGCAAACTGAAATTGGTGGGTTTATTAGTTACTCCTCTCTAGTATGCCAATAAGTAATTATGAGCTTTGGTTATAATTGAGTAGTCATTTGAGAATCCCAATTATTCCACACCTTCTCGTTTCTCTGCTTCCAAATTTCCCACCAGGCAAACTCTTTTCCAGTACCACAGATTGGGTAACGATTCTCACAACTTACTTTCCTAGAGTGAAAGTATCTTCTGTTGGGAGGTAGTTGACACATGCTTGCTAGAAAAAAAAAAAAAATTCACCTTTCGGGGAATTTTTAATTGCCATAGAATTGACCATCTCTGTTTGTTCTCATCACCAAATTCTCCACTTACCATTTTGTAGCAACTCTTAACCGAGAAGTTGTCGTTCTCAGGGTCCCATATCAGCTTATCTTGAGCATGTTGTCTGGCAATTCAAACTTTTAGTATGAGATCAGCATCCAAAGGAGTGAAAATGGTCTTGATAATCTCTTCATCCCAACACTTATCAAATGTATCCTTTAGAGCTGCTACACTAGCACATTCCATGAGGGGATAAAGAAAGGAGGTTACTTTTGGATTGGCCTTATTTAGAAGCCAATTATCCCTCCATATTTGGATTCGATCACCAATGCCCACTCTTCATCTGCTATGCTTTCTTAGGATCTCCTGTGTTTGTAGCAAACTGCTCTAAATATACGAGGGACTTGGCCCCTTTTTAGCCTCTAAATAAAAAATGATGAATTGGGAAATACCTAGCTTTATAAATCCGAGCTACCAATAAGTTTGTTTGTTGGAATGCCACCTATAAATCTAGGACTAAAAATGGAATTAACTCTATCTATTGTTATGAGTTAATTCCATTTTTGGTCCTAGATTTATATGTGCTAGTCCAATTTTAGTCATTTTTTATTAGAACATCCATATTTGGTCCTAGTATTATTGTAACATGATCATTTTTTGTCCTCTATCAACAAAACAGTTGTAATGTCGTTAAATACAAAGGCATTTTGGTCTTCAATTACAAATTTTTTCAAAAAAAAATAAACATAAAAATATAGGGGGGTCAAGTTACTTTGTATAAAAATGATCGAAAAATCATTGTATTTAACAACATTTCAACAATTTTGTTGACGGAGAACTGAAAATGGTCATGCCACAATAATACTAGTACCAAATGTGGATGTTTTGATAAAAAATGATTAAAAGTGGAATGTCACCTATAAATCTAGGACCAAAAATGGAATTAACTCTTGTTGTTGTTGTTGTTGTTGTTGTTGTTGTTATTATTCATCTTATATGGCAAGCATCTATTGGACCCTACATATTCAAACACTCAAAAAATATAACATATTAAATTCAATATTTTGTTCTTGAAAATGTATGCAAATACGCTATATACACATCAAATTTAAATACTTGAGAGTTTTGAGAAAAACATACTTGATTAAGGTTGACCTAGAATGATTATTGTTCAGGAACGGTGTTCTCTGTTGACAGTAGTCGAAAAATAAAACACGCTATTATCTAGAAGGGAAGGTCAGACATTAATTTTAGATTAAAAAAAACGGAGGTATAATTTTGTCTTAGGACTCCCTTTTTTTTTTTTTTTTTTTTTTTTTTTTTTTAAATAATTTTATTGATGAGCAAAAAAGTCTGGGGGAAACAAAACCCCTACAGTCAAGCCAAAGAGCAAGAAGAACCTTTACAGGAAGAGAATTGAAAGAGCAAAAGAAATTGGGCAAGCTTTTGTTAAGACCTTCCGTGGCAAGGGCATCAGCCACTTGATTTGCCTCTCGATAGATATGCTTTAAGGATGATCCCCACGAAAAGAGGCACGAGCGAATGAAGTTGATAGCTTCCCTAATCTTCCAAGGGGTCTTTGTCGTTTTGGAGTTAACAATGCGAGCAAGACAGATTGAGTCCACTTCCACAAGGTAGGGTGTCTTTGCTGTTAGTTCACACCATTGAAGGGCAAAGCGAAGAGCTAAGGTTTCTGCCTCAAGAGCCGAAGAAGCTGCTAATGGGAAACAAAGTCCTGCAACTAAAAAACCATGAGAGTCGCGCAAACAAGCTCCGCCTGCTGTGCCGTTAGCAGAAAATAATGCATCTGTATTGAGCTTCAATCGACCGGAAGGTGGAGCGAGCCATTTGATCCAGATAGTTCGTTTTCGCGGTGTGGCTGAAAATCTTGCGATCAAACCCTGTGAAAGCAAAACGGAGTCTGAAGTGTCTTTGCATTGAATGGGTCTAGAAAGGGATATCAACACAGTCTCACATTTGATTCTTTTAACAGTGCCAGGGATAGAAAAGGTGGATCCATTATGAATTGAAACAGTGCCAGGGATAGAAAAGGTGGATCCATTATGAATTGATTCATTGTAAGATACCCAAAGCTGCCAAACATTATGAATTGATTCATTGTAAGATACCCAAAGTTGCCAAATAATCAGACTGGGAAGAAGACGCGCTAAGCAGCCAACTGCAGAGTTTGGAGATGAAAACAACCACCAAATGTGACATGTTGCACGAACAGTGCTAGCAAACAACCACCAAATGTGACATGTTGCACGAACAGTGCTAGCATTTGACATTGATAGGTGACATGTTGCACGAACAGTGCTAGCATTTGACATTGATAGTCCAAATATCCCGCCAAAGTGGCTAGCATTTGACATTGATAGTCCAAATATCCCGCCAAAGTGCTGCCAAATTTGTTGAACTCGGTCGCAAAGCAATAAACAATGTTCCAAGCTCGCACTTGCTCTAAGACAAAATGGACAAACTGATGGAACACAAAAACCGAAACGTTCAATGACGTCTGGGAACGGAAGTAGTCTTCTCAAGAGTTTCCACATTAGAATAGATACTTTGGGAGGTATTCCTCCGCCCCAAATGCAGCTAGATGATAAAGTTAATCCCGCTTTTGGTCGAAGGCAGTCATATGCCGAGGAAAAACAAAAATTTCCATAGGTGGATGGCATCCAAACAAGATCGCCAGCAACTTGCACTGTGTTTTCATCAACAAAAACAGCCACCTCTTGTATACGACGCCAAGTAAGGGAGCCCGAATGCCTGGACGAGTCTTCTGGGTAGCGAGCATGCATGAAATCACTCCATAAGGATCCCCCTCGCTTGAAATTGAAATAAATTTTAGCAGAGTGGGTACGTTGAACCGTTGACAGGCAGCGAACGCCTAAGCCGCCCTCTTCTCTCGGTAAGCATATTTTCCTCCATGCAGCCCAGTGTCGCTTTGGTTTTCCATCTTTTGTGCCCCAGAAAAATCTAGCGAGCTTAGATTCAAGTGCTTTCACAATCTGGCTAGGCAGCATAATAGAAGCCATCGTGTAGAGGGGAATCATTGATAGAACATGCTTGATAAGGATGAGCCGACCCCCTGGAGAAAGAAGCTTGCGATGCCAGCTTTGAAGTTTTTCGTCCATATTTTCCAGCAGTCGTCGATGATAAAAGAGCCTATTCCGTCCTCGGAATAGGTTCACCCCTAAATAACGGAAAGGCAAAGATGAACGTTGCATTCCCAAGATGCGTGACATGGTGGCTGCTCTACGGCCTGAGCAGTGTTTAGAAGTAACAAAAAAGCTCTTGGTAAAGTTAATTTTTTGCCCTGAACCTGCTTGATATTGTTTCAATGTTTCCACCAATGTTTTTAAGGAGTTTGATGACCCGTTTGCAAAGATGACAATATCATCTGCAAATGCCAAATGGGTAACAATAGGACAGTTCAAACCAGTTGAGTAAGGGGAGAGTATACCTGTGCCCATTTTGAGAATGAGGGAGCGAGATAATGCTTCTGAGATTAAAATGAACAACATCGGCGATAGTGGATCGCCTTGCTTAACCCCTCGAGTAGGTTGGAAAAAACCACAGCTGACACCATTGATCAATATTGATAATCTTGTCGCTGCAAGGTTGTTCATGACAAGATTTGTAAAAGCAATTGGGAAACCAAACTTTTTAAGCACTGCTCGCAGGAAAGGCCAAGAAACTCTGTCAAATGCTTTCATCATGTCCAATTTAACCACAACATTGGAGCCGCGGCACCTTTTGTCAATGTATTGGAGTAATTCGAATGCAAGCAGAACATTGTCTTGAATGCTTCTACCTTCCACAAATCCTGCCTGTTCATTAGAGATCGATTTAGGCAGAATTTTCCTTAGACGGGTGGCAATGATTCTTGTGAAGACCTTACTAATAAATGTGCATAAGCAGATAGGCCTGAAGTCCGCAAATGTTTCTGGATTATTATTTTTGGGGATCAAAATAATTTGCGCACTAGCTATGGCTTTAGGGACCGGCACCCCCGCATAAAAATCTAACACTGCTTTGTAAACATCTTCTTGTACAATCTCCCAGCATTGTCTGAAGAATGTACCTGAGAAGCCGTCTGGGCCGGCCGCACTATCAGGGTCAAGTTTCCACGCTGCCTCCTTGACCTCCTCACGGGTTGGAGGCCTAGACAGGAGAGCATTGTCTGAAGCTTCCAAGCTGCTAGGGAGGCATTGCAGTAAGGGATCCATTTCAGAGCAATCCTCAGCCAAGAATAAGTTGGAGTAGTAAGATATGGCTTCCTCCTGGATAGCTGTTTGGGTGGTAAGGAGTTCACCGGAGTCATTTTTAATAGCGCAGATACGCTGTCTATGATGTCTATCTTTAACCGTGGCGTGAAAAAAACGAGTGTTGGCGTCGCCTTCTTTTAGCCATTTCACCCTAGCCTTTTGTCTCCAGAACATTTCTTCTTGTTTTAGGGCTATAAGAAGTTCTGCATGGTGTCTGTGCAATAATGTTCGAGTTTCTGGTGTGGGGCATTCATCATAGCATTTCTCTGCCTCAGCTACTGTAGTCTCCAAATTCCTGATACGATCAAAAACATTCCCAAAGGTGTCCCGGTTCCAGGTGCGAAGAGCTAGCTTAAGGCGTTTAAGCTTAAAGGCTAAAGCTCGCATACCTCCACCGTTAGCTGGTAGCGACCAGTTGTTTCTAACAACGTCCATAAAGCCAGAGTGTGTGATCCACATGCTTTGAAAGCGAAACTGCTTAGGGCATGGTAGTTCAGAATTAGCCCCACTTAAAAGGATCGGTGAGTGGTCGGACGTGGTGCGGGCAAGAACAAGGATTCTTATCTCCGTGAAATAATCTCTCAAAGCTGGATTCATTAAGAACCGATCCAACCTCTTCCAAACAGTCCCCGAGTTTCTGGTTCCATGCCAGGTGTATTGACCTCCCATTGTAGCCAAATCAATTAAAGAGTTGTCAATAATGAAGTCAGAAAAGTCTGAGATGCTCCCAAGCTCAGGAAAGGCATTACCTCTGTACTCAGAGATGTTTGAGATGACATTGAAATCCCCACCAAGGAGGAAAGGTCTAGTGTCGTCAATAATCGCATGAAGCTGCCTCCAAAGATGAGCTCTTTCCATTCTAGAGTGTTTTGCGTAAATTGCAATAAATCCAAAGTTGAATTGCCAAGGAACAAAGCGAACATTACAGAAGACAAATTGTTCACTATCAATCACTATATCAACCTCAAAAGAATCCGACCAAAAAAGCCAAATTTTAGTTTCAAGGGAAGCGAAACCACCAGCAAACTTGAATTCTCGGACAAAGCTGTCCAAGCGATCCGAAGCAATAAAAGGTTCAATAACAGAAAGAAAATTGACATGCTCACGGTGAAGGATACGAGAGAGTCTGCGCCGTGAGGAAAGCAGACCCCTGACATTCCAGCTTAGCAAATTCATTTCAAACGATGGGAGAAAGACACTCTAGCGATCTTTCCCACTGAGAGGCGGGTGGTGACAGAGGGTGTGTTGGCAGAGTAGTTCTTCCTAGGCCGATTCTTTTTCTTAGGACTCCCTTTTTTTTCTTCCTCAAATCCACAGAATTATATCCCAAGGGGGATGAGATTCTAATTTCTTGAAAATGAGGAATTTAGTTGCCTTTGGAATTAGGTGGGGATTAAGTGCGAATGGAATTCAAATTCCCTCTAACCAAAAGTCCTGTAAATATATTAGAGTAATAGCAAAAACTTGTGTAAGACCGTCTCACCGTGAGACGGGTCATGTCGGGTCAGGTCAAGGTGAAAATGTGATACTTATACGCACAAATGTTATACTTATATATGCTCAAATGTAATACTAATCAAGAATAAAATTTTTGTTACTTATAATGGTAAATGTAATACTTTTAAGGAAAAATGTATAGTAATAATTTTGCATTTTGATGTAAAACTATTATACTTTATTGCTGATTAATATATGCTACAATTTGATCACATCATTTTTTTTTTGAGTACTATTGACTCTGTTACAATGTAGTACTCAACCGGATGTCACTAGACCACAAGGTCTTTGATCACGTCATTTAATATACAATAATTTTAATAAGGAAAACTAGTATTTTTTATTTTTAAAATAAACCAACATTTCAATTTCTTGATAAAGTACTAAATTGCTCCGATCCCTACCATATTAATGCATTCCTTCTTCTTTTTTTTTTTTTTAAATATTTTTGAGGGGATGAGTATTTTTATAAATTTTTACATTTTATGATGTACAAATATAATACGGAGTAGTATTTTTTAAAAATTTATGTTTTAAAAATTGCTTCTAATTTTAAGTATCTTTTGTTTTACAAGAAATAATATGTAATGAAAGTACACTTTTTATAAAACTTGCTTCGTGACGCTAGCTAATTACTCGATCAATCAATGTAATAATGTGAAATTTAGGCCTGTTTGGTAAATTATGGTTACTAGCTGATAGCTGATTGGATTAGAGAAATAAAGGTCATAACTAGTTGATAACATTTTCAAAAAAAAAAAAAAAACTATTTGATAACATTAGCTGATTAGAAAAATGTTTGGTAAATTAACTGTTAGCTTATAGTTGTTTGGTATAATTTCTTTTCTCAAAAAGCTAAATGAAAAAGTTGGTTTGAGCAATTTTTTAAATTTTAGCATTTTGGAGTTACAAAAAGTTGATTAACCAAACACTTATATTGATTTTTTAGCCAAGTCAAATAGCTAATAGTGGTCAAATAAGATAAAATTGGCTGATAAACTAACTATTTTACCAAACAGGCCTTAGAATTTTCTCATCTTATGCTATATGTTCATCAACAGTGACCTCATTCTCAATGAAAGTGGTCACTAACCGCACTAGGAACATTTTAAACAATTACCTTGAACAGTATAACATTCACATTATAAGTATTTTTTCTTATAATATTGGCTAGAAAAAAAAACAAATAAATAGTAGTCTAGTTAATGTAATTATTGGCTTAGCAACCTTAATGTTTAAATTTACCTTAATGTTTAAATTTATCTCTTCTGAAAGTGACTTATTAGCCTTATTAGTGATGTGAAGGTGCAGGCAAGACGATTACAGTATTATTGAATCTAGCATGTATTCACAATCCAACGAAGCACAAAACCAATCCGCACAAAAGCTGCAACCAACTCGCACGCAATGAAGAAAAGATTAGTTTTCACCCAAGAAGTTCCACCGGCGGACCCGCGGTGTCTATCTTGCATGCATGATATGATCTTCATGTTGAAAACGTCTTCATGAAAAGAGAAGCAACGAAAGAAGAAAAGGAAATTAATGAAATTGAAGGTAGACACGCCAATTGTTCCCTCTATGATGCCCTAAACAATACTAAAATTTCAAAAAGACACAAAGTGCCTACTTAAAATAGATAAGTTCTCTATAAAGTTAATTAGAAATTAAGTTAAACATACAACTTGAAGGATTTCTTTCCCCGTAAAACTAGCCATCATAAATTCGGTTAAACTTTTCAAAATTGACAATTTCATACTAAATTTGAAACATTGATATAAATTTCAGCCGATCTCTGACTGACCGAGCAGGAGGTGTAGGACCCCGTCGTGATTGAGCTGGCTCCCTTGTCTGATTTCTACTAACAGCGTGGCCGTCTGAGTGATCAGAACCAATCCGCACAAATGCTGCAACCAACTCGCACGCAATGAAGAAAAGATTAGTTGTCGCCCCAGAAGTTCCACCGGCGGTCCAGCCTTTCCACAACTCTTATTGTCCGCTTCATGTCTCTTCAGCTCAAATTATCAGCAAATTAAAGCTAAACTGTAACTTCTCTAGTGGCCTTCGTTACTACGTTGTTGTCTCTCACTAATTACATGAATTGTACTGTCTAATAAAAGTAAAGAGACTTCGACTGAGATTATTAGCTACTTTGGTGAGATTATATTCATATATACCGTGTATAGGACAGGAGAAATACGAGCAATAATACACTAAACATGTGAACGGACGATTTTATCCATTCATTTGATCTCAACTTAACCAAAATTTGACGAAGGACCAACATGAGAAAGAATTTGAAAGTCAAGGGACTTAAATTGTCTAAATTAAAAGTCGGGGACTAATTTTGGAAAATCAACATAATCAAAGGACCGAATTAACTCTATTTTTATTTAACATAAATGGTGAGTTTCATATATTTGATAAGTTTGTCAACTGGATCCAAATTAAAAACATGTTGAAAGAATTGAAACCGAAATAGAAACCACCCAACATCATCAAAAACCTCAGCTCGCCCAAATAATTACATCTAAAATATAAACTTCACTTCTTCGATCCACAAGAAAAGAGAAGCATTGAAAGAAGAAAAGGAAATTAATAAGAAATTGAAGGGAGACATGCCAATTGCTCCCTCTATGATGCCTTAAACAATGCTGGAATTTCAAAAAGAGATAGAGTGCCTACTTAAAATTGTTATGCTCTCTATAAAGTTAATTAGAAATTTGGTTAAACGTACAAATTGAAGGATTTCATTCCCACCCCCCTAAAACTAACCATCATAAATTAGGTTAAGTATTTCAAAATTGACAATTTCATAATAAATTTGAAACATTGATTTAAATTTTATCCAAACTTTTAAATGTCATAATTTCATAATTTAAATTCTAGATGAAACACCAATATAAATTTGGTTAGAACATTTTAACGTAGTCTAATCCATTAGCTTAAAAAAATTGATCATCACATAGCTTCTTTAATGCCAAGCTCCCTAGCTACCAACCTTCAGCCTACATGAACTACATCTGATCTGTTTTGCAAGTGTTGCAGTCATATATTGTCTACTATTTTGGGTGATATAGACTGCAAAAAGCTTATGATGGAAGGTTTCACAATGAGTATATTTGAACATGATTGCTAATTTTTTTTAATAAAAGCATAATATTAAAGAGGAAGACAACAAATAATAGATCCTTTTATTAATCATATTTCAGTGCAATATATATACAAGATATACAAAATTCTAATATGACTATATAAGAATAATAAAGATGGGGTATTATCATAGTAAAATAACTCTATTAATATAATGTTCACATCTAATTATTTACAACACTCCCCCTTCGACATTACTATATCATACTCATGTCTCGTTAAAACCTCACAGAAAAAATCAAGTGGAAAAAAACCCAATGAGAAAAAGAATAAATGATATATGTATGTTCATGTGTTCCAATAGCTGCCTCATTAAAAAATCTTTAATTAAGAAAATAATATCAAAACTCAATCAATGGAAAAAGAGTACATGACAACCCCCCTAAAGATAACAATCTTAAAATACCACACATAAAAATATCTTTCTAAAAGTAAGTATAGAGAGGAATTTTGTGAACAAATCTTCTAGATTGTCACTAGAGTGAATATCTTGTATAAAAATATTGTGACTCTTCTAGATTACATGGGTTGAATTTTAAAGCCAGATATTCTTTGTCAAATATTCATAAAATACTCATTTATCATTTGTCCAACACAAGCTTTATTGTATTATCTTTAATTATATAGGGCAATACGTGAGAGTAAAACAAATCATAACTAGTTCGGGACTTGGTATCATGGGTTAGAAATACTACTTCCGTCCCATTTTGGTTGTCTGATTCGTTTAACGAGGCTGGACTGAAGTTATTTTTAATCTAATTTTTAATCTAATTTTTAATAATATTAAGTTTAGCATTAATATATAAAATTTATATATTCAGAAACTACATTAAAAGTACTATTAAACACAAAAAATAAATTTAAAAATAATAAAAAATTACTAAAGAAAATTAAGTAATAAAGAAAGAGTTGATTTGACCAATGAATAGTAAATATGACAGGTAAAATGGGACATATGGAGTAATTATTTCTTAACATTGATTTATATAATAAAGGTTGTAATTCCATAAGGAACTCATGTTGATGATTAGTGATGTATAAATGCGAAATTACTTGGTGAAATTCTCTCCCTCTCATTCTGTTAAAATTTACGTTTATAAGGGTTAAAAGGTGTATGTTGGAAAATGTTACGGGTTTCCTAAAAAGAGGTTTCACATTCCTAAAGGGATTTCTATTCCTAAAAGGACGTTTCTCATTCCTCTTGAAAGAATGTTCTCATCACATCAATAAATACCCACGAAAATTCTAGGGATCGTAAGGTTTTCTGGTCTCTAAGTTTTTCAGTCTCCATATCATCAAGAGGTGATTAAGGCATATAGATCATAGAGGTGAAACATTCTTGTTTCTGCCAATAAGAGAGGGGAGACCAAAGTAGTTTCCATTAAGGGAACCTTCAGCCATGCCCATGATAGAACAGAAGTCTTGTCTAGACTAAACAGTGGGGTTTTTGCTGAAAGTGAGAGTAGATTTGGTAAAGTTCACCGTTTGGCCTGAGGCAAGAACATGATTGGATTGTGTCTTTTAGGGTATTTGCTTCAGTGATGATGGCTTTGCAAAAGATGTAACAGTCATCGGCAAAGAACATGTTAGTGATTGTTGGAGCACCTCTGGCTATGGTTATGCTATGGAGAGAACCCTGTGTTTGGAGCTTCGAGAGCATAAGATGGAAGAAATCAAGGATTAGAATAAAGAGATAAGGGGACATGGGGTCGCCTTGTCTTAGACCTCTACCGGGTGTGACAATACCAACATTTTTTATTTCCAATTAGAAGAATGGTATAGTTGACAGTAGAAATCATTTCTTGGATGATATTGACAACATGAGAGGAGAAACCCAATTTGGTGACAACCGCTAGAAGGAAATCCCAGTTCACATGGTCAAAAGCGCCTTGGTCATATCTAACTTCACACCCACATAGCCCACTTTGCCTTCAAGTCGTGATTGATTTTATAAGCTAACATGATGTTATCTGAAATAAGCCTCCCGGGGACAAAGGCAAAGGCTGATTGTGACTCAGAGACAATGTGATTGAGCATAGGCTTAATACAATTTGAAAGGATCTTTGAGAGCAACTTATAAAGGGTATTGCAGAGAGCAATTGGTCTGAGATCCCCCATACACACAGGTTTGTTTTTTCTTTCGAATAAGCACAATGTGAGTAGAGTTAAGATTTGGGGGCAGTTTACCAGATATAAAAAAGTCTGACCAGAAAACCAACAAGTCATTGCCTAAGATGTCCCAAAACTGTTGATAGAAACCTGGGTTAAGAGGGGATTTATCTGGTTTCATATTAAATAGAGCATCCTTAACTTCTTGAAGGGAAACCCTTACTTATAGAGATATTATCAGCATCAGAAATAACGGGGACAGCACAATTAATAGCAAAATTCATATAGCTCCCAGAAGTGCTAAAGTGATCATTAAAATAGGACGTAATATAGGAATCCAGATGTTTACCTCGTTCAATACAAGAACCATTACTGTTTCTGAGTTTTGTAATGTGATTGGCTTGCTACCTCCTTCTAACTGTTTTGTGATAGAAATTGGAATTTGTTAAACATTCAATTCGTATATAGATTCTATTATATATTTACGAAATTGCAGATCTGTATTGTTGAATATTATTGAAATAAATAATAATGTATGTCTTAGTATTTTGGCATTATTTACTGTTGGCTGTTAGTGCTTAGTTATTTTGTTAGTACGTGCTTTGTTAGTGTGCAAATCATTAGTACGTGGTTTGTTTGTTTCTATTTCATTGCATTCTCTCTGTCTTTGTAATGCTTATATAAAAGGCTATATTAGTTGCATAATAATGATATGAGTTTTCCCTACTCTTGTAGCTCCTTATTTTATAACATTTGGTATCTGAGTCGGGTTAAGTATTCATACGAGCAGTAGCTCTAAGTGAGAGGAAGTGAGTATTAAGAGAGAGTCTTTTCTCATAGCAGATAGTAATGGCAATTGAAAACTTTGTTCAACCCGCAATTCCTCGTTTTGATGGTTACTACGACCATTGGAGCATGCTGATGGAGAATTTCCTGAGGTCTAAAGAACTTTGGCAGTTGCGGAGCCAACTGCAGGGATGCCAGAAGAGCAACGAACAAGATTGGAGGCGTTGAAACTGAAAGATCGCAAAGCAAAAAATTATCTTTTTCAGGCCATCGGACGTCCAATCTTGGAGACAATCCTTTGCAAAGATTCTTCCAAGAGTATATGGGACTCCATGCAGAAAAAATATGAAGGTTCTACGAAAACAAAGAGGCAGTAGCTTCAAGCACTTCGTACAGAGTTCGAAACACTCCGCATGAAGTCGGGAGAGTCAATTACAGAATATCCAATTGTCAACAAGATGCGAAATCATGGTGGCAAAATAGAAGATGCTGATGTTGTTGAAAAGGTTCTTCGATCCATGACATCGAAGTTCAATTTCGTTGTGTGCTCTATACAGGAAGCCAACGACGTTGAAAATCTTTCCTTGGATGAATTACAGAGTTCTTTAATGATTCATGAGCAGAAATTTATTCATCAAGAAAATGAAGAACAAGCACTGAAAATCTCAACAGAAAATCATCCATCATTAAGGGGAAATAGAGGACGAGGCAGAGGAAGAAGAGAAACGCGAGGTGGCCATAATAACACCTCGACAACCCAAAAACCGAGAGACTTGTCAAAGGTTAAGTGTTATCGTTGTCACAAATTTGGTCAATATCAATCAGATTGCCGCACCAATATGAATAAACCAAATGAAGAAAAAATCAACTTTGTAGAAAAAGAAGAAGAGGTATCTCTCTTAGTAGCGTGTCATGTTGATGAAGAAACTCAAAACATGTGGTATTTAGATCACTACAAAAAAAATGCGAAAATAGCGACGGATAATTTCCATCGCTAAATAGGAGAAATTCGTCGCTAAACTGTTTAGCGACGGAAATCGTACGTCGCTAGAATTTTAGCGACACAATTTATTTCCGTCTCTAAAACTTAGCGATGGATATTTCCGTCGCTATGTTAAAATAATCCGTTGCTATATTCACCCGGACAACGATTTCGACGCCGATTTTTGTGATGGATTTGCGATGGAAATTTCCGTCGCTACACCCACAACATTTCCGTCGCTAGACTACTACGACGATCTGATGATGAACTTTGCAAGGGAATAACTACTGATTTTTCCGTCGGTAGACATAGCGTTGGAATTTTTCGTCGCTATCTGTAGTGACGGAAAGTATCGTCGCTAATTCATTTTTGTTATTTGAAATTGATGTCATTTAGCTACGATTTAGTGATGGAATGATCTGTCGCTAAAGTTTACTACGAATTTTTCCGTCTCTATTTCGTTAGTATTCTTTTTTTTATTACATACTTAGCTACGGATTTACCACAATATTTGTCTGTCGCTATATTTTAAAATTTTTTAAAAACTATACCCGCTAATTAATATCACATACCTGCATTAAACCTATAATATAACAAATTTACCCGCTAATTAATATCGCATACATGCAATAAATCTATAATATAATACATCAATAATATAATTGTAAAATATATTATATTAAAACATTCATACTCATCCATCATACTTGTAATCTGAGCTTGTATTTGAGCCTGCATTTGATTTCTTTCAGCTTGTAGTTTAGCATCTATCTCAGCTCTTTTAGCTTGTAGTTTAGCATCCATCTAAGCTCTTTGAGCTTGTAGTTTAGCATCCATCTAAGCTCTTTGAGCTTGTAGTTTAGTCTCCATCTCAGCTCGCATGGTCTCTAACTGTTGGTTCACCATCTCTTTCATTGCATCTTGATGAACTTGTGAGGTAGCAGATGAACCACAACCATTCCCATTGATAAATGAGGATTCCTTAGCCCCTAAGTCATAAATACGTTGTTTTTCTACCCCGCCAACAACATCCACATACAACTATGACATGCTTATATTTAGTACGTGGTTTGTTTCTTTCTATTTCATTGCATTCTCTCTGCCTTTGTAATGTCTATATAAAAAGCTATATTAGTTGCATAATAATGTTATGAGTGTTCTCTACTTTTGTTTCTCCTTATTTTATAACATGTATTTTGGTTATCTATCAAATTAAACATGCTAATAATAAGTTTGCAATAGGATTAAACATGAAAGAGATGATCTTGAATACCCCCAAAGATTGGCTTTTAAAAAAAAAAAAAAAAAAAAAAAAATCTTCAAGCATCTCACGTGAATTTCAAGTAAAATTAAATAAGCAGAGGAAGGCCTACTATCATAACTCACAACTTGAAGATATCCTTGACAAATTCTAATTAATTAATCTCCAGACACAAGCTCAAGAATTGATGTGAACTATAACTCTAGTGAGAAAATTCAAATAAATTAAAGCTTAATTTATTTATTTTTCCACCCTCAATATCCCTGATTTGACGGTATAAAGATATAAACAACAATGATCAAGATCAAGCAGATCAACCAACATTACTAAAGTATTGAAAGAGATTTTAAGGTAAAGGGGTATTAAATCAACAGGAGTATTCAATCTCTGCAAGTACCATGAATAATACATTTACAGATATACTCCCAAGCTCCA
Organism: Ipomoea triloba; assembly: GCF_003576645.1. Classification (NCBI taxonomy): domain Eukaryota; kingdom Viridiplantae; phylum Streptophyta; class Magnoliopsida; order Solanales; family Convolvulaceae; genus Ipomoea; species Ipomoea triloba. The sequence goes on along the minus strand of NC_044919.1, from coordinate 13,334,414 downwards.
ACAACTGATCGTCAATGATACATATTTGATGCACACCTTTGAAAGAAACATATAGATTCAAAAAGTTACATATTCATAAGAACAAAATATGGTACTATTGGTTTAAAAATCAAAGACGATTTACATTGGATAATATAATAACACAGATTTCACATCATATCAATCCAAAACAAATGTAAACAAAACTCGCACGCAAAGAAAGAAAGGATTACAAATTTCTTAATTAAAAACAACAACAACATGTAATTCACATACAATATAATGTTTAAGTAGACGTGGCCACGGAAACGACCACTTGCCGATGGAAACTCCGGTGGCAGCCACAGGCAGCGCAGGTGAGAGCGGCGGGGGTGCCTTCTTCTCCGCTGGCCATGAACTCAAGGCAGCCGTCAAGAACATGGCCGCCGGTGGTGGCCGCGTAGTTTCTTTGACATTCACCATATCTAACGATGGTTGTCACCCTAGGAGTTCTACCCGCGGTGTGCCTCCTTGTGCTGTCCAGCCTATCCTCCACTCTTATTGACCTCTTCATGGCTCAAATTAAAGCTAAACTCTAACTTCTTTGGTGGCCTGGAAGATCAGATCAAGATTAGAAATATATAGCTTGTAAAGACATATTTATACCGGCGAGTTCCCGTGAAGCTTTCCGGAATAGCCGTACTTTTTACCGTATAATAATGGAGTGAAGAAACGAGGTAAGCAAGACACAATGTTATTCTTCCATGCATGATATGATCTTCATGTTGAAAACACCTTCATGAAAAGGGAAATGGTTTTGGTGATGATGTTTGTCTAATTGCATGCCTTCCTTACTACGTTGTTGTCTCTCACTAATTACATGAATATTTTCTAATAAAAGTAAATTGATTGCTTGGCTTTCATTCCTGCTGATTTCCGCCGCATAGAACTACTTTATTTGATGATCTGTTTTGGTAGTAGTGTTGCAGTTGTACACTGCAGAAAGCTTAGGAAGGAAGGTTTCAGAATGAGCTAGCTTAGCTACTATATTTGATCATCTGCTAATTTAATGATTTATTCATTTGCAAATCAAATACCACACTTGAATATGTGTGCTTCTAATGGAAACTTCATATTATACTAATTGATGAATTGAATACTTTCAAAATTTTTTTTTGATGAATTGAATTGACTTGAGTTTTAATGATAAGTGAAATCTGTTGAAAAATATGTTTTTGAATGGGCTGGCATCAAGTGATCTACTCATGGTTAACATTTGATTATATATACTTAATATAATGCACCTTATTACAAGGAAAATATAAGGATCACTTCTTTGATCCACAAGAAAAGAGAAGCAATGAAGAAGAAAAATGAAATTAATAGGAAATTGAAGGGAGACACGCCAATTGTTCCGTCTATGATACCGTAAACAATACTAGAATTTCTAAAAGAGATAAAGTGTGTACTTAAAATAGTTACGTTCTTTATATAGGATTTCCTTTCCCCCATAAAACTAGCCGTCATAAATTAGGTTAAGCTTTTCAAAATTGACAATTTTATACTAAATTTGATCAAAATTTTTAATGTCAAAATTTCGTACTAAATTTGAACTACTCTAGATTAAACATCGGTATAAATTTGGTTAGAACTTTTTAATATGGTCTTCCCTTAGCTTAAAAAAATTGATCATCACAATTGCTTCTTTAGTACCAAGCTCCCTACCAACCTTCATGACTTCCAGCCTCCATGAACTGCATCGATCTGATATGTTTTGCTATTTGCAGTCATATATTGTTTCCTATTTTGGGTAATATAGACTGTAAAAAGTTTATGATGGAAGGTTTCACAATGAGTATATTTGACCATGATTGCTAATTTTTATTTTTTTTTTGAATAAGAGCATGCATTATATTAAATCAACTCCGAAAACAGAACATTACAAATGATAACAGAGGATTATTGGAAAACCACATAGAACAAATTAAGCTTAGAAACGGACTGCTATCTTATGGGCCACCCGATTCAACTGGTTGTTTTGCAAAAGAAACAAACACATGAAGAAATTCACTCATTAATTGTTAATGTTCCAGAGAATCAAATGAAAGGATGAGTCTCCCCTAATTGGATTAAGAGATTGCACCATCTAGAGAGAGTCTATTTCAATGTGTATATTATCAAAAAATTTCTCCTTACGCCAATCATACAATCCGACCCTGTTCGAACCACGTATTCACCAATACCATCGTATGTGCTGCATCATTATATGTTCGTCAACAATGACTCATCCTCGTTGAAAGTTGTCACTAATCACACTAGTAAGATTTTGTGCAACCAGCTTGAACAATATAACATTCTCATTTTAAGTATTTCTTATTATAATATTGGCTAGAAATTTTTTTTTTTAAAAAGTAGATAAGTTGAAGTCGAGTTAGTCTTAGTAACCTTAATGTTTTAAATTCATCTTTTATGAAAATGACTTATTCGCCTCTTGGTGATGTGAAGTTGCAGGCAAGTAGATTACAATATTGTCAGAATCAAGGTAGCATGTATTCATAATCCAACCTATAGCACAAAACCAATCCGCACAAATGCTACAACCAACTCGTACGCAGTGAAGAAATGATTAAGGGTGTGTTTGGTTGCACATTGAAATCGGAATCAGAATGATAATCAAATACTTGGTAATGGTAATGGTTTTAGTTAAAGTATTTTTTAATATTATTGAGTTAATTTCATTTGTGGCCCTAAATTTATATGTGACAGTACAGTTTTAATTTTTTTTTTTTTATCATAACTAATATCCACATTTGATCCTAGTATTATTGTGACATGACCATTTTTGGTCCTCTATCAACAAAACAGTTGTAATGTCCTTAAATACAAAGGCCTCAATTAGTTATACCCTCTAACCTAATCAGCTAACAGTCATTTACCAAACAAGGCCACTGGCGAGTTTTCATGACACTTTCCGGATAACTCTCACTTTTTAACGTATGATAATGGAGTTAAACGAGGTAAGCACGACACTGAGCCTAGCATGAAAGCTTAACATGTGATGTGTAACGTATACTAACGCATCACACCAACCTCAATGTCTATATTGCATGATATGATCAGCATTTTGAATATGCCATGAACTGGCCGGCCAGGTTAACGGTTTTGCAGATGCTGTTTGTCTAAATGTCTCCTACCATCTTGTCTCTAGCTGCGAGCTGATGAATCACAATTTCTAATGAAACTAAATTGGTTTGATAAAGACAAATAATCTTTTCTCCAATCCACAAGAAAAGAGAAGCAACTAAAGAAGGAAAACATGGTTCTTGTTCCCTTTTTGATGTCGTAGAAGGCATTATAATACCAAAAATAGAGATCGAGAGAGTTTCTTTCTCTCAAAAGCCTGTAATTAAAAATTAGGTTAAACATTTTAAACTTAACAATCTCATACTAAATTTGAAACGTTACTATAAATTTGATCAAACTATTTTAATCTAATTATTTCATACTAAATTTTCTCCCGATTTACAAATTATTTCACATGACATGTCAATTATTGTATTTTCATTTTTCAGAGATTCGGATCATTTTAAAGCGTGAAACGCAGGGTAACATTCACAATCTAAGAACAAAGCAAAGAACCCAGGAAATGCACGGTAAGTTGGTAATTAGGCAGCTTATTGAACAACTTTTGATATGGAGAGTCGTAGTTTAGAATTGCGGTAGGCATGCTATTTGAAACGCATAAGGTAGTATGGGGTGGGGTTAGACAATGACCACTATTAGTTGTTTGACTTGGTTAAAAAATGAATATAAATATTTAATTAATCAACTTTTTGTAACTCTAAAATATTAAAATTCAAAAAGTTGCTCAAAGTAACTTTTTCAATTAGCTTTATGAGAAAAGAAATTATACTAAAAAACTATCAGCTAACATTTAATTTACTAAACGCTTTTTTACAAAAAGTTAATGTTATCAAGTAGTCATACTCTCTAACCCAATCAGTTAACAGCTATCAGTTAACAACCATTTACCAAACATGGCATTCTTTTTCATGCATCATAGTTATTTGCATCTTTGTTGTAATATTGTAATTACATTTTTAGTCAAGAAAGCATCCCTCATCTAAACTTATTAGGGGATTAAGTGTGACAATTTCAGTAAAGGTTGTCACTTGTCACAGCCTCTACTGCTTAGCCTACTTGGTAACTATAAGGTTACAAGTTTGATTTTCAATGGGAGTTAGTCAACTATTAGCAAATTGGGTTGGTTTTACCTCTAATTCTTGGGTAGTGGCTAGCAGGGATATGATAAAAAAGAAAATTTGTGAATTAATATAGACACATTGATCTCATGATTATTCAGCTAAGTTTTCAAGGTAGACTTCAATACATTTTTTTCAAAAGACATAATGTTGGAGCTCGAAATATTAATTATAAAAATAAACTTAAAAGAAAAATTATATTAGATATTAAACCTTTCCAAAATAAACCTCAACACAACAACATCATTCGTGATCACCATCATCTCTCCAAATAAATTCATGTGGCGAAACAATATACTCTGAACATAGGAACATATACCATGCATCCAGCAAGACGCCATGATGTAATTTTTCTTTCAAGAAATTGTTGTTGAGTGTATCATTCTTCAAATCATAATAAACTAATATTTTCCAGCCGGAACCAAAGAACGAGCTGCATTGATATGATCCCACATCGGCTCCACAAGAGATTGTGGAGTGGTACTTAAGTTGGGGCCAAACCTCCACTCATGAGCTAGCTTTTGTGGTGGAGTTAGGGTCTTGGCTTGAGGGCCGTATCATTGGTGCTCTCATTGAGAGGCCGGAGTGTGGTGGGAAAGGGCTACCTGGAAGAGGGCTACCCGATGCTTGATAAGGTTCAAAGAGAACCGGGAAGAGTCCAGAGTGAAGCCATCCACTCATCCGGTGCTGGCCTAGCGGAGGGGGCGACCTAGAAAAGGGCTACCTGGTGCCGAGAAGAGTCCGGAGTGTGAGTCGTCTAGAGTAAGCCGCCGCGGACGACGTCGGCTTCTCAAGGGGTGGGCAATGATATGATCCCACATCGGCTCCACAAGAGATTGTGGAGTGGTACTTAAGTTGGGGCCAAACCTCCACTCATGAGCTAGCTTTTGTGGTGGAGTTAGGGTCTTGGCTTGAGTGCCGTATCATTGGTGCTCTCATTGAGAGGCCGGAGTGTTGTGGAAGAGGGCTACCCGGTGCTTGATAAGGTTCAAAGAGAACCGGGAAGAGTCCAGAGTGAAGCCATCCACTCATCCGGTGCTGGCCTAGCGGAGGGGGCGACCTAGAAAAGGGCTACCTGGTGCCGAGAAGAGTCCGGAGTGTGAGTCGTCTAGAGTAAGCCGCCGCGGACGACGTCGGCTTCTCAAGGGGTGGGCAATGATATGATCCCACATCGGCTCCACAAGAGATTGTAGAGTGGTACTTAAGTTGGGGCCAAACCTCCATGAGCTAGCTTTTGTGGTGGAGTTAGGGTCTTGGCTTGAGTGCCGTATCATTGGTGCTTTCATTGAGAGGCCGGAGTGTGGTGGGAAAGGGCTACCTGGAAGAGGGCTACCCGATGCTTGATAAGGTTCAAAGGGGACCGGGCTACCCGATGCTTGATAAGGTTCAAAGGGGACCGGGCTACCCGATGCTTGATAAGGTTCAAAGGGGACCGGGAAGAGTCCGGAGTGAAAGCTATCCAGAGTGAAGTCATGAGTCCGGAGTGAAAGCTATCCAGAGTGAAGCCATCCACCCATCCGGTGCCGGCCAAGCGGAGGGGGCGACCTAGAAAACGGCTACCTGGTGCTTGATAAGGTCCGGAGTGAAGCCATCCAAAGGGGAAAAGGGCTACCTGGTGTCGGGAAGAGTCCAGAGTGTGAGCCATCTAGAGTAAGCCGGCTCGGACGTCGGCTTCTCGGCTCCACAAGAGCTTTTGTGGTGGAGTTAGGGTTTTGGCTTGAGTCCGACTTGAGTGCCGTATCATGCATATGAGCAACAATTTGGTATTGCATTTGGAAGAGCATAATGTTATGTACTGAAATTTAGTAAGCAACGGGAGAAACCTTTCGAGCAGGCTTCTAGCTCCTAATTGTATTCGAGTCACCGCAAACTCTAATTTCACATTTTGAGCGTGTTAGAGCTCCAAGAAATAACTAAGAAGAACATGAATAAAAACAATAATATATTTCTCTGAGTGGTTCCTAATCTTCATATACAATGGACCTATTTATACTAAACTACTAATACATATAATAATTAACCTATTAAAATTATACTAACTATACAAGGTAATGATATATATAACATCCTTATACTAATATTTACTCAACTATCCTCTAATTACATATGATTCATTCATTTTAGATTCTACACTAATTACACCACCAATTATTCTTTTCTTTTTATGCGTATCACTCTTTACCGCTTCAAAAAGCACCTTGTCCTCAAGGTGTAGAGAAGGGTAGAATAGACACATATTTTTTGAAGCACTCCATGCAGCTTTGGACAACATATAGTTGGCAAAAAAAATTATTGAAATGATTCTCAGGATTGATCGTAACCTATAAATGGTCCCCCTTTTGGCTTGCACCACCTATAAATATCTTTTGCTCCCCAATTTTTAGTTATAAGTATAAGGTAGTACTCACAAGCCTTGTCTCATGATAATCTTAGGGAGAATTTAAGTTGTTGACATCTTGAATGTTGATTTCATCGTGAGCACTCATGTGAAGAATTGTTGCTTTACTCATTAGGCAATAATGTAACAATATCAGCAAATTAAAGATTATCACTCACCACCACCCTTACTCATTAGGCAATAATGTAATATATTTATCACTTGGTAATTACATGTTACAAATTTAACTCTCGTTGGCTTTCTTTGACAGGCTATATATAATATATTTATCACTTTGTAATTACATGTTACAAGTTTAACTCTCATTGGCCTTTTTGGACAACTTAGATTGATTTTGCTCGACTCAAGACAGGTTTACCTACTCAGGAAAAATATGTCAATGGGTTTGATCATTGAAGTTGACACACATTGATCTCATGATTATTTGTACTAAATTTTCATGGCAGGCTTCAATAAAATAATTTTTTCAAAAGAGATAATAATGTTGAAGTTCAATGTATTATTAACAAAAATAAACTTAAAATAACAAAATAAAATTTTATCAGATATTAAATCTTTCCAAAATAAAATCAACACAATACCAATATATATTTGACCGTAATAATGTGTTACCGGATATACTTGATAAACGAGTATAATAGTTGAGTACCATTGTAAGTGAGTACATATATAGTGTTGTGTGTTAGAAATAGAGTGTCCCCTTTTCTCCTACAACATGGTTCTTTTTATAAAAGTGTTCTGAGCTTGTAACGGCTGATTAATATCTACACTAAGTGCAGGTAATGACTCCAAGGAGCCGTTGGAGTAACTCCTCCTCAATGTGTCCTTCTTGTGTAACGGATGACTATTACTAAGCTTGTTTGTCTTCTTGTGGTTTGGGTTGGGTACTGCATGCCCAATTATCCTGTCACCAGCCCCCCTTACTCCCCAGTTCGCGAGTGTAGTTGAGTCAACTAGGGAGTAATAATAGTGTAGAAGCGAGATGAATAATTTTATTTTTTTTTGAAAGGTAGGCCGAGGCAGGGCCTCGGTCAATTTTGGCCGGGGCAAGGTCATGGCCCCTTTGGCCGAGGCATGACTTTGGCCGATCTTGGGCGAGGCACGGGGCCTCGGCTAATTTTGTATCTTCAGGTGGGGAGGTTCGAAATTCAAAAAAGATAAATCTTGAGAGACAATTAAAACGTTGGAGTCCCCAAGAAATTAATTGTGCCGTCAATTTTTTGAGAAAACTCAAGTCCAGCATAAAAATTATCTGGTCAAATTAAATGCATTCACTCCCGAGCAGGGTTTACGATGTCATCAACTCCAATGCTGCCGGCCTCCATCCACGCTCCGCCGACGGGGAACCACGATCATCATGAGAACGCCGACAAGATCACACAAACACGAACTTCATGTATAATGTTGTTTTTTCTGCTCTTGGAAGACTAAAGCAGATTCCACATATTCATGAACTTTACGAGAAGATGAAGAAGGCTGGTATATCACCAGACTTATTCACTTATAACATTTTGATATCTAACTTTGGCAGAGTTGGAAGAGTTGAAGAAGACTTGACAAGCCTTGATGAACTATTGTTTTCTCATCACTCAATGAACAGGCATTACTAACGTCTCTGACCAAGAAAAGACTATTTGGAGACTCTTTGCTTACCGAGGCGGAGGCATTTTCCGCCTCGGCACAGAGCCTAAGCTTCATCTCGGTACAGGGCCGAGGGGATTTTCACCTCGGCACAGGGCCGAGGTGATGCGCATGTTTTTCCTCGGCACAGGGCCGAAGTGATGCGCGTGTTTCTCCTCAGCTCTGAGCCGAGGTGGTGACACCCAAAAAAAATTTTTTTTCAAAGAGATTACCGGAAACCTACTCATAGTTCACGAATGGGACTGTTGTTGTTGGAGCAGAGTCGCGAATGAGAGGAGCTAGAGCCGGCTGAGTTTGGAGTTGCGAATGGATGCCAGTCGCCATTCTATGCTGTGAAGCCTGGGTCGAGAAGCTGCTCAATAATCTCCATGTCCAACAATGTAAGCCTATAACAGAGGGCATACAGCATGATGGACAACCGGACCCAACACCGACGTGTTCGGGACGCCGTCGTGGCCGAGGAGCTCCTCGGCCCTGGCAAGGCTGAGGTGCGACCTCGGCAGTTACGGCTGAGGCGCGGCCTCGGCTGTTATGGATTATTTATTTATTTATTTATTTATTTTTTGCCGCATCTTCTAAGACTTTTGAGAGGGAAAGGAAGCCTGAACTGTGAATACCTGTAAAGCTTGTATCTCATAATTTTTATAGGATCGACGACGCACTCAAAAAGTCTATGGATTGTGATAAGTCATTCCCCCTGCTTCAGCCTCCTTGTGTTAGAGAGCATGTCTGCTCCATGCCACTCTTTAGAAATTTCAGGCCCTAGATCAGAGAAAAAGAGCTTTATTAGAGCGAGGCATGGCGATGTTGCAGAGGGATGCTGCAATTGCAGAGCGTAATGCTGCCCAAGATGAACGTGATAGTGCCATATCTGCCCTTAAATTGCGGGAAAGCTCAATGAATGATGAAAATATTGTTTCCAAGTCACCAGGAGCTGAACACATTCATTACCAACAGGAGATGCATGAAATGATAAGTGCAGTTGCTTATGACCCACTAGAAAACCTCACAAACGACCCCACCAATGTGACAGATCCTACTACTCAAACAGCCAATCCCAGGAAGGTGAGGCAACCAAAAGAAAGCAAACCTATATCTGATGCTTGCTTATTAACTGTGACAGTCAGTGTAGTTATTCTGATACAGAGTTCAGTCTCTTGTGCACTGCACAGGTAGTAGTATCATATTCATTCCCAGAGAGAGAGAAATTTGCAGAAATGCAGAGAAGCCTGAGTCTTGCTGTTGAAGAAGGTGGAGGTGATGATTCCAAGTACCACGAAGATGGTCACATCAAACGAACTGGTCTCTTGTGAACTGGTATTTTTTTTTTTAATCAAAAGATGACAGAGAAATTGATTGGAAACTGGAGCTTAACAAGACTCAAAAGAATGAGTTAATGGTCATGTCCGGACTGATCCATCCAAGATGACTAACACCAAAGAAATAGCCCCTTATAACACCAAGGAGATGCCATCCCTTGAACTCAGTTTAAAGCAACACAGAGAAGTTGGAGAGACTGGAACCACAGTGCAGGACCGCCCGAGCTCCCAGTCTCACATCCGATTCGGGGAAAATATCAAAATATCAACTATCATTACTCGCCCGTTAAACCATGAAAGCAACTTTGCGCCTCGGAGTTCATACGTTTTCTTTTTCTTTTTTTTTTTTACGTTGCACCGAACCGAGGCGTGACCTCGGTGGCCGAGGTCACGACCTCGGCCTGACCGAGGTCACATTTTTTTTTTGTGTGCTTTTCTTGTTTTTTTTTTATTGTTTTTGTTTTGTTTTGTTTTGTTTTTGTTGTTTTGTTTTGTTTTTGTTTTGTTTTTTTTTTTGTTTTTTTGTTTTTTTTTTTTTGCTTGCTTGCACATAGCTTACTTTGGCCGGCCGTAGGTTCGGTTAAAGGTTGGCTTTTCCGTAGGATGGTGAGCGAGGTCAGGTCTCGTACCATCCCATAGGAGATAGCGTTTTTGTAACTAAGCCATGAGCTCGATTCAGAAAACACCCTTCCGTCGGGTAACTAGCGGGATCGGATCCCGTGCTGGCCCTTAGGGTATAGAGTGTGCGATATATTTTTCGTTTTTTGTTTCTATTATTTTAGCAACTTTTCGCCTCGGAGGCGTGCTTTGCCACTTGGTGACGAGGTGAGTGTCTCGACACCTGTTGCCGAGGAGGGTGCCTCGACACGGTGCCGAGGTGTGGACCTCGGCACCAAGTGCCGAGGCCGGGTAAGGTGCCTCGTTTATTTATTTATTTATTTATTTTATTTGATAAAGAGCATACCGAGGTCGAGGTGCGGTCTCGGCCTTGAATTGTGGCTGGGGCGGTCTCGGCCTTGCATTCTAACTCTCCGCGAGGGCTCTACCTCTACTCTTGAGGAGGCGGTGGTGGGGCCTGAGCGCGACGTCATCCACACAAGAAGGACACTCCTTGAAGAAGGTGACGCCACTTGATGAGCAGGACGCTGCTTGAAGAAGGCGACGCCGTGGATGAGGAGACAACGCCATTGAGGATGCGATGCCATTTGATGAGCAGGACGCTGGAGAAGGAGGAGACAACGCCGTGGATGAGGCGACCCCATTTTATTTGTTATCATTGTGGCCGAGGTGCGGGACCTCGGCCACAGTGCGAGAGGCACGGGGCCTCAGTCGTGGCCGAGGTGACGACCTCGGCCCAAATTGGCCGAGGTGATGACCTCGGCATATTTATTTTATTTTTTATTTGTACGTAATTTGATAGGTGACGCCACTTGAGGAGGATACGACGCACTTGAGGAGGCGACGCTGCAGTGACGTTGCTCGAGGTGGTGACGTTGCTCGAGGAGGTGACGCTGCTCGAGGTGGTGACGCTGCTCGAGGTGTTGACGCTACTCGAGGAGGTGACGCTGCTCGAATAGGTGACTCTGCTGCTTGGAAGTCCACGGCTTACGAAGATCACCCGAGGGGTGACCATTGAGCTGCCCATGAAGATCACCCGAGGATCACCCGAGGGGTGACCATTGTTCATGAGAACCATGAGAGCTGCTGGATCCGGGATGACCATTGTTCACTCGATAAGAACAATGAGAGCTGCTGGATCCAGGATGACCATCGACAGTGATGAGATGAGCTGGGTGTTTTGTGATTTGTGAAGTTTGCCTGAGATCTGATCTCGGCTCTCAATGAAAGCACCAATGACGGCAATAATGTGTTACCGGATATACTTGATAAACGAGTATAATAGTTGAGTACCATTGTAAGTGAGTATATAGTGTTGTGTTAGAAATAGAGTGTCCCCTTTTCTCCTACAACATGGTTCTTTTTATAAAAGTGTTCTGAGCTTGTAACGGCTGATTAATATCTACACTAAGTGCAGGTAATGACTCCAAGGAGCCGTTGGAGTAACTCCTCTTCAATGTGTCCTTCTTGTGTAACGGATGACTGTTACTAAGCCTGTTTGTCTTCTTGTGGTTTGGGTTGGGTACTGCATGCCCAATTATCCTGTCAATATTCTTTGGGTGTTTGTGCTGATCATTTCTCAAAATAAATTCATGTTGCGAAACAATACTTTGAACATAGGAACATATACATCCCAGCAAGGCCGCCAAGAAGTACTGATTATTTAAAAAAAAAATGGTTCAATGTGTTATTCTTCAAACCATAAACTAATATTTCCTAGCTAGGAACCAAACTCACAGCTCCATATCAGCACTTTGGCATTGTATTTGGAAGAGTTGTAGAATGTAAAGCCAAAAAAAGCGCATCTGCATTCATACACTGAGATGATGAATTCATATATATGAAGTTAACCATTAATTAAACTGAATTATATATTGATTTAAAATGACTTAAAATAAATTTTATCAGATATTAAACCTTTTCAAAATAAAGCTCAACAAAGCATCATCATACTGGTCTGGGGGATTGTGCTGATCATCATTATCTCTCCAAATAAATTCATGTGACGAAACAAGACTTTGGAAGTAGGAACATATTTCAACACCGTAGTTATATTGTCCCAAGAAATTGTTTAGCCTCTTATTCTTCACATCATAAATTAATATTTCCCAGCTGCAACCAAAGCTACATATGAGCACCTTGGTATTGAAAGAGTAGAATGTGATGTTACGATTATCATATTTGAAATTAATGGCAGAGATGACAAACTGGCTGACCCACTTATTGTATTCCTTCATAACCAACACTTCCATCTCATTTATTTCTTCTAGTTGACGAGCCATGCAGAGAGAGTCCTCAATGATTCCCAATCCAAGAATTAAACTACTTTCTCTTTTGGGGTGGGGCAACTCTTTGAATTCATCGCATTCACGGTCAAAATAAACGATCTTGTTCCATCCCCTTGATAATCTGCGCCATATTAATTAGATATGCTTTTATCGGATGAATGAATTATATACGCCGCGCATAAGGTAAAGGTAGGGATTAGGGATTCAAACTTTCTGGAAACTGATGGGTTGCTCCAATAATAAGTTAACAAAATATTAAGATTATGGGGAGTCAATATTGACTCGTTGAGTTTCAGTATTTTGAGAAAGTATATATGAATACATATTACATGTAACCAATCATTACAGTTGTGTAGATTATACTATCAAGTAATGTACATTCAGTATAAAAATAATGTACATTGTATTCAGAGGATGTACATTTTTTGTATACTGAATGTACATTATACAATATAATGTACATTCAGTACACAAATATTGTACATTTAGTATATTAAAAATGTACTTTTTTTATGGTTCACACAGCACTATGTGGACCATGGTCTACATAATAATTTGCCACATACAAGTACTAAAAAAAATTTAGTTTCATAAAAAATTAAAGCAATAAGTCTAAAATCAATAAACCCAATAATTTGAATGGACTAACCCAAAAAGGAAAAAATAAAACACAGTGAATTCAATAGACCTGTTGAGTGGTGCAATATTAAGCGTATCATAGATCGCTCATCATAAGTGTACCTACTTGAGGACTCCGGGCACTCTAGCAACGTCTCTTATGTGATAAGAATGTCTCTTATGTGTAAACTTTAACTCAACATCATTCTTCTGGAGTTTGTGCATGTCATCTCTCCAAATAAATTTATTTGGCGAATCAATACTCTGAACATACGACCATAAACCGACATGACTTCCGCCATGAAGTAGTTTTTCTTCCAAAACATTGTTCATATTTCCTAGGAACCAAAGGACGAGCTGCATGTCAGCACTTTGGTATTGGGAATAGTAGAAATCCAACAAGAAGGACTAGTTTGCGAGTGAACAACTCTAGCTAACGCATGAGCACACTTATTCTTTGATCTAGGTATAAACTAAAAGGACATTGCTTCAAAGTGTCTTCGAAATTCCTTGCATGCACTAATCACACAACCAGCATAAGAATGGTCAGATCCAAAATTATTGCTTCCTTTACCGCCATTGTCTTCGCCATATATAAACATATAAAAATCAGCTGATGAGAGCCCTTATTATGTTTATCAGTATTTGAATCATTACTGAGCTGCCCTTATTATGTTTATCAGTATTTGAATCCCTTATTATGTTTATCAGTATTTGAATTCTTCACAGATTGGAGAGTGCTGGGCTGCGGCTTGAATAGTCAAGTCCAGGTCAATATCCTATCAACGGATCGTGCTCAGTATAAAAAAATAATGTTGCGTATTCGCTATTGCTACTAGCTATAGCGAGCTTATTGTGACATAAGTAAATGCTTGACCCTATACAGATATATGGGAGCAACAACTTTTCTTGCCTCAAATCCAACTTTCTTTGAAGTAAATATTAAATTCAATTCAAACTATACAGTTTTCCTGAGGGGGAGAGAGCTCAGTATGGCATGCATAAAAAGGACTCCAAATCTACTGAATGCACAAATATATATACACTACATACAGTACGTATAGTAATTGCTAGACAAGGCCCTATTCAATGCAATTTTTAAGCAAACAAACAATAAACACTAATCTATCCACAAATAGAGAGTGAACATAAGGATTAAACAGAAGAAAGATATGAACTTCATTTCAGTGAAAACCTAACATTCCAAATTCTGTTCACCTAAGGATTTGACTCAGTGCATCAAATTCTTCATCCAAAGAGCAGTCTCCTCTTCATAAATGTTCAAAGCCTCAAACCCAAATATACGTTGAATAGTAGAAATGTTTTTAAATTTATTTATGTATAAACTTCTCCTATATAATCCTGTACGTATTAATATACTTTAAAATACTTATTTAAATATAAACATTTAGACATTAGTCCATTCGCCTAATATGCGTGTAAAACTAAGATTGCTAATAAATATCAACTTAAAATATAATCAATAAAGTAACTATATATAAGATAGATAGATAAAAAAAAAAAAAAAAAGACATTTCGAGCAATATAATGATGAACTGATGTGACTGTTGACAACAAATCAACACACTAATTAGCTAGATTCTAGCAATTAATTCCAAATAGTTTCAACTAAATATTCACTAGGGAACCTATTAATTAATTAATCATATGTGGCTGTAGGGGCAAGGAAGCAAGACTCTCAACATAGAAACACATACTAACACAGCATATATCGTTATTTGGGAAATCCAACCGCACTTCCCTCATTTCATCTTTTTTTCGATCATAAACATAGACTTTCCCCAAGAACCAATTCATAGGATGCAGGAATAATACTTCTTGTGCATTGTTTTTCTGAGAATAGAATGTTAAGCCATAACTCGCAATAGTATATGGATATTGAGAATTAATTTGGATAGCAAATGCAGTCATCCATGATTCTTGTATGCCATATTCCTTCATAATTAATACTTGCATCATTATGGGGTTTGAATTTTTCTGTTTGTGAATCATGCATGCCATGGATAAACAGTCATTTATAACCCCCAACCCGACTATGGGGAAATTTTGTCTCAGTTCGGGAGTGGGCAAGATTATGAATTCATCGCACACAGGATCAAAATATACGATCCTATTCCTATTGCCTCCCGAGAAGTAATCCATTTTCCATTCCCAATCTTTGATGTCACTTGCCCACCAGTGAAATGTGCAGTGAAATGTGTTATTGCGAAACTCCACGCCGCCTTTAGCGGAATCCAAGTTATAAGGGAACTGCACTCGTCGCCACTCTTTGTGGCTGAGGCTTGCAGAGATGACAAATGGATAGCCAAATTGAAGACCCGGCTCTATTAGGGGGCGAATTGATAAGACGGCCTTGTAATCCCTAGTGGAGGAGTCGTAGCATAGCCCTCCAAGGATAACCGAATTTAACTCCTTTGGATATGGCACTTTGAGCACTTTCGTCAAATACCTGGTGAACGGGTTCCACAGCAAAATATCTCTCTCAGCTAACAGGAGCACAAACCCATTGCATGAACACAAAGATCTAACACGGTATTCGTCGCTTGCACAAATCAATGGATAAGCCACCTCTCCGAACGGCAATTTATGCCTTTGAAGACGAGAATCATGGCTTGTGGATCTAACTAAGAATCTGGAATTCCAACTATAATCCTGGCTTTTGGAATCGAGCGAGAGGATTATCACTCGTCGTTTTCCAGAATACGAGAGCTTGAAATCTAAGTCGTCTATTAACGAACGCCATTGTTTACATACACACTGGCACCGGATTACCGCCTTCATTGGCAACTGCAAAAGTATATGCCGAATGATTTCATTAGGTATGCTTGAGAATGGAGTTGAAGCTTCCATGTCGATCGTGTGATAGATCAGATATCGGATAAGAAGCTGAAGGCTTATTGGAAATAGCTAGGGTTTAATTATATTTGTGAATTGTGAGACTCCTTTTATAGGCCGGGCCATGGACTAAAATTTTCACCACCAGTCCAACCTAAAATATAAATAAAATATGTGGCTTAATTTTTTAAAATTCATCATGGCCTTCAATCTTATAACCTTCCATTTGAGAGAACCACTACATACCACTTAATCACAAGATCATTGCCATCAATTTACAGCTTTAGTTCTTGAATTATATATAATGCAAGTATAATATTTATTTTTAATAATATAAATTTGTAATTGTATCATATAATTAGTCACTTATTTTGTGTATTTAGTTCTTATTCGTATGGACGGAATTATTTTGGATATTTATAAATGATATGAATTTCACACATTATACATAGATAGGGTGTGATGCAATTCTTGGCACCAAAATTTGGGGTTTGAGTTTGGATGGAACTTCTTGTGCGCATAAATGTATAGTTTGGTGTTAAGTCTTGAAAATAGCCTACTCATAGACTTGGGAATATGATCTTCATGTTGAAAACGTCTTCATGAAAAGGGTAATGGTTTGTCTAATTGCATGAATTTTCTAATAAAAGTAAATTGTGTGGCTTCCATTCCTGCTGATTTCTGCCGCTATGAACTGCTTTATTTGATGATAGATCTATTTGGTAGTAGTGTTGCAGTTGTATACTGTCTCCTATTTTAATTTGGGTATTATACACTACAGAAAGCTTAGGAAGGAAGGTTTCAGAATGAGCTAGCTTAGCTAGTATATTTGATCATCATATATTGCTAATTTAATGATTTATTCATTTGCAAATCAAATACCACATCTTGTAAATCAAGCATGCTTAATCACAATGTTCTTTAATTATCTGATATTGTCATCATATCCTTTTACTGGAGTAGGCAATCACAGTGGTCACCTTCTCACCTTAATTGACACTTGAATATGTGTGCTTCTAATGGAAACTTCATACTATACTAATTGATGTATTGAATTGACTTCATTTTTAATGATATAAGCGAAATGTATTGAAAAATACTCCGTGGCCCTGTTTGGTAAATGGCTATTAGCTGATAAATGGCTGTTAGCTGATTGAGTTGGATGTTTGGGTTAGAAGCTAAGGTATGATTTGTTGATAACATTGGCTGATTGTAGAAAGTTATTTGATAAATTAGCTGTTAGCGGATAGCTGTTTGGTATAATTTTCTCAAAAAGCTAATTGAAAAGGCTGTTTTGAATAGCCTTTTGAATTTTAGCATTTTGAAGTTACAAAAAGCTTATTATTTATCAACTAATAGTAGTCAAATAAGCGAAAATTGACTGATAGGCTGATTATTTACCAAACAGGACCCTTATGTTTTTTGAATTGGCTGGCATCAAGTGATCTACTGATGGTTAACATTTGATTATACTTGATGTAATGCACCTTATTAATAATTATTTGTATATTTTTATTTAACATAAATGGTGAGTTTCATATATTTGATAAGTTTGACAACTGGATCCAAAAAACTTGTTGAAAGAATTGAAACCACATATGAAATAGAAACCACCCAACATCATCAAAAACATCAGCTTGTCCAAATTAATACATCAAAAATATAATGATCACTTCTTCGATCCACAAGAAAAGAGAAGCAACGAAAGAAGAAAAGGAAATTAATATGAAATTGAAGGTAGACACGCCAATTGTTCCCTCTATGATGCCGTAAACATTAATACTAAAATTTCAAAAAGACATAAAGTGCCTACTTAAAATAGTTAAGTTCTCTATAAAGTTAATTAGAAATTAAGTTGAAGGATTTCTTTCCCCCAAAAACTAGCCATCATAAATTAGGTTAAACCTTTCAAAATTGACAATTGCATACTAAATTTGAAACATCTATATATATATATAAAAACAAAATCCTCCAAAACGAAATCATATTTCCCGCCCAAAATATTGTACATTAAAACAATTAAAACAATAAAATAATATTAAAAGTACAATCTATATATATATAAACAAAATCCTCCAAAATGAAATCCTATTTCCCGCCCAAAATATTGTAAATTAAAACAATTAAAACAATAAAATAATATTGAAAGTACAATAATATTAAAACACGAAATCCTATAACATCAAAACATTGTTATACATCAGGATTAGTACATTGTTATAATCTATATCTATATATATATATATATATATAAACAAAATCCTCCAAAACGAAATCCTATTTCCCGCCCAAAATATTATACATTAAAACAATTAAAACAATAAAATAATATTAAAAGTACAATAATATTAAAACAAGAAATCCTAAAAAAAAGAAGAAAATGAAGCAATTGTAAGGTGACATAAATTTGATAGCTGCTTACTATTTACAACCACCATATGTAACCAAACTTACTCGGTAGTACAATGTCTCATTTCTATCATGAAGTCGGTTTAAGATCCTCAAAACAAAATCCTCCAAAACGAAATCTTATTTCCCGCCCAAAATATTGTACATTAAAACAATTAAAACAGTAAAATCTATATATATATATAAACAAAATCCTCCAAAACGAAATCCTATTTCCCGCCCAAAATATTGTACATTAAAACAATTAAAACAATAAAATAATATTAAAAGTACAATAATATTAAAACAAGAAATCCTAAAAAAAGAAGAAAATGAAGCAATTGTAAGGTGACATAAATTTGATAGCTGCTTACTATTTACAACCACCATATGTAACCAACCTTACGCGGTAGTACAATGTCTCATTTCTATCATGAAGTCGGTTTAAGATCCTCAAAACAAAATCCTCCAAAACGAAATCTTATTTCCCGCCCAAAAGATGGTACATTAAAACAATTAAAATAATAAAATAATATTAAAAGTACAATCTATATATATATAAACAAAATCCTCCAAAACGAAATCTTATTTCCCGCCCAAAAGATGGTACATTAAAACAATTAAAATAATAAAATAATATTAAAAGTACAATAATATTAAAACAAGAAATCCTAAAAAAAGAAGAAAATGAAGCAATTGTAAGGTGACATAAATTTGATAGCTGCTTACTATTTACAACCACCATATGTAACCAAACTTACTCGGTAGTACAATGTCTCATTTCTATCATGAAGTCGGTTTAAGATCCTCAAAACAAAATCCTCCAAAACGAAATCTTATTTCCCGCCCAAAATATTGTACATTAAAACAATTAAAATAATAAAATAATATTAAAAGTACAATAATATTAAAACACGAAATCATATAACATCAAAACATTGTTATACATTACGATTAGTACATTGTTATAATCTATATATATATATATATATATATATATATATATATATATATATATATATATATATATAAACAAAATCCTCCAAAACGAAATCCTATTTCCCGCCCAAAATATTGTACATTAAAACAATTAAATAATATTAAAAGTACAATAATATTAAAACACGAAATTCTATAACATCAAAACATTGTTATGCATTAGGATTAGTACATTGTTATAATCTATATCTATATATATATATATAAACAAAATCCTCCAAAACGAAATCCTATTTCCCGCCCAAAATATTGTACATTAAAACAATTAAAACAATAAAATAATATTAAAAGTACAATCTATATCTATATATATATATATATAAACAAAATCCTCCAAAACGAAATCCTATTTCCCGCCCAAAATATTGTACATTAAAACAATTAAAACAATAAAATAATATTAAAAGTACAATCTATATCTATATATATATATATATAAATAAAATCCTCCAAAACGAAATCTTATTTCCCACCCAAAATATTGTACATTAAAACAATTAAAACAATAAAATAATATTGAAAGTACAATAATATTAAAACACGAAATCCTATAACATCAAAACATTGTTATACATTCGGATTAGTACATTGTTATAATCTATATATATATATATATATATATATATATATATATATATATATATATATATGTATATATATATATATATATATATATATAAANTATATATATATATATATATATATATATATATATATATATATATATATATGTATGTATATATATGTATGTATATATATAAACAAAATCCTCCAAAACGAAATCTTATTTCCCGCCCAAAGTATTGTACATTAAAACAATTAAAACAATAAAATAATATTAAAAGTACAATAATATTAAAACACGAAATCCTATAACATCAAAACATTGTCATACATTAGGATTAGTACATTGTTATAATACTTATAAAAACAAAATCCTCCAATACGAAATCCTATTTCCCGCCCAAAATATTGTACATTAAAACAATTAAAACAATAAAATAATATTAAAAGTACAATAATATTAAAACAAGAAATCCTAAAAAAAGAAGAAAATGAAGCAATTGTAAGGTGACATTAATTTGATAACTGCTTACTATTTACAACCACCATATGTAACCAAACTTACTCGGTAGTACTATTTACAACCACCATATGTAACCAAACTTACTCGGTAGTACTATTTACAACCACCATATGTAACCAAACTTACTCGGTAGTACAATGTCTCATTTCCATATGTAACCAAACTTACTCGGTAGTACAATGTCTCATTTCAGTCATGAAGTCGGTTTAAGATCCTCCATACGACGATTGTTCTATGTTCCGCCAGGGTGTAGAGAGTTATACTATCTTAGATGTCTTTTAAATTTGGTACGCGGACCTTTTAGCCATGAAGATATTCGCACTGTTGCAGGAGTCATTCATAATTTGTTTAGGGATGCGTGTTATGAATATGGATTATTAGATGATGACAAGGAGTACATTGATGGCATTTGATTCGAGTTACTGGGCATCCGCGTATGCTTTGCGAAGGTTATTTGTTACATTTCTCACTTCAAGTTCACTCAGTAAGCCAGAAGTAGTTTGGAATGCCTTTTGGGACTTTCTTGCCGAGGATGCACAGGTTCAATGTCGACGTGTCTTGCAAAATCCAGGTATATCGAGCTCCAATCTATTTATTCGACTTTGTTATTTGCTTTTCATTATTTATAAATAAAATAATTTGTTATTTGTTTTTGTTTCTTTTATTTTTTTGCCTTTTAAGAGTTTATGTTATCGGATTCAGATAAAAAACAGTTTGCTCTAATGGAGTTGGAGAATTTGCTATCTTCGTGGGGAAAAAGCTTGAAAGACTTTCCGGAAATGCCAATTCCAGACGAAAGTAGCATGGGTTTGAGTGAAAACATGTTGATAGCCGAAGAGTTGCCGTATGACAAGGAATCTTTGAAGATAGAGCATGAGACATTGGTAACACAATTGATTGATGAACAAAGGAATGTTTACGACTCTATGATGAATGATATTGATTCAAATGGAGGTGAATTATTCTTTGTGTATGGTTATGGGGGAACAGGCAAGACGTTCGTGTGGAGAACGTTATCATCAAAGATAAGGAGCCGCGGTGATATTGTTCTAAATGTTGCTTCCAGTGGAATAGCATCTTTGTTGTTGCCGAGAGGTAGAATGACGCATTCCAAATTTGCTATACCACTTTCTTTGAACGAAGATTCCACGTGCAATATATCGCAAGGTAGTGACCTTGCTGAGCTTATAATAAGGAGCAAATTGATAATATGGGATGAAGCACCGATGACGCACAGATACTGTTTTGAGGCTTTGGACAAAACCATGAGGGACATATTGAGGTTCGCCATATCGGGTAGTGCTGAAAAGACTTTTGGTGGAAAGATAGTAGTTTTGGGCGGCGATTTTAGACATATCCTACCTGTTATTCCGAAAGCAACAAGACCAGAAGTTGTCGGAGCAACTATTAATTCTTCATACCTGTGGACAAATTGCAAGGTATTAAGGTTGACCAAGAACTTGAGACTACGGACCTTAGCTTCAGAGGAAGATAGACATACAGTTGATTGGTTTTAAAAATGGATTGCAGACATCGGAGATGGGATTGCAGGGGTTGTAAACAATGGTTCATCTGATATCGATATTCCACCATAAATCTCTAACAATGATATATAAAATCTCTAAACATGCCTACATCTACACATTAGCTATTAATTTGGGCAATTATTTACTCGAATTCAAGCAATGGTAACATCAACAAACATAAATGACCCAACTCATATCTTCACTTGCACTATATAATATTTGATGTTATAATTTAAATAATTGTATATCCATTCAAATATTCTTAATATATTATAACAAACCCATTCCGTACATCGCACGGGTGTAAATACTAGTTGATATAAATTTGATAATAACTTTTTAATGTCATAATTTCATACTAAATTTGATTTCCAGATGAAACACCAATATAAATTTAATTATAACTTTTTAATGTGATCTAATCCCTTAGCTTAAACAAATTGATCATCACGTTGCTTCTTTAATACCAAGCTCCCTACCAACCTTCTTGATTTCCAGCCTCCATGAGCTGCATCTGATGTTGCAATTATATTTTACAATGGCCACTTCAACATTTAGTTTAAAGAACCCCGGATGTTGTTTTGTCCATTTGACTTAGAGCATGACTAAACGTACGCAAACTGAAATTGGTGGGTTTATTATGTGCCACACCTTCTCGTTGCTCCCAAATTTCAGGCCCTTATTCACATGAGGACACCTATTAATAGAGGACTATGAGGACAAATCATATCCATCCAATCAAATATATTGCACAGCTGAGATCATGCATATTAAGCAATTAAATTCATGCCAAAATAAGACAAATAATAGCTGGAAATTATTATTGAGGGCAAAGAAAAGATTTGATACCAATTATAATTAAGGAAGGATGGTAATTAATAAACATAGAGTTGGGGTTGAACTATAATTATGGTAGACACTCATTTCATTTCCAATCAGCGAGAGGCACGACCGAGCCTAGAGGATGGATGAGCCGAATGCTACACCGGAGGAAACGAAACCGCTACAAGCGAATTCCGCCATGGATGATGACGAGCAACGGATGGGTTCTGAGTACACATTTGGGACGGCAAACATCAGCGGTAAGTTACGCAAACAAGCCTTAATATATGTTTATTCATGCAATAGGTCTGAGTTGTGTGTTTGATGAAAACATGAGAGTATTAAACGAATTGGATACAAACTAAACACTGAAGTGTTTGCGCCATAAATTAGTATGTGTTAGTTGTTAGGAAAAACGTATGTTTACAGTTGTGTGCCTACATTTAACGTAGTGTGTGCCCATGACTTGACAATCGTGTGCGTCGAATGTAAATTAATATTATTTGTTGGCCAACCATGCTTAGACGGAAGTGTTAAAGACATACGCAAAAACCGTTGCTGGATTCAGACCCACTGCAAATAGACAATGGCACCAAGTTAATGTTCAAGTTTTAAAAAAAAATTAGTATAGACATCTACTATTGTTTAATCATGTCTAACAAAGCAAATTCACATTCTAAACCTGGCACATGCGGGCAAAGCGAATTCATTGAAAATTATTTTGATTATTATCCAAAGAAAAGTTAGGCTAAAGATGCATCACCAAAGATTAAATCAGTATAGTCTGTGGACAAATGATATAACAATCACATTTCAACTGTAGGCTAAAGAACTGAACTTAGGCATGAATCCCATCTTAATGAGCAATGTGAGCACTGACCAGGCAGTCAAGTCGAGCATTAATAGTTTCAATGTCTTTCAATGGCTGCAAAATATTTGCCCGAAGAAGTCTAGTCCTACAGGGAATTATAATTAAGAAAATTGAGAAACTTCAAGGAAGCATCACATACTCTATTATACATAGCTAGAGACATTTTCCTTTGTCAATGTCACAGCATGTTGACTGTGATTGGAACCAATTAACCAAAGAGACATTTCCAGCATGCAAAAGATGTAAGCAGCATAATTTAGCAAGTAGTAAATATAGCAAGAGGGGATGTAAGCAACATGGAGAAACAGACTATACCAAGACTGGTATTACCTATACTCTCAAAAATAAAAATAAAAATAAAAAATAAAAAATAAAAACAAACAAAACAAAACAAAACAAAACAAAACAAAACAAAATACAAACAAACAAAAAACAAAAATAAAAAATCAATATGAAGCTTCCCCTTTCGCCATTAAAGAGTGATATGCCGCACTTAAGAAATGTGTAAAACTTCCAGGTGCTAAACATGATAGATCACTACTCAAGGGCTATTAATGAGTTCCTTCATATTGCTTATAAACAAGCACAAACACTCTCATGTAGCTTTATGTTTTCTATGTTACAATATCCCATATATAATTAAGAAATATGTCTTGATATAAAGTTTAGCTTTATTAAAGAACAAATGCCAAATGCCAAATGCCATAAAAGACTAAGATAAAATGCAGTATAAAATGCTATAGAAGACAGTTAATGTAATGAACAACAAACTGGGATATCAGTTAAAATGCCGTGGATCAATAATCTGTCAGTTAACATACCCTCCAAAAGTTTTGGTTGTCTTAAGCATTTGGAATAGGCTTCTCTTCTTGTTGCTTGTCCCCAAAAGGCCAGAGTGCATTGGCTCTATTATCTCCAAGTTCTGGACACTGACATCAAATAACAAGTACAACATTCATACAAGATATTTTCCCAACACTTGCCACTAGAATCTATAATCAATTCCAATGATGTATAATAGCTGAAAAGGCACTTCAATTGCAGGCATAATGGTAGGAATTTGTAGATTAATAATCTACAGTAATGTATAAACCAATATTAACAAGGCTACCTGGAAGAATCAATATTCATGTGGTCAAATGATCCATTAAAGGTGACCTGGAAGAAAAGCAGAGTAAACTGCATAATTTCACCTCAACGGAAGCAGGACTATTGGTTTCAGTTGGAAGTGCAGACTTAATTTGATGTTATATGCCATAATTATGCATACAACAAAAGCTTGATGTATTCCAAGTACATTTTTTTTTTTTTTTTTTGAAAAAAATATTCCAAGTAGATTAAACATTATTTAATTACACATTTGTGAGGAATGAAATAAACCAACAGCTCCAGCCTCATGCCATTAATAATAGAAAGATTTCAACTTTGGTTATGTACTGTTCTTGTATATCACAATCAGGCAAGAATTATCAGATTTTGATGACTATGGATTCATTCATACTGCTGCTTGCAGTTCATATTGTGAACAACAAAGTATAAAAGCAAATTAATCAATTTCCCTAGTAATATCCAAACTCTTGGCCATTTCCAGCAGTAGATTCTTCCTTTGTTTTCTGTTTATTTATTTTGAGTTAAGGTTGAGTAATGTAAAAGAAAGAAGCACATACCAGCAATGAGTGATTTGTAACAATGACCCCTTTCTCTGCTTCTGTCCTATGAATGACACAAATAATATTTGTGTTAAGAGCTACAGATCTCAATCAGGAAAAAGCAAGAAAAGTGTATATTGGCCTTTGGTATTATTTTTCGGAAATGAGAGCTTTACTTTTGCATCTTAGTTCATATATTTCACAGGCCCAAGAATAAATCACTACAATCCTGGTAGCTTAAGATAATTATATTCTAAGACTTGCAATATCAGTGACTCCTCACACTGTATAGGCCAATCCTTGAGCATACACAGAGATTAAGCAAAATTTTAAGCCACAATCATCAGAAAGTATGCACACATCTGTTGTAATATATGAAAATCAACTGTCTGAAAGAAATTGAAGATAAAAAGCATCACTAAGTGCCCTTCCAAATTTTTTTTTCGTTATGAGAAATAATACTAAATCACTGCAGGTTAATGGCACTAAAATGGAAGTCTGTCAGCAAATATCAAGACATGGTGAGGATCATGTTTTTGTCAATTATAGCTAGAGAAATGATACAAAATATGAACATTTCTTGTTTACAGTACCACTTAATGGTTGCTGCTGCAGCAGCCAAGCATAGATAGTATTGTTTGTAATATGAGTCTAAACCAAGCGCAGATGGTTCTTTGGCAGCTAAGTTTTTTATCAGCACAGCTCCCTTAAAAATTTCATTAGTTTGGAACAAAGTTAGCATCTAACATAAATAATAAATGGCATGAATGCATTGTGTTAAGCTATAAAAGCTTTGGAAAATAATTAGATTCAGTAGAGGCATGCTTTAAAAATTACCCTGGTAAGAATGGTAGGAGGCTTGTGGAATTTGGAAGGGAAAAATCCCTCTCCCCACCATGAAGCAAAATCAATCAGAGAGAAAGCAAAGGGCCTTCTTCAGCAGAATGAATGATATTGACCTTTATCTGAAATGGGATTTGCAAAATGGATTTATCTGAAATAGAATTTACATACCAATCTTAAACATTGGGGCAGGATGTTTTTGAGCTAATTAGGCATCAAAACAACAAGAAATGTACAAACAAATGAGATATTGTTCACAATTGATATGCACAGAAACTAGATTGGAGCTACCCTTCTGTTTCTATTGTGAGGAAATGTTGGAGGAGCCGGCAGGATATGGTTCTTCCTCATCGCACCTATCTGCAAACGTTCCCATCTCGCTCACTCTGCACTGTCTGAAGCTAGAGTATATATTGCTTGGAACTTTCAGCCATTGGTACCCTGATTTCATAAATGAAGTAGCTTGGCCACCACACCACAACTGCCTTTATCTGATGAGTGCTGGCTGTTCTGAAATGATTCGCCTCAAAAATGCATTCGAAGACGACTCTCAACAAGATTCCAAATAGTACTTTTCCATTTTCAGTTGTGTTCGCTAAGAAATGGATGTGAATCAGCTCCTGACCAGTGCTTTTCACATTACTTGGATGCTTCTTCCATCTTCAAGCTGGTGATTAAGGTTGTAAATTCAATAAATGCTTCTTTTCAGTATTGACAAGAAAAGGAAAAATAAGCATGCTAGCATATACACCATAGCAATATGTCCTACTGAAAAAGTGAGTAGAAAAGATTTTTTTTTTAAATAAAAAATGAAAATTTAAAATGTCAGGTTCTTTATGAACTCATCAGCATATTTTATCATCATATCTCCCATTTTTGCAATAACTTGTGCACTATGAGAATAAAGCATGGCCACAGTACCGTTTTCTTTCGGTGCAGTATATGTCTACTGAAGTGAAAAAAAGAAATTGTTTGTTTTTTTGAAAAATGAAATATTAAAATGCCAGATCCTTTATAGCTTCCAATATACAAGCACAATTCGTCTGAAACTGTAAAAACTTGTGAATAGAAAATGTAAAAAAGCAGACTATACCAGCTGACTGTAAAGCCATATCATCATCTGTATCTGGATCTTGAGAAGATATCAAATGCCAAACCAGGCCGAGGGTTGTAATATTCAGCGAATTCGGTTGATGTGAGCGAATGGCTCAGGATTTGACTTTGGAGCCTGTTTTGCCACTTCAGGGGTTCCAAAAACATTCCAGAATCTCAGTGTTTCATCTCCTGCTGCAGAAGCCACTGTGCAACCATCTGGACTCTGTATAAAAGATTAAAAGAGAATTATTAGCAAACATGTTTGTTTTTTCCCCCCACATTTTCTCTGAGAGTAATATTTCACTGTGTTTAATATTTTATAGAGAAAAGATGCTTAACCTGAGCCATGAAAAGAACTCGGGATGTATGTCCAGTAAGCTCTGCCATCTTAACCATTGATGGGTATTTCCAGAGAGTAAGCTGATTCTGAGTAAACCCATGAGAGCTTAGCAATTCACGCTCATTCTTGCTCCAAAGCAGTGAACAGACCTGTGACCCTGTATCAACTGAGTTCACACAAGCACCAGTATGGGTATTCCAGAACTTTATGCACCTATCGCCTCCACCACCACCAGAGGCCAACAAGTTACCCTGAAATGGACACCAAGCAAGTGCCTTAACAGCAGCTGTGTGATCCTCAAACCTGTGAAGCCACTTTGTCGAGGAGTTGGAAGAAGCAGTTGATCTGTCCCATATGTGGAGGAGATTATCATTTCCTCCACTAGCCAACTGCTGGCCTGAGGCAGACCATTTCAGGCCACAGACTTCTTGATGATGTCCTCTATATGTTTCTACGATAGGTGCTCTCACTCGGACATCATTGTTATTAATAAGACCATCCATTCCACCTGTAGTCAGTATATGGTTGTTCCAGTCAAGGGCCCCGACTCGTGATTGGTGACCGCCTCTCAAAGTTCTCAACTGCAGCAGACAGCATAAGAAAAAATATCAGAAAAAACTTTTTGTGACTCCAGAAAAGAAAACAAGGCCAAGAGAGCTCAAGGAGCAGACCAATCGGTTAGCTGTGGTATCCCAAAGCTGCACGTCAGAATTGTTCAAGCCAATAGCAATATGCCTCCCATCTGGAGCCCATTTAACACTTGTAACCGGACCATTTTCATCATCAATTGTGAACAGTTCGGAAGTGCTGCCATCAGATGCATCCCACAGGTAAACAGTACTACCCAAAGCTATAGAAAGAACATTGCTGCTGCCCCAATCTAATAGATTTAAGTAATAATCATCCACAATATCTGGAGCATCCAAAGTCCTCTCAGACGTCTGCATAAGCAAACCACAACTATAATAAGAACAATTTTCAAATTCAAGTAAAGTTTTCATAAAAAAAGTGATAATCATAAACTAAAACTCCAGTATTATCAGCCATTATGAACCCCCACCTGAGAAATGTGGCGCTTGGGTTTCGTTGGTTTGGCCTGGTAAGCAGCAGAAGAAAACTCATTCGGGATGCCCTTAACAGGGGTGGGTGGTTTGTTCTTAAATGCAAGGATCCTTGTCCTGTTCATGTTCAAGGCCTCCGCTAGCTGCTTTCTATATGCCTCTCTGGATGGTGAGCTGGTGGCTGGATTTTCCTTACCTTTCGTCACCATATAATGTGCATAGTCGAAATCCATTGCTGATCTATTTGGAATAAACCTATCCAACTATAAACCAAAACAAAAAAGTTAGAGTTAGTGTGCCAATATTTCTGATGCTTCTGTGGAAACTCAAGATCAAATATAAAAGTGGCACAAGCAAAATTTGATCATGAAAATAGACCATTTTGAAAAGCTTACTCACAGCCCTAAAATATAATCTGGGTATAATAATAAATCAGATTAAATTATAAAACCCATTTAGCAAAGCATATCATCATAAGCAAAATCCATTCTCAATGCCTAAAAGATACAGTGAAAGTTACATCAATTAGCAACATTCAGATCAAGGGTATATATACTCTTAATTTATTAAATCAGATTAAATTATAAAACCCATTTAGCAAAGCATATCATCATAAGCAAAATCCATTCTCAATGCCCAAAAGATACAGTGAAAGTTACATCAATTAGCAACATTAAGATCAAGGGTATATATACTCTTAATTTATTAAATTAGATTAAATTATAAAACCCAATTAGCAAAGCATATCATCATAAGCAAAGTCCATTGTCAATACCAACATTAAGATCAAGGCTGTATATATGTACAGTAAAAATCTTTCTCACCGCCCAGAAAATAATCTGGGTAAAATATTAAATCAGCAGATTAAATTATAAACCCCATTTAGCAAATCATATCATCATAAGCAAAGTCCATTGTCAATACCAACATTAAGATCAAGGCTGTATATACGTACAGTAAAAATCTTTCTCACATCCCTAAAAATAATCTGGGTAAAATATTAAATCAGATTAAATTATAAACCCCATTTAGCAAAGCATATCATCATAAGAAAAATCCATTTTCAATAGCCAAAAGATACAGTGAAAGTTATATATCAATTAGCAACATTAAGATCAAGGCTATATATACTCTTAATTTATTAAATCAGATTACATTATAAAACCCATTTAGCAAAGCATATCATTACAACCAAAATCCATTTTCAATACCCAAAAGATAAGCGAAATTTACATCTATTAGCAACATTAAGATCAAGGCTGTATATATATACTCTTCAACATTTTCCATTCAGTTTAATTACGAAAAGAACGTCCTAAGTATATAACATACATTTTCACTGGAATTTTTTCTCTGAAGATACTCTTCCTGAAGAGGGAAACGGGATTGAGTCTTGTTTGAAGAAACAGAGTTCCTTAATCCTGCATCCATCACGTTAATAACACCAAAAAGACACTACTACTAAAGAATCGCGCAAGAATTAATCTAGCAAGGGCCCAAGGGGTCTGAAATAGAACAGATTAGAGCGTTAAGAAAGAGAGAGAAAAAAAACACAATGAAATAAAAGAAAATATATATCAAACAAGAAATCGAGATTGAAAGTGTTGGAGATCGAGAGCCGCCAAGAGCCGCCAGCGGTGGATTGCCTTGAATCTTGATCAGGGAGAAAGCTAGGGCAGAGAACAGATAAACGAGAGATGATTGAGATTGAAAGTGTTGGAGATCGAGAGCCGCCGATGGTGGATTGCCTTGATCAGGTGGGATTCGGAGAAAGCGCAGAGAACAGAGAAACGAGAGATGATTGAGAGATTCACTAGAAAACGATGGTTTTATTTTTATAGATGTCAAAGCACCGACGGCTGCTTTTTCGAAATACCAAAAGATCCGTTGTAATATGTTAAGACTAAAATGCCCATCCTTGATCCTCCGTTTCCGGATGGATAACTGATACTGGGCTGGACCTCAGGATTTGATGGCAAATTATTGTATGAACCATGGTCCACACAGCTCTGTGGACCGTGGACCATGATAAAATGTACATTTTTAATATACTAAATGTACATTATTTTTGTACTGAATGTACATTATTTTTATATTATAAAAATAATGTACATTCAGTACACAAATAATGTACATCCCCTGAATATAATGTACATTATTTTTATATTGAATGTACATTATTTTTATATTGAATGTGCATTATTTGATAGTATGGTCCACACAATAATTATTGGGATTTGATAGGCTCTTTGGACATCCTTCACTGGGCTTCAAATACTTTTGTAAAATTATTTACAGCTTGGTGACACACTAAAAAATGTGTCATATTCATAAAAGTGTGAAATGAACGTTAGCCTAAAAAAGTCAATTGATTTCAATGCAAAAATTGTTCCCCATTATGGATAATGCGAAGGTTGAAAGTAATTTGAATGTTTTAATTGGAGATTTTGTTAGAATGGTAAGCTTGTATATATATATATTCTTTTTATTTTTTAGGATGAGTGGCGGAATTAAATGAGCAAACATAAATTTAATTGCACTTTTTATTTCTTCATCCCAAAAAGAGCTTTTTTCACTTCGTCAATCGTAGCCCTACGGACTAAGCTGGAGGCTTGGGATGTGGAAATTCTAAAAGGATCCATAGTTGGAAGCTAGACTCACCGCCTCCCTATCCAATTCATGCCTGCAGAACAAAGAGGAGTAAAAAGTAGTAATATGGTTAGAAAGCAAGGTCGAGTCATCCGTCCAGTTCCCTTGGATTTTGAGGAATCTGATGCGATTCTTATTTCTCCTTATCACCACCATATTAGGGTAGAAATGGATGTTTCTGTCGCCATCTTTAAACCCAGTCCTGCCTAGACTTTTGAAACCAGTGTGCTTCTTCTTGGTCCAAGACATCATTGAGCTCCTTTACAAGAACCTTTTCACGGTTTTGGAGCTCCCTCGAAGAAAGGTAGTTGCGATTCATTTGAATATCATTTAATAATAATAATAATAATAATAATAATAATAATATACTTGTGTTACATAATATTTTTGGCGTATTTGTTAAGAATTTGTGTTTTGTTAGGTAAATAACATCTGTCCATATTTGGAAGAAAGTAATATGGACAGATGTTATTTACCTAACAAAACACAAATTATGAATGTAACAGTTTGAAAATGACGATTTAGAGTATAAAAAGTATTCAAACGATAGACTATTCGCAATCTTTTCCCACTTTTAAAATATTATATCATTAAATTTAAAATTAATCATTATTTACTTTTCATTAATACAATTTTCACTATTCACTTTCTATTTTAAATTTAATGTACAAGCATATTAACATAAAAAATACTAACAAAAACCCAAGGATATAACATATATAAATTGACACATAATATTTTTAGCGCAAATTATATCGTGGACCGCGGTCCCAAAACGACGTCGTTTTGATTAATGAAAACAGACGGATGAACTCGCGCCACTCACTTTCTTTTCATATAT
This sequence comes from Ipomoea triloba, assembly GCF_003576645.1. Taxonomy (NCBI): domain Eukaryota; kingdom Viridiplantae; phylum Streptophyta; class Magnoliopsida; order Solanales; family Convolvulaceae; genus Ipomoea; species Ipomoea triloba. The sequence goes on along the minus strand of NC_044919.1, from coordinate 13,302,285 downwards.
ACTGCACTTTCTTTTCATATATACTGCAGTTACATTTCAACACAACTGCAGTTACCTTTCAACACAACTGCAGTTACTTTTTGATATAACTACAGTTTCATTCGGTAATATAAAAACACAAAAGTAAAACTGTTATTCAGTATCTGTTCATATACACTGCAGTTACATTTCAACACAACTACAGTTACATTTTGATATAATTACAGTTTCATTCGATAATATCAAACACAAATGTGAAACTGTTATTCAGTATCTTTTCATATACACTGCACTTTCTTTTCAACACAACTACAGTTACTTTTTGATATAACTACAGTTTCATTCGATAATATCAAAACAAATGTAAGGCAGTATCTTTTGGAATGAACTGTAGTGTCAATTACGGGGCTCCGTCTCCCACTTACTAAAACGACGTCGTTTTGGGACCTCGGTCCACAATGCATTGTGGACCGCGGTCCACGATATAAGAACTGTATTTTTAGATGATGATGATATACATGTGTTACATAATATTTTTGACTTATTTGTTAATAATTTTTGTTTTGTTAGGTAAATAACTTCTGTCCATATTTGGAAGAATGTAAGTCTTGAAAAGGACAATATAAAAAAATATTTAAACGATAGACTTTTTTTTTTGAAAACCAAACAGCAAGTATATTAATTAACCAAAAGCAAATGCTGAATACAGTCAGGGAAAGAAGAAAACCAAACACCAGGACCAGACTGAGAAGCCGTAGCTCTTGCTAACACATGAGCTAGCGTATTCGCTGATCTAGCAATATAATGAAACGATACATCAACAAAGTAGCGTTTCAAAGAAACACAATCACGAACAATGCAACCAACATAAGAATTATTCGGCAAGGAACTCTTCAAAAGGTTGCAAACCAGCTGGCAATCGGAATACAACACAACTTTATGCCAACCACGATCCTTCGCCCAAGAGAGTGCCTCTTTAACAGCCATCGCCTCCGCAAGAATAGGATTCCGAAGACTCCTCACTGAACAATTGCGAGCCGCCAAATACCCTCCATCACTCCCATGCACCACAGCAGACACATACCCCTCCTCTCTATCAGAAAAAACAGCAGCATCAACATGAATAATTACTCCATCATTAATACCAGGAACGATAGACTTCTTCAGCTGAAGCTTTAGATTATTCCTTCTCATGAAATCTTTTCTCATTTTTAAAATATCATATCATTAAATGTGGGATTAATCAGTATTCACTTTCTATTCATGCAATTTTCTCTCCCCACTTTCAAAATTTGTATCTCTTTTGCATCACCTTATAAAAATTATTTCTTTGATCGATAACAAAATTTATTTTCTATAATTATATATTTTATAAATATATAAATTAATTTAAAATATTAAAAATCTTCAAATTTCATCAAATTATTTTACAAAATTTGAAATAAAATACTCCGTATTTCATGTTAGGCAAATATTCAGAAAGAATTATACTACGTTATAATTTACAATAGACTAATAGTAGATAAAATATTATTTTAATTATATAATGAATTATTTTAAATTTATATTATTAACAAAGTAATAAATATTAATAATTAAACAAAAGGAAAATTTCAATTACAAAATTGAAAAAACAAAGAAAAAAAAAAAGAAAAGGCAAGAGCACATTAGATTGCAATTGTAACAATTGCGTGGCTGAGAAGTTACTGAGATCTTTCACATTGATATTCCTCTATCAATGCACAATAGTTATTACGTCGACATCGTTTTATGAAAAAATAAAAAAAGAAAGGAAAATTTACGCGACCCATTATAATATATATTTTTATAACTCATAATGTATATTATTTTAAAGTATAATGTACATTATCTTACACTAGAATTTTATTATTCTAAACACATAATGTAAATTATTCTAACACATAAAGTACATTATTCTAAGACATAATGTGCATTATTTTAATATATAAAATACATTATTCTAACTCATAAAATTCAACGACGTCATTTTGTACCGTGGTCCAGTTATATAGACCGTGATTTGCCGTCAATGCCAAGCTACTTTGTTAAACGTCTTCAAAACGCTAGCCTGTCTTTCATTCCTCCTGTGGGCTCTCCAACTTAATTGTATAATTAATCAGTCTTCTTAACAAAATTCCAAGTCAATTGTATTGCTTGCTCAAGGGGTCATAGCTCATAGGCCAACATCCAATTCAAAACAGACATATATATAGTGATAGAAGAAGTGAGAGCATAAAACTAATTAACAACGTAACTGAAATACAATCTATTTTGCTTGGTTTTATTAAATGGGGGAGTTTGGTTTTCGGGCGCACTTTTTCTCAGCATTCCATATTATTATGTTTACAGTAATCATACTTCATAATTGTTGTCAAGTAGAGAGCAAATCACAAGATAGCTGCCCACTAGAATTTAAGTGTGGAAACATCTCACAAGTAAGTTTTCCTTTCTCGAAAAAGTCACATCCTGATTGCGGATTTTTGATTTTAGATTGTGATGCTAAACCATCTCCCACGCTTGTGGTTGGAAATGATAGATATGAGGTTTTACAAATGGGAAATGATTTTACCAAATTTTTTGATCCACTTCTGAATAAGTACATACAAAATCGAAGTTGTGACACATTCAGTAGGAATTTGTCATTTCCAAATACTCCTTTGATTTCATCTCATGTTCTTTACCAAAACCATATCCTGTTTAGATGCGAAGAAAGTTTGGAAAATAATCGGTATTTCAGTGGGTATGAACGTTACAATAAGTGTAAAAACTTTACTATATTCTATAAGAAAAATGGTAGCAATATAGTAGGTAGCAAATATCCCATCGATTGCTCACCCATTCAATTGCCATTTAAACATTTCAATACAAGCAATGAGGACTTGTTTCAGAAGTTAAGTCCTTGGTTCAGTCTAACCTGGAATGTGACTGAAAGTTGTTTGGGTTGTCACTACAAAGGTGGTCGATGTTTAGTTGACAACAGTAACAATTTTCAATGCTCTAAAGGTACGTCTAATTAATCATTTAGAGACTTTCGATCCGTTCATAATTGGATAGCATTCTAGCTATATTTTGTTGAGATGTTGTGTGAATTGTGATTGGTTGCAGGAAAAAATAAGCACAAGATTATTGAAATAGCAGGTACACGTCCTGTCTTTTATCAACAACTTCTAGTAACTAATTAAGAAATCCAAACATTGATATATAGTGTGTTAATTCAGTTCTGGGCAGCATTGCTTTCATTTCTGTAAGTTTGGTGACCGTCATGTGTGTTATCCGGCGTCGCAAGAAGGGACTTAGAGGTTATTCACATTTCTCAACCAAAAATCGGGAGGGTATAGAGATGGGGGTTCCGGTATTTTCCTACTCAGAACTTGTGAAAGCCACAAATGGTTTCGATTCTTCCAAGGAGCTTGGAGATGGAGGCTTCGGGACCGTTTATCATGGTAAGTCCAATTAGGAAGCTAAGGTCTTCACACCACAAGTCCACAATCTTTGAATTTGTTTTTTCAAATATGGTGGCTAAGTGCATATAATAAGTGGACCCCTGCACGATGCAAAAGCATTTTGGAAAAAATGGTCAAATACCAATTGAAACTTTTCTTTTTATTATCTGGTTCACTTAGGGGTCAATTTGATCCTGTTTTTTAATTGATTATAAGGTTTAGGTGATGGTGATTATGACTATGTATGTTTTTAACCTTTAGGTAAGCTCCGGGATGGAAGAGAAGTTGCGGTGAAGCGCCTATACGAGCACAATTGCAAGAGAATGGAACAGTTTATCAATGAAATTGAAATACTAACCGGCCTAAGGCACACCAATCTAGTAACCCTCTATGGTTGCTCATCAAAATCCAGCCGTGAACTCCTCCTTGTTTACGAATACATCTCCAATGGAACACTCGCCGATCACCTTCACGGTAAAAGAGCGAACGAAGGATCACTCCCCTGGCCTATCCGCCTCAACATCGCAGTAGAAACAGCCAGCGCCTTAGCCTACCTCCATGCTTCTGACATAATCCACCGCGATGTGAAAACCGCTAACATTCTCCTTGACCACAACTTCTCTGTGAAAGTGGCGGACTTTGGGCTTTCGAGACTTTTCCCGAGTAATGTCACACACGTCTCAACTGCACCTCAAGGGACCCCGGGCTACGTTGACCCAGAGTACCACGAGTGCTATCAGCTCACTGACAAGAGTGATGTTTATAGTTTTGGTGTGGTTCTTCTCGAGCTCATATCTTCCATGCCTGCCGTGGATATGAGCAGGCACAAACAAGAGATCAACTTGGCAAACTTTGCGATGAACAAGATCATGAGGGGCTCTTACAACGAGCTGATCGATCCGTCTCTCGGGTTTGAGACAGACGAGGAGATCATGAGGATGACTACTTCGGTAGCAGAGCTAGCTTTTGGTTGCATTCAACAAGAGAAAGATATGAGGCCTACAATGGATGGTGTAGTAGATGCATTGAAGGAGATTCGAGGTGGAGAGCAAAAAGGAGAGGAAATTATTCCACCACTAACAGAATCAGACCATGTTGTACTGTCCAAGAGTTTTAGATTTCCGACTTCCCCAATTTCTGTGACTGATAAGTGGATTAGTAGTTCTAGTACTACCAATAGTAGCTGTTAAAATTCTAAGAAAACCATCTTTTCAGTCCATCCAAACAAATAGGAGAGTGGGTAAACTTTAGAGGAGTTCGTGAAGATTTTTCTTTTTTAAATTAAAGCTTCCTATTACAGTTTAATTTTTTTGTTAAATCATGTAGAAATGCGTTGGTTTTCTTAATATTATGAAGTTTTGTACTCTGCAGTAGGTTTCTGTCTGTGGTGATGATAAGGCACTGATTCTATACATAGGCCCTAAATGAGTAAATAATGAACTTTGAAAGTTTTGATTAATGAATTATGAAAAAGGAAAATAATGTAATTATGGCATCCGGTGTCCCGTTTAACACTCACACATGGATGATGGGAGTGGGTTCGAGACTCAGTGGAGGCAACCGTTGACTCGTTGTGCTTCAGTAGGTTGAGAAAGTAGCTATGAACAGATACTACATTGTAACAGAATCAGTAGTACTCAAAAAACTGGTTAGTTGTTATACCGTGGACCATGATCCACAAAACGACGTCGCTTCAATAAGTGGGAGAAACAGCTCCCGTAAATTTCCGTAACTGATAATACAGCTTATCTCGTCTGGTCAACCTCTTGTAGTAGTGAGGAGCCTTCTGGGTGAAAGCTGAAGTTGTCGAGATAAATACATCTCTGCAGTAGAAAATACCTCCTCCTCAATTTGTTCCTTCAAAGAAAAGAAAGGAGATTGAAATCAGATCCAAAATATGGGATATTTTGAAAAAATAAGAGACAGTGACGATATGGTTTTTTTTTTGAAAGGAAAAAAAAAAACAATCTAATTTGTCTGTGAGGGGAAAAAACATGAGTAATTTGTCTGTGAGGGAAAAAAGCATGACACCATATTCTTAACTACCTACAGAATCCCGATTCCAAAGATGTTAGACTATCACTCGTTATATTTCAACTTGTGGCTAATCTTAATTACTACGACTTATATACAGTAGGTGTTAATACAAACCTAGCTACCAAATAAACACTAAATTGAAAAAAATTAAAATATATTTTTTAAAAATAAAATTAAAAGAAGATAGAATCAACTTATTTTTAACATGTACTCAAAAAAAAAACTTATTTTTAATATAGCAATATCGGTCATTGCTCTCTAAGTGGCGGAAGACGGTGTAGATAAGTTTTTGACATCTTTAATTTAAAAATATGTTCATAGAATCAATAGATCCGCCACCGATCAACACAAATTTGATCCAGATTAGAATGTTTAGGAAAACAATTTTAGAAATCGCAAAATATGAAATATTGATAAAACCATAATCTTAAAGCCATGGATTACTTGGATAACCAGGCATTAAGATCTACATACGCGATCTAAGGTTTCAATTCATGCATCCGGATCGCAACACGGAGAGATGAGGGTTTAGAGAGAAGGAGAAGCACAGCTTAGAGTTAGGGAGATGAATCGGGATGGTTTCGCCGGTTATGCCTGTTTTTTGGGTGGGATATAAAAAGAGGACGGAAACACTACACTGTAGGATGCATATTTACTTTTTTTAACATGCATCTTAAGAATGCATTTTTATCTTTTTTAATATTTGTTTCAAATTTGAATACAGTACATTCTATGAATACAAAAAGAAACGGTAAATAAATACATAATAATAAATACTTAGTTTGTTTTTTTTTTTTAATATAGGGATAAAAAATACCTAAATAGAGAGTCCAACACCACCCGCCCTAATTCTACTCCATACTAGCGACTTTTGTAAAACCTATCGCAATTCCCAACACCACCCGCCCTAATTCTATGAATGCATTGTGCTCATAATGAATTCAGACTTTTTCTTAATACGAGAAGTGCCTCATAGATTAGGAATTTTTCAAACTGCGTTAAAATTTTGTTGTCATAATTAGTATTCTAAACCATCACTACATAATCTCACAAATTTTCGATTCATCAATGATTTATTATTTTAGTAAAAAGAGAACACAGGTTCAATTTTAAAGTGCTCCATTATATTCCACAAAGTGCAGAATTCATTTGCGAATGAAGACCAAAAAAGTATTATATTAAGTAGACCAAAAGACTAAGACCCGGTCGGTCAATACTTAAGTTTACCCCAAAAAGGCAATCAACCAAAAGAAACGTATACCATTACTGGGAAAACAAATAAATGAAGGTATTTGAAAATTTGAATAATGAAGTCAAGTAGATAGGTATGAAAACATGACTTCAATTCGGCTTCAAATGGAGAAAGAGGAAGTGCATTCCCACTGTCTATGGAATCTTGGTAACAAAATTCCAAGTGCATTATTGCGATCTTATAGATATGTATATGTCTTTATTTGTGTGTATGCGAGTGAAGCATTGGCAGATTAAACAATTAAAACGCTCCTACCTACGAGCTTACCCAAATGGGAAACCAGTCTTGTACCCCCACACCCTCCATTTCAATTTTCTTCATTATGTTCTATTCTCTCGTAACATTTCTTCTGGTCTCTGGAGCTGAAACAAAATCCCAATTCAATTGCCCAAACGAATTCCTCTGTATGCAACGTACCCTTCCTACTTTTCCTTTCACAAATGCATCACTACCTGATTGTGGTTTGTTAACAATAGATTGTAATGCTTCACCAACTCCAACACTTGATTTCGGTGGTAAGCTGTATGCTGTTCTGGTACTTGTAGATAATGATATGTTAGTGCTTGGTGACCCAATTCTCTATGATCACTTGCAAAATCGAAGTTGCGATTTTTTCAATTGGAACTCATCATCAGTGCCGTCATTTCTTAACTCTTCTTCGGTTTCATTTAAAGTAGACCCATCCCAATTCCATCCGTTTTTCAAATGCAACCGAAGCTCATCACGCCAAAGTCGACGGGAGATGGATAGTTTTTTTTCTGGGTACAAGAGCTACGATGATTGCAAAAACTTCACTCTTTACTATAGAGAAAAAAATTATAATATTCTTGGCAGTAATAGAGTTCCTAAGGATTGTTCACTTATTCAATTGCCATTTCATAAGTCAACCAAAAGCAATGACTTATTTGATAAGTTAAATGCTCAAATTGAGTGCCTTTTTGAAGTGTCCAAAGAATGTTCAGATTGTCACAATGGAGGAGGTCAGTGTCAATCGGATAACAACCATTTCAAGTGTTTAAAAGGTATGTATAAAGTTTCTAGAGTTAATTCCATTTTTGGTCCTAGATTTATAGGTGAATTCCACTTTTAGTCTTTTTTTAGAAAACATCCACTTTTGGTCCTAGTATTATTGTGGCATGACCATTTTTGGTCATTCGTCAAGAAAATCATTGAAATGACATTAAATACAATGACATTTTGATCCTTTTTATACAAAGTAGGTTGACCCGCTATATTTTTTATGTTTATATTTTGAAACAAAATCAAAATTGAAGACTGAAATGCTCTTGTTTTAGACGAAATTTAAACTGTTTTGTTGATGGAGGACCAAAAACGGTCATGCCACAATAATACTAGGATCAAAAGTGGATGTTTTGAAAAAAAAAATGACTAAAAATGGAATGCCACCTATAAATCTAGGACCAAAAATGGAATTAACTCTAAACCAGAAATAATAGTGCAATATTATTTTCAAATACTTGGGATATATATGAAGCGTATTATATTTTAGCCAAAACTTCTAAATTAGTTTATTTATTTATTTATTGAAGTCATCAATAATTAAATTGTGTTTCTTGGAGAAAGCAATTTAGTTAACCTTGATTTACTTTAATTGTAGAAAAAAGAAATGATATTGTAAAAAAGAGGAAGCCGGATGTGAAGGAAATAACAAGTATATATTACTTTTAATTTTTCTCAAACAAGTTTTTATAAAATCATGTTTTATAGCGTGGCGTGTAACTATTGTATTAAATGTATTAATTATTGTTTAGACTCATTAATTATCCTGTTGTGATTGACTTGACGAATTTTACGAATATTCACATAATTAAAGAACTAGTTACCAGACGTCTATTGCACGAATAGTCCAATACCTAAATTGTATTTTTAAATTAGTATTTCAAAATGTATTAAAGTATCATTGAGTATCCTAGTGTATATCAATGCAAAATTATCAAATTTTTATAAAAGTAAATATTTCAAGAACAAGGCCGAATTTTGGACTGTGTAAGCTGGCCAACAAGCACATGACCTCAAATTTTAGAGGGCCTAATAGTTAATTTTTACCTAACTAGTTAAAAAATTAAAATAGAAAAAGTTTATAATTAATCTTAAAAGATTCTAGTGGAGAGAAATGGTAGAAATGTGTGCTTATAGTATTTCATATTAGAGATCAAGGGTTCAAATCATACCCTCTATTTTAGATTTTTAATCTTCCTTTTTCCTAAGGGTTCAAATCTTACCCTCTATTTTTTTAATCCTCCTTTTTCCTTTCTGGGTTCGAATCCTGCACTTTGAGCACATCTTCCACCATCATTATTATTATTATTATTATTAATCTTCCTTTTTCCTTTGGGTTTAAATCTTACCCTCTATTTTTTTAATCCTCCTTTTTCCTTTCTGGGTTCGAATCCTGCCCTTTGAGCACACCTTCCATTATTATTATTATTATTGTTGTTGTTGTTGTTATGTGTTACATAATATTGTGAATTGTGTTGGGTTGCAGGAAAAAATAAGCGGAAGATGATTGAAATAGCAGGTACACGTCTTTTATCATCAACTTCTAGTAACAAATCCAAATTAGTTGAAATTGACAATTAGGAATTACATTGACAATTAAAAAATAATTGAGGAACTAAACTGGTGATTAACTCTTAAAACATTTGTATCATTTCGGCGTGAAAATATTGATTTTTAAACCATATATTTATATATTTAATCATGGAAACATTTTGAATTACTAAAATGGTGATTAACTCTTAAAACATTTGTATCATTTTGGCGTGAAAATATTGATTTTTAAACCATATATTTATATATTTAATCATGGAAACATTTTGATAATCGTTGATATGATGGATTCTAATTTCTAACTCGAACTTGTTATTATGTTAATGTATGTTACATCATAACATAAGTGTTACATTATCAATGAGAATATAAATTTACCATATTATATATACTACTCCGTATTTATTTTCAAGTTTTAACACAATTATGTTAATCACAACATTTATGCACTATAACTTGAATGTGAAAGCACAAATAACAATGAATCACATGTAAATCAAATCAATCAACTAAACGATGTTCATGATCATAAATTTTTAATTAAAATAAGAATAAAGATAAAGACTTACATGATTCTATTTGAGATGTAATCTCTAACTTGAATAATCAAGAATGTTTCACCTCTCTGATCTATATATCTTAATCACCTCTTGACGATATTGGAGACTAAAAAACTTAGAGATTAAAAACCTTATAATCCCTATAATTTTTCTAGGTATTTATAAGATGTGATCGAACTCTCTTTCAAGAGGAATGGGAACCTCCTTTTAGGAATAGAAATCCTTTTAAGAATGGAAAACATCCTTTAAGAACCCATAACCTTTTCTAACATACATCTTTTAACCCTTATATATTAACAGAACGAGAGCAAGAAAATTTCACACAGTAATTTCGCCTTTATACATTACTAATCATCACCATGAGTACCTTATGAAATTACAACCTTTACTATATGAATCAATGTTAGAAATAAATTATTTCCAACAATCTACAACTTGATTCACATGAGCGTGATACTTTTATTATATAAATCAACTTTAAGAATAAATCATTTTTAGCAATTTCCCACTTAGATTCATATAAGCGAGACTTTATTATATTAATAACGTTAGGAATAAACTATTTCTAACAAACTATATGTATGTGCTTGCTAATTGTATAAAATTGTGTGTTAAAATGAGCTGATGAGGTCTACAAATAGAGGTTGAAAAGCTTTGACCTGCCAAGAAGCAAGCCTCGCAAGCTTAACTCACTCCAACTTGGAGGCTTCACGAGTTGTCACACTTGGGTCAACCAACGGGTCAACTAAAATTTAAAAAAAAATTAAACTTTTTAATAATGAAAAGATGGGTAACTTATTTTTACACTCATATACTTTAAAAAAATTAATACTTATTAAATCATATTTTCATTTATTAATAGAAACATGCGTGCTACCGAAATTATTAATTTCAGTAGTACGAATGTTTATATTAATAATTCAACGAATGTTTATATTAATAATTCACCAAAACTGACCTATTGACTGTATAAAAATTTACTTAATTTAGTCATCAATGTGTAAGTTACTTAAGAGTAAAGTAAATAAAATTTTACATAATTAAGCGATCATTTTAGATGAATTGATAGTTAATGATTAATTTGAAAATTAAATGTGAAATAGTCCAGGGTCCATTTTTGATATTAACTCTAAAAAGGAGTAATATAATAAAATAATTCAAAGTTTTGCCATTAATTGCAGTTGCTTCCGTTGTTGGGGTTGCCATGTTAATGACTTTGCTTCTATGTATGTGGAGGAATTTCTTATACCAAATATCCATGAGTTTTCTGAAAACTGAAGATGAACAAAATATAGAAGTCTTTCTCAGAAACAATGGATCATTCTCTCCAAAAAGGTATACCTATTTAGAAGTCAAAAGAATTACTAATTCATTTCGAAATAAACTGGGCCAAGGAGGCTATGGTTTTGTCTACAAAGGAAAGCTGGCAAATGGAACTTTTGTTGCAGTCAAGTTACTAAAGGAATTAAACGGTAGTGGGGAAGAGTTTATAAATGAAGTAGCAAGCATTAGCAGAACTTCTCATGTTAATATTGTAACATTGTTAGGATTCTGTGTTGAGGGTGACAAAAGAGCTTTGCTTTATGAATTCATGCCTAATGGATCGCTTGAAAGCTTCATTTATGATGGAAAATTGAGGAGTGATCGTCAATTAGAGTGGTTAACATTGTATAAAATCACAATTGGCATTGCTAGGGGACTAGAATACCTACACCGTGGATGTAGGACAAAAATTTTACACTTTGATATAAAGCCACATAATATTCTTCTAGATGAAGACTTTTGCCCAAAAATCTCAGACTTCGGTCTTGCAAAACTACACACAACAAAGGAGAGTTTTGTGTCAATAACTGGTGCACGGGGAACAATTGGATATGTTCCTCCAGAAGTTGCGTGCAGAAACTTTGGAGCGGTTTCTCATAAGGCTGATGTGTATAGTTATGGGATGATGGTACTGGAGATTGTCAGTGGTAGAAAGAATGTTGAGCATGATGTGGATCGCAATAGTGAAATCTATTTTCCGCATTGGATTTATCGCCAGATTGAACTTGATAAAGAGTTAGGATTGAAAGGAATTATGAATGAATTAGATAAGGAATATGCAAGAAAGATGATTATGGTTGGTTTGTGGTGCATTCATGTTGATCCTTCAATTAGGCCATCAATAAGCATGGTGTTGGAAATGTTGGAAAGTAGTGTGGACCTTTTGCCATTTCCTCCAAAACCTTACTTGTATTCTTCCACGTCAACGGAAGCCAATTCATCTACTTTACATTAACCTTAGCATTTTCTTTAATTTCAAAAAGCTTTTTACTGTCTAATGAAAAAGTACAAAATATATTTATGTATAAATTTTTCTTTATGTTTTAAGATTTTATTTAGTTTGTACTCTTCACTATACTTGTGTGCAAAATTTTTGATCCATATTTTGTATACTAGTTTTTCACGCGCATTGCGCGAATGAGATAATGCCCAATGTTTATTTTTAAATAAGTATTTCAAAGTATATTAATGTAAAATTATATAGGAGATATTCATGCATATGTAATTGAATGTTGAATTTGTTTATTTAAATCGGTAATTTAAAGTTTATGAATGCTAGATAATATATGAGAGATTGATTATGAGATCAAGATTCTATTGTACATGTGTAAAGTGTTCTCAAACTCTGTAGTTTGACATTGTACGTGCTCAGTGGATTCAGGCTTTTTCTCAATACAAAAAGTGCCTCGCGGATTAGGGATTTTCCGAACTGCGTTAAAAATCTTTTTATCACAATTAGTTTTCTAAACCATCATGTGATCCTCACAAATTTTCAATTGGTATAAGAGTCAGGCTATTAAGTTACTAGCAGAAACGTCATGAATTTTCTCTAAGAAAGATTATCAAACAATAGACTCCATGCCTTACCCGAAAGGTACTCCAATCCTTACCCGAAAGATTCATTATAAAAGTCACAGGCTAGCCATCCAAGAGAGTATTGATCTGAACACATTCAAACTGAGTGATCTGATAGGAAATCTGATCTCCAAACATATGAACTGGAGATGCTTCAGCACAGTGAGCCTAGTAGCAAATGAGTAGCCCCCAAAATAAGACAAGACAAAAAAACTTAATAGAATTGTTGAAAAATTCAACAAATTTACAAACAAAAATGGATAAACTTAAAACAACTAAGATATCAACACGATTAGATAGAAAACTGATACTGTCAAAAGGAAATCTATCAACAAACAAGATGGAATGCAATGCTACGAATGCAAGGGACATTGACACATTCAATCCAAATACCCAACATATCTAAGAATGAAGGAAGAACAAAACCTACAACAATAATTCAGAAATCGAGAAAGACAATTCAAACTTTGTAGCCTTTCTTGGCAATCATGAAGAAGATAGTGAAACCAAAAATGACATGGAAAACCTTCTAGATGCATGAATACACACAACTCCAATCAAGATTTTATTTTGTAAAAGTGTTCCCAAACTTGTACTTTGAAATTATGCTTATAATGGATTCAGACTTTTTCTTAATACGAGAAGTGCCTCATAGATTAGGAATTTTTTCAAACTGCGTTACATTTTTTTTGTCACGATTAATATTCTAAACCATCACGCAATCCTCACAAATTTTCGATTCATCAATGATTTATTATTTTAGTAAAAAAAAACGTAGGGTCAATTTTAAAGTGGTCCATTCCACAAAGTGCATGCAGAATTCATTTGCGAATGAAGACCAAAAAAGTATTATATTAATTAACCAAAAGACTAAGACCCGGTCAATACTTACGTTTACCCCAAAAAGGCAATCAACCAAAAGAAAAGTATACCATTACTGGGAAAACAAATAATAAATGAAGGGATTTGAAAATTTGAATAATGAAGTCAAGTAGATAGGTATGAAAACATGACTTCAATTCGGCTTCAAATGGAGAAAGAGAAAATGCATTCCCACTGTCTATGGAATCTTGGTAACAAAAATTCCAAGTGCATTGCGATCTTATACATATCTATATCACTATATGTATTTTTTATTTTTTTTTAAATATCACTATATGTATTTAATTTGTGTGTATGCGAGTGAAGCATTGGCAGATTAAACAATTAAAACGCTCCTACCTACGAGCTTACCCAAATGGGAAACCAGTCTTGTACCCACACACCCTCCATTTCAATTTTCTTCATTATGTTCTATTCTCTCGTAACATTTCTTCTGGTCTCTGGAGCTGAAACAAAATCCCAATTCAATTGCCCAAACGAATTCCTCTGTATGCAACGTACCCTTCCTACTTTTCCTTTCACAAATGCATCACTACCTGATTGTGGTTTGTTAACAATAGATTGTAATGCTTCACCAACTCCAACACTTGATTTCGGTGGTAAGCTGTATGCTGTTCTGGTACTTGTAGATAATGATATGTTAGTGCTTGGTGACCCAATTCTCTATGATCACTTGCAAAATCGAAGTTGCGATTTTTTCAATTGGAACTCATCATCAGTGCCGTCATTTCTTAACTCTTCTTCGGTTTCATTTAAAGTAGACCCATCCCAATTCCATCCGTTTTTCAAATGCAACCGAAGCTCATCACGCCAAAGTCGACGGGAGATGGATAGGTTTTTTTCTGGGTACAAGAGCTACCATGATTGCAAAAACTTCACTCTTTACTATAGAGAAAAAAACTATACTATTCTTGGCAGTAATAGAGTTCCTAAGGATTGTTCACTTATTCAATTGCCTTTTCATAAGTCAACCAAAAGCCATGACTTGTTTGATAAGTTAAATGCTCAAATTGACTACGTTTTTAAAGTGTCCGAAGAATGTTCAGATTGTCACTTTGGAGGAGGTCAGTGTCAATCGGATAACAACCATTTCAAGTGTTTAAAAGGTATGTATAAAGTAATAGTTACTTTCAATTACTTTATTCTCAAAAGTTGAATCCCAAACCCCAAACTCCCCATGCCCTAACCCACGTTACTCTCACACTACTGTTTGTAAGACTTGATCAATGATATTTTTTTCTCAAAATTTACATATGTGACTAACTGAGTTGTCCATGTAGACATTATTATCAAATACTTGGATATATATGAAGCGTATTATATTTTATTAGTCTAAACTTCTAAATTAGTTTAATTAATTATTTATTTATTGAAGTCATCAGTAATGAAATTGTATTTATTGGAGTTAGTTAACCTTGATTTACTTTAATTGTAGAAAAAAGAAATGATATTGTAAAAAAGAGGAAGCCGGATGTGAAGGAAATAACAAGTATATATTACTTTTAATTTTTCTCAAACAAGTTTTTATAAAATCATGTTTTGTGGCGTGTAACTATTGCATGTACTAAATGTATTAGTTATTGTTTAGACTCATTAATTATCCGTACTCAAAAAGACTCATTAATTATCCGATCCTGCTGTGATTGACTTGACAAATTTAATGAACTTATTCAATGTTTATTAATATAATGATGAATTTACATTAGTATTGTAAAAATAAACCTACCGTATTTTAAAAAATAAATCAATAGTGTATTGAAATTGAACTTAATATAATGACTTAGTATAATTGTGTATTAATTCAAAACATTAATATAAAAAATCAATATATGTGTCATTTAAATAAATTTAACTGCCAATTAAAACTTTGTGGTCTAATGACACGAAGTGACTCTCCCATATGGGAGGTCATGGATTTGAAACCCAGTAAGGTGATATTGACTCTAGACTTCTTTTGGGCTTCCGGGAAAAAAATGAAGTTAACTAGAACATTTCAATGATATTATTAAAAAATAATTTTGTTCACATTGTGAGTGGACCAGGTTCCAGCTATATAGCAATCTATCAATTAAGCACCAATCATTATTGTATAGACCGTGATTCATACAATTGTGTAAATCACGATTCAAAAATACAAAGTATATTATTCTAACTCATAAAATACATTATTCTAACACATAATTAATCAAATACACTATTTTATCCTAAAAATTTCATTATTCTAACACATATAGCATTATTCTAACTTATAAAATATATTATCTTATCTCAAAATATTCATTATTCTAACACGCACACCAAATAATTTTTTCTTTAAACATCAAAACCACGTAGTTTTAAATGGTGCACACAGTAATTTGCCATCAAGCACATAGCCACCCAAGTACACAAAATCTCATTTTGGCCCACATTATGATACACGGGTTTGCGTACCTTTGGTGTAACTCATGTAAGACGTTAAAGTTTTATTCACACTGGTCTTTAACGGAAACACTAACAAAAATACTGCCACTTTTTCATCTAAGAAAGTGATAGATGTACACTCACGAAGAAAAAGTGAATGAATGAAATTATTAATTTATTTTTAAAAAAAATTAATTAGAATATGCATGACACTTGCAACTTGCAAGAGTGGACATAGATATCAAAAAGACGATTAATTGGTGGCCTCAATTCATTTTTTTTAATACGTGATTCATTTTACCTATTTAATTTATTATTCATGGTTAAAATCAATTCTATCTCCATGCAATTTTTTAATGTTTTCTTACATTTTAAAGTTAACTTGTTGTATTTTATAGTACTTTAAATATAATTTTTAAATATATAATTTATATATAATAATATTAAATTAAATATTATAAAAAAATTAAATTGTATAACTTCAGCAAAGTCTTATTAAGCAAAAAAAGATATATAAAATAGAATGGATAAAGTATTAAATTACGGAGTATATATAATCCTTCATTATTTCGTCATGGCTTATACTTATATATTCCACTCAAAGTTAAGTTAAAATTTGTTTATATTAATAAATTTATTTCATTTTCTAAAAGGATAGATGATGTTGAATATATACATGTGAGTGTAATTCCTGTTAGTCTTTTCACTCATTAAATTTTAATCTCATATTCATCCAAATAACACTATGTAGATAGAAGGTGTGAACAATAAATGATTTCTTTTATATACTCATTTTACCATTTGTTCATTTGCAGTAGTTACAGAAAAAACTAAGTCATCATCAAAAGTGAAGTTGATACTAATAACAGGTACATTCTCTTTCAATAATATTTTGGAAAAAAAATATTAGTTGCAGTTAAGTATCATGTAGTATTTATAGGTTTTGTATCTTATTTGTTGCAATTCCTTTAGAAGTTTTTTTTTTTTTTTTTTTTTTTTTGAGTACCACTGACTCTGTTATATTACAATTCCTTTAGAAGTTATGTTGAAGACTTAACTATATAGTCATTGAGAAGTTTTAGTCAAGACTAAGTTTGCACAGTGGAATCTTGTTTTTCAAAGATTGTAAAGGTTAAGAGGTAAAGACAAAGATCGATAATGTAAAGTACGTAAAGTAAATGACGCAATAATTTATAGTGGTTCAAGGGTAAAATAATCCATCTACTCCACTCTTCTCCTATCATCTGAGATGAATTTTCTAACGGATCAGAAACATTAATTTTTTAAAAATGCGGTGACATTTTCGTAAATAATTGGACATCGAAGTACAAGTAAATTGTGTTAAAAGTACAAGTAACAATTTCATATAGTGTACCTATGGCTATGTGCAAGTAAAATGTATTACAAGTATATGAAAAATGTATTACAAATGCAAGTAAAATGTAAGCATCAATATTATGTCCACGAGTTCTCACCTGGGGTAATTCTCATATGATTGGGATTTATATATATTCCAAACGATTTATATATTACTGAAACCAAGTCAAAAGTACTCTTCTTTTTTTTTTTTTCATTTTATTGTCATCATACTTCATCATATCATTCTTGAAACATCATATATCATCACATATCTTAACAATTCTTATTGACTCTACCAAATTGAAACCTTGACCAATTCTTATTTGAATATAATGCAGTTTTAGGCAGTGTTGGAATGATGATTTTTATGAGTTTCGGCGTCATCCTAGTGCTTCGTCATTGCAATTCTACTAAAATTGGTGGTTTCCCAATCTTCTTCTTAAATCAGAGCATTGAGAGAGAAAATAATTATTTTGGAGTTGATGTCTTTTCCTATTCTGAACTTCAAAAAGTTACAAATAATTTTGATTCTTCAAAAGAATTGGGAAATGGTGGATTTGGAACTGTTTATCATGGTAAGATATTGATCTACATGATAAAAAGTTATTTTATTTATAGTTTATCAAGTTAAAAAAAATGACATTTACCTACAATTTGTTTTGGCAATGGCACTTCTGTTGTCACACATGATGTTAATTTCCTTAGCTTCAATTCCATACTCCAATAAATATTGTTTCATCCATAGTAAGATCATACATGGTTTTGAAGTCTAATTCTCCACATCATTATCCAGGCAAACTTCGAGATGGTAGAGAAGTTGCAGTGAAGCGATTATATGAGCAAAACTGCAAGAGAGCAGAACAGTTTATAAATGAAATCGAAATCCTAACCCGTCTAAGGCACCGCAATCTTGTAACTCTCTATGGTTGCTCCTCAAGAAACAGCCGCCCCCTCCTCCTTGTGTACGAATACATCCCCAACGGAACACTTGCAGATCATCTGCACGGCAAAAGAGCGAAAGACAGATCACTCCCATGGCCAATTCGCATGAACATTGCCATAGAAACAGCCAACGCTTTGGCTTACCTCCACGCTTCTGACATAATACACCGTGATGTCAAGACTGCCAACATTCTTCTCGACCACAACTTCGCTGTCAAAGTTGCTGATTTCGGGCTTTCGAGACTGTTCCCCATTGATGTCACTCATGTCTCCACTATGCCTCAAGGGACGCCCGGTTACTTTGATCCCGAGTACTACGAGTCTTATAAGCTCACTGACAAGAGTGATGTTTATAGTTTCGGAGTGGTCCTGGTAGAGCTTGTATCTTCATTGCCTGCGGTGGATATGGACAGAGATTCACATGAGATCAACCTGGCAAATTATGCTATGAACAGGATACTAGCTAGCGCATTTGATGCTTTGGTTGATCCATGTTTGGGGTTCGGAACAGATACCGAGGTTACGAGGATGACAACTTTGGTGGCAGAGTTAGCATTTCGATGCTTGCAACCCAGAAAGGATATGAGGCCTACTATGTTTGATGTCCTTGAGACGCTGTTGGAGATTCAAGGAGGTCATGGGATCAAAGACGAAATTGGATTTACAAAATACCCTCTTTCACCAGACACGGAAGAGATTTTGTTGAAGAACAAATTTCCAACATCACCAAATTCTTTAACTGAAAAGTGGATTTGTAGCACCAGTACAGCTAGCAATAGTGTTTGAAATTAGTTCATGTATCGATTCATCTCACCTGTTTATTGGGTTTATTATTATAGTACTTTTATTGACAATGAGTTGGATTTGTAGTGAGGTAGAAAAAACAATGAGTGATCTGAATTGCAAATATAATACTAAAATGTTATTTCGTTACGCCAGTAGCTTACTTTCTTCAGTTTCTTGCTTTGGTCAGCGTTGCTCAGCCCGTCTTTGTTTTGTGTTTTTTGTTTTTTTTTTTCTTTGTTTGCATTAGTTTGTCCTATTTTGTAAGTTGTGCTTATTCGTACAGAATTTTACCAATCCTTATACCATGACCAAGATTTACACGGCACTGTGGATCCTGGTTCATGTATATGCATTTTGTGTTATGATTTTGTGTCTTGCGTTTTGAAATTTTATATTTTAAGAAATTGAATTTTGTACCTATTACAAGTTAGTAATTGTGTTTTATGTTATGAATTTACATGTCTTGTATTGTAAAATTTTGTGTCTATAAACACAAATTATACACCTAAATAAGATTTGAAAAATAAGTAAATATATAACATGTGTATGTGTCTTGTGTTATATTTTTTGTGTCTTGTGTTGTGAAATTCTATACCTTACGAGTATGAATTTTGTACGTCGTCGTTTCAATCCAAGGTCCATAATGATATGTTCTTGTGTTGTGATTTGTTGTGTTTTGTGGTGTAAACATTGAAATTTTAGGTGGGCTGATTGGTGTGGGCAAATTATTGTGTAGGCCATGGTCCACATAGTTGTGTGGACCATGAATATAAGATACATTTTTAATATACTAAAAATACATTATTTTTATATTGAATGTATATTATTTGATAGTATATATAAAATAATGTACTTTCAGTACTTAAATAATGTACTTTCAAATAATGTATTTTACGTACAAAAATAATATACTTTTAATATATTAAAAATGTACTTTTTATTTAATAATGATTGATTTGTATGTAAAATGATTAGAATTGTACTATTTAATAAATATTGTCCATGTAATAATGATTGATTTGTGTGTCAAGCCTTGATGGATAATTGGTTACCAAATTAATTACTTTAATTGGGCTAAGTGGACAATAGTTATTAATTGAGTTGATTAAATGACCCAATAAATATTTAATTGGTCTAATTACTTAATTAAGAGTATTTGGATGTTGGATTGTTCGGTCCAAGATGGTGGAATATTTAATTGAGTTGGATCAGGCCGTTTGCATTAATTGGGCTGCTTAATTAGCAGGTTTGATTTGATTTTGGCCCATCAAGAATATATGTGTACGGTATAATTTGGAAGAATTTTGAATAATTAGATGAAATCATGAACCTAGACGTGATGGTGTCACGATACATTTCTCATATTTAATTCAAATATTTAAATTAAATTGAGAATTATTCTAAGGGATCAAGTTGGTTAGATTTTTCATACACACTTACCACTATAAATAGTGGTTTTGTTTTAAAATAAAATGAGCTCTGAAAGTTTGCATATCGAAACTCTGTCGAAATCTCGCAAGCCCTTCTTTGAAGATCATGTTGCATATAAGGTCTTCAGTGAGTGAAGAACGCAACATACTACTTAACTTTGGAGGCCCTTCAATAAGGAACTAGGACAATTCGGCATACTTCCAATTTGACATACTCCCAATAGGCATACATCAGAGGACTTCTCATATCCAGAGATTGTACCCCTTCTTGTTTTATACATACTACTTGTAACCGACATATTATGAAAAATGGGTGAAACAGGAAGTCTTGTGTTGAGTGGAGAACAATATATACATACCCATCTTTCTTCCACAATACTCCCTTCCAATGCCCGTATCTACCCCTGCAAACCCCTTGTTTCTAGTTCTACTCCCTCACAATCTCACCGAATAGTCGCCTCTCTTTGATTTGCCGCCGCGGCCGCCAACTCAATTACCACCTTCCACGGCGTTTGTTACGTCATTGGCGACAACATCGACACTGACCAAATCATTCCCGCCGAGTACCTTACCCAACAACCATTTTCTTTTTCTCTTCTCTACACCAAACAATGGATATCAGCCGCTATTGAATCAAGAGTATTAGATGATTTATCTAACACATTAGATCGATTTTTTTCCTCATGAACAACTATTTCCTTCATATTTAGCTCTATTTCTTTTTCTCTTATAATACTTTGTTGAACTACTTGCTTCTACATTTATCTCTTGAGGGGCTGATGAAGTATATTGTAGTAATCGTGGATCTTGAGAATCTACTTGTATATCATTTTGTGTAAATCCATCGTTAACAAAATCAAAATGTAGTTGATCAATTCTATGCTGATTATCTTCTTCAACATTATAGATTCTTGCATCAGTTTCATCACCCAATCCAATAGAGTTTTTTTCCTACAACAGTAGTACTTCCAAATACAAATGCTAAATCCTCATAGTCAGCAACCCCCCTATCTGTCCGTAGGTTTTTATGAGTAGGATGCATGGGACTAGAAAAGAAAAAGAAAATAGTTAATGAATTATTTAAAATAAAAAATTTAAGCAACACCTATGTTAATTAAACGATATAAGAATCTCACCTTGAAATAATCTTCCCACACCTCATCGCTACCTGTAAACCTCTTTGTGATTGGATCCCAACCAAATCCAGAATTATGACACCCACATAGGCTCAGAAAAATTCTTAAACCGATTCTTGAACCATTTCAATCTGCTTTGATATTGTGCATACGATCTTTAACACACAAGCTTTTCATTGAGAGCAAGAAGCTAAGTATCATTTTCTCCACAGTTAACTTGCTTAAACCTCCACTACTATCACGCCATCCATTTTTTATCGCATCATCAACCATACGTTGTAACAATTCGTTACTCTTCTCCGGTGCCCATAATGCATAATTTTCATTAACTTTATTTTTACCTTTACTTCTTTCTTGATGAACATCTCCCATTTATAATTACTATAAAATAAATAAGAATCTTTCAAAAAATTCAACTTAACACAAATACATATATTAATAATTAATGAACATACAATTATATAAAATTATATTTGCCCTAAACATTAGCAAATAATAATTTTTCATAGCAAAATATATGAGTATATATGAAAGGTTTGAAATGTACCGTAAAATTAATGAAATTATAAAAAGACCCAAGTCCACATGGAAGATCCCAACCAATTTCACTAATGGCAAAACACCACAAATGCCAAAGAATAGGCCGTGGTTAACGCAGTTATTTCCAGTGACTTCTGTTCTGTAAGATACTTTCTACACTGCAAAGTCATAGCAACAGCGCAGCCACTCTCAATCCCAAATCAACCAGTCAAGTCTTTCTGCTTCTTGTCTCTGACTATTAACCAAATTGGACTCCTAAAAATTCCCACATTTCCTACTGTAAATGGTCCCCACCTCCATCCCAGGCCAATATTGACTGTTTCGCCTTCTCTTCTCCCTTGTAATCTACTCAACCAATTCTAATAAGACATCCAAGTTCTTGACTCTTGTTCAAGTCTGTGGAATGAATTCCAAGTCAATTGCCGTATTAAATACTAATTTGCGTAGAACAAACAAGAAGAAGATATAGAAAATCAGAAAGAAACCAAGATTTTGCATTTCTTAAGCTTATGCCTGCAGGGTGGCCATGGCTTCTTTCACCACCTTCTTTAGCTTGCTTCTCTATACCATGATGGTCTTTCTTCTAGATCAAGGAGCTGGCAAAAACCGGTCTACTTGCCCGACAGAGTTCTCCTGTGGAAGCCTCGGGACGATGAAGTATCCGTTCTCCTCCAATATCTCCGGGAACGAATGTGGGCTGTTAAAGCTTGAATGTGATGCAGTTCCATTACCAAGAATCCGAATAGGAAGAAAATATTATTATGCTTATGGGAAGCTGGGAGACTACATCAGGCTATATGATCCCGAGCTTGAACAAATCGTGTTGAATCGTCCTAGATGCAATTCTTTCGACACGAATGTTTCCTTCCCGAATTCCCCTTGTGCATCATTTGTCATCCCCCACAACTTCACTGTGTTCAAATGCCCAAACACTCCCAAATTAACTCAACAGATGAATCATTTTGGGTATAGTAATCACACCAAGTGTGGAGACTTCAGCGTTTTCTATAGGCCTCCGGGTGAAGGTGATCCACTTCCCAATTTACCAAACCACCATGGCTTTCCAGCCTTTCCACCCAAGTGCTCACCTATTCTATTGCCATTTGAGAAAGAATACAGCAATATTGACTTGTTTGACATCATAAGTGTTACTTTCGTCCTAGAATGGCTGCTGTCCGAAGATTGTTCCAACTGTCAAAAAAGAGGTGGCCAATGTGTTACAACTGCAGATAACCAATTTCATTGTTCCAAAGAAAGAGGTACAAAGGAACATATATATATATATATATATATATATATATATATATATATTATTTTTAGGATTAAGTTCTTAGTTATATAGCTAGTAGCGAATGTGCAATTTTATTTCTTTATATATAGATCGTCATCACATTTCCAAAGGTAGGGTGCTGGGTCCTTTACCTTTCTTTGCCCAACAATCCCCTGACCACCAATTAATGGACATGATCCTTTACCGGCCTCTGCCTAACAATTATGTATACCATACAAGTTTGTTACAGTATTCTCAAGAATTAATTAAGGTTTTTTTTTGTGTCTAAATGGCCTGGTTTAGTATTCTCAACAATCACTTATCTTTGTTCACCTAGTTCATGGAGAAGGCCTATCCCAATCCCAATCTTTCTGCCCTAAACAATTCAACTGTGGCAACCTCATAAATGTCACTTTTCCTTTCACCAACATGTCACAACCCAACTGCGGATTGCACACCTTAGATTGTGCTGCCATGCCATTTCCCCAGAATTAAGTTTGGAGAACAACAATATTAGAGGTGAAATTATGTGGCTCTCCAACCCTCTTCCACAGAGTTACTTTCTGCAACACTTTTTACAGAAGGTTCTCATTTCCCAGCTCTGCTTGGGTTTCCTTAGTGCCTCGTATGCATAACTTCTACAGATGTGATCGTAAGTCGAAGATTGGTGGTTACTTCACTGGATTTGCGAGCTACAATAACTGCAAAATTAAACTTCGTCGTGTACTATAGAGAGGACGGCAATGATACTGCCCCAGGCGGCGGCAACCTTCCTATAGAGTGTTCAGTTGTTCAATTGCCATTTCGAAAGAATTCCAGAGCAAGTGACCTATTTCGGAAATTAAATTCTTTGATTTCTGTAGAATGGGAGGTCTCTGAAACTTGTGAGGATTGTCATTATAAAGGGGGGAGATGCCTAATTGACCACAATAACAATTCTCTTTGCTAGGTTAAGGCTTGAATGGCCAAATCTAGTACCATGCCTCTTGTAAAGGTGGCTAGGAGATTGTTTGGTTAAAACTTGAATGATCAAGTCTAGTACCTTGCCGCTTGTAAAGGTGGCTAGGGGTTTGTTTGGTCAAGGCTTGAATAACCAAGTCTAGTACCCACCCCTTTTAACTGTGGCCGTATAAAAGAAATTAAGGGTGTGTTTGGTACCCTGAAAAATGATTTTCGAAAATCATATTTCGGGTTTTTGGTGTTTGGAGTTGTCTCAAAAATGCAGTCAACAGAAAACAACTCCCATTGACCAAGGAAAATGAGGACATTTTTTCGGAAAATGACTTCTGAATTTTTTTTTTCTAGAAGTCATTTTTCAGACTTGGCTTCAACAATTGTTTGGCCAAAATGGCCACATTTGTTACTTTTTAAAAGAAATATTATTATTTTATATATTATTATTATTATTATTTTATATTTTAAAAAATAATTAAAATGTAAAATTATACAATTTAATAAAATTTTCAGAAAATGAACCAAATACACAAAGACAACTTTCCAAAAAGCAACCAAACACGGGAAATGAAACTGTTTTTTGGAAAATGACTCATTTTCCAGAAAACATTTTCCATAAGTTATTTTCTTTCTTTCCAAACACACCCTAAATAAAGTTATACTATTAGATATAGCTTTAGGCGTAATACTAAACCCTCGATCTAACAAGTGGTACGGGCCAGTTAAAGCTGGTGACTAGAAAATTATTAGGCAAATGTCTGAAGGGTCAAGTCCAACACCCTAGCTTGAAGTGCCAAGTTAAACCACCCTACCTTTTGGCGTAATGGTAAACCAGTTGGGTTTACAGAATAACTAGTGTCCTTTCTTATCTTGAATGCATTCTACATTTTCATTGTGTGTTCCGTTCCTACTGAGTTTGTGAAAGTTGTGTGTTTTTCATTTCTGGACATTAGTTAACTCTTACCTTATTACTTCAATTGTAGGAAAAAGTATCATGTCAAGGGTCATTCTGGTAACAGGTAAACATCTTTTATAAGCAACATAAATCTCAGTATCTATTTGATATTCTATATATAGATAAGAATGATCTCAGCATCAAACGTTGATTGATAGTTAATGATTAATTTTAAAATTATGAAATAATTAAGGGATCATTTTAAATATTAACTCTAAAAAAGAGTAATTAAATAATTTAAAGTTTTGCCAATAATTGCAGTTGCTTTAGTTGTTGGGGTTACAATGTTAATGACTATGCTTCTGTGTCTTTGGAGGAATTTCTTATACCAAATATTCACGAATTTTCTGAAAACTGAAGATGAACGAAATATAGAAGTCTTTCTCAGAAACAATGGATCATTCTCTCCAAAAAGGTATACCTATTTAGAAGTCAAAAGAATTACTAATTCATTTCGAAATAAACTGGGTCAAGGAGGCTATGGTTTTGTCTACAAAG
This sequence comes from Ipomoea triloba, assembly GCF_003576645.1. Lineage (NCBI taxonomy): Eukaryota > Viridiplantae > Streptophyta > Magnoliopsida > Solanales > Convolvulaceae > Ipomoea > Ipomoea triloba. Next base: position 13,276,369 of record NC_044919.1, on the reverse strand, counting down.
GAAAGCTGGCAAATGGAACTTTTGTTGCAGTCAAGTTACTAAAGGAATTAAACGGTAGTGGGGAAGAGTTTATAAATGAAGTAGCAAGCATTAGCAGAACTTCTCATGTTAATATTGTAACATTGTTAGGATTCTGTGTTGAGGGTGACAAAAGAGCTTTGCTTTATGAATTCATGCCTAATGGATCGCTTGAAAGCTTCATTTATGATGGAAAATTGAGGAGTGATCGTCAATTAGAGTGGTTAACATTGTATAAAATCACAATTGGCATTGCTAGGGGACTAGAATACCTACACCGTGGATGTAGGACAAAAATTTTACACTTTGATATAAAGCCACATAATATTCTTCTAGATGAAGACTTTTGCCCAAAAATCTCAGACTTCGGTCTTGCAAAACTACACACAACAAAGGAGAGTTTTGTGTCAATAACTGGTGCACGGGGAACAATTGGATATGTTGCTCCAGAAGTTGCGTGCAGAAACTTTGGAGCGGTTTCTCATAAGGCTGATGTGTATAGTTATGGGATGATGGTACTGGAGATTGTCAGTGGTAGAAAGAATGTTGAGCATGATGTGGATCGCAATAGTGAAATCTATTTTCCGCATTGGATTTATCGCCGGATTGAACTTGATAAAGAGTTAGGATTGAAAGGAATTATGAATGAATTAGATAAGGAATATGCAAGAAAGATGATTATGGTTGGTTTGTGGTGCATTCATGTTGATCCTTCAATCAGGCCATCAATAAGTATGGTGTTGGAAATGTTGGAAAGTAGTGCTGACCTTTTGCCATTTCCTCCAAAACCTTACTTGTATTCTTCCACATCAACCGAAGCAAATTCATCTATTTTACATTAACCTTAGCATTTTCTTTAATTTCAAAAAGTTTTTTACTGTGTAATGAAAAAATACAAAATGTATTTATGTATAATTTTCTTTATGTTTTAAGATTTTATTTAGTTTATACTCTTCACTATACTTGTGTGCAAATATTGTGATTCATATTTTGTATATTATGCAGACTTGATTACAAGCAAAAATTAGATTATGCGGACTCACTTTCCTATAAGTTTTTAATCTCTTTTTACAAGCAACGTGAATATATGATTAAGACCTATGAGATACAAAAGGATATACAAAAAACTTGGGATGCTTTAAGAATTTTCATGTTAAATTGTGTAATAAGAACTTTATCTGAAGATATTTTCACACACACACATGCATAAACATATCCTTGTATTTATTAGGTTATGCAAAAGCTCAAAAAGTCTCATACATATCTTCTAAACATGATACGAGACTTAGACAGTAAGTAAAATAAAACTTACATTCATTTCGAGAGCACGAACAAGATGAAAGAACTGTACTAATCACATCCTCTAACATGTATCTGCTTAAATAATCCATCTCTTTTGGCGTTTGATGTGCTAAAACCGCACACCCACCATAGAGAAGTACATATATTATAATGCCAAATAAACCATTGCCAATGAAATGATTTATTTATATATAAAATAATTTTACGTACACATCTCACCAATCATCTTGGTATAACTTGATACGCATGATTTTGTGCGAAGATGAAAATAGACTGCATAAGATGCATTTAAATCAACATGCATAACATGCACAATACATGCCACTACACCATGCAAAAATCCACATGAAAATCTTCTTCTACATTAAAAATGATAGACCCAAAAGTGATTTCAGTCATCCTCCCACCACCAAATTCGAAATCTCATTTCAAAAATATTACCACAATGGGAAGTTATTCTTCATGCATGATATCTTGCCTTCAAATATTTTGAGCTACAACAAAAAATACATAAAGAAATAAGGGAACAAAAACTAGATCAGTTGACATCTTCAGGTATATACTCACATTCTTATAAGAAGTCTTTAATCTCCTTTTAAAAGCAACATGGATATACGATTAAGACCTATGAGATACAAGAGGATATACAAAAATCTTGGGTTGTTAATTTATGAAAGGCATATCGTTACTATGCATATTGATGGCATATGGTTATTATATAAAGAGCCCCTGTCCTCTCATTGTTTAACATTCATTCCTCATACACTATCTAGAAGGAGTTGAGCAAAAGTGAGAGAAACTCATACCGTTACTTTAACGCAACAGTCTCGTGACTACTCAACCTTCATCAACTTGAAACTATGGCTGGAGGTTACTACTTTAATACGATCTGTATATCACGTACTTGTGCTCTTACGTGAATAATTATATGCAATTGTATGGACTGCTGGAATTCTTTTTTCCGCATTAAGTATATATACGTACTTTTAAATCAATTGGAATTTATTCCCCCGGCTGCTTCTCTCGCCGAATTTTTTTAGGTTCCTTCATGTTGGTCACCTGGCTGCTAGCGGTTGCTATGGAACGACATGGAGAAGGTCGTCCGATGGCTGGCAGTGACGGATGGTTGGCGATGCGGCTGGGCTGTTGTTCATCCTCCATGGCTGCTAGGCACTGTTGTCCTCTATTGCTGCGCAATTGTTAGGGCAAGAATGAAGAAGATGATGAAATACAGTTTTGGGACGGGTCTAACCCAGTTGTTATACCCTACACCACGGTGCACATAGCAATGTGCACCGTGGGACTAAACGGCGCCGTTCCACTAAGTGATGGGACGGACGCCGTTTAGTCCATCCAATCACCGTTATTTTTTTTTTTAATTAAAGTATATAAGCGATGGAGAGTCTTCCTTAACAAGCTTCCGACTCTCTCGCTCCACGCACTGCACTCCCACTGCACTTCGACCAAGCAAGCAACACTCTCAAGCAAAAGCAAAACACAAACGATTCACACCAGAACTCAAGAACATCAGGACAAATACGCATTGATCAACAACAAATACACATCTTCATCGACTATCAAGAACACACGGAACTAACAGGTAAATATTTAACAAACATTGTTGATCAACAACATTGTGAAAAAAAAAACATAATGTTTGTATTCTGTGTATTATTGTTGAATTTGCGTTATTGAAACTAGGGTTTATATTCTGTGTATTATTGTTAACAACTTTGTGTATATTAGCATATCATTCTGTGTATACAAGGATGTTACCATCCCACATTGTTGATTCCAATTTTCCAACATTCTTGGTGATTGATAATAATGAGAAGTATATTCTGTGTATTTTTGTTAATGAGTTTGTGTATTCGCGTTAATGTGTTTGTGTATTCTTCTTACTGACTCTGTGTGTTCTAGCATTTTATCCACATTGTTGAATTTGGGTTATTGAAACTAGGGCTTATATTCTGTGTATTAGTGTTAAAGACTTTGTGTATTATAGCATGTCATTCTGTGTATACAATAATGTTACTATCCCACATTGTTGATTCCAAAGTTTCCAACATTCTTGGTGATAGATAATAATGAGAAGTATATTCTGTGTATTTTTGTTAATGAGTTTGTGTATTCGCGTTAATGTGTTTGTGTATTCTTCTTACTGACTCTGTGTGTTCTAGCATTTTATCCACATTGTTGAATTTGGGTTATTGAAATTAGGGCTTATATTCTGTGTATTAGTATTAAAGACTTTGTGTATTGTAGCATGTCATTCTGTGTATACAATAATGTTACCATCCCACATTGTTGATTCCAAAGTTTCCAACATTCTTGGTGATTGATAATAATGAGAAGTATATTCTGTGTATTGTTGTTAATGAGTCTGTGTATTCGTGTTAATGTGTTTGTGTATTCTTCTTACTGACTCTGTTTATTCTAGCATTTTATCCACATTGTTGTGTTGAGGTTATTGATACTAGGGCTTAGATTCTGTGTATTAGTGTTAAAGACTTTGTGTATTGTAGCATGTCATTCTGTGTATTCTAGCATGTTAATTCTGTCTTTTCTATTATGTGACAGCAATGTCAAGTTCTGATAAAAGCGATCAAGTCCTGGCAACTGCCTTAGAAAGAAGAAAGAGAAAGAGAGATAGTGCAACTACGTCAAAGCCACCGACAGAAGACAGGAAAAAAAAACAGAGAAAGAAGCCTGCAACAAAACAAACACAGAAGGAGAAGGAAGTAGTAGAAGACAAACCAAAACCAAAGAAATACTTTACTGTTCGAACAACTCCCAAGCAGTTGTTCACCCTTGTCAGTAGTTTAACCGAGACTCCCAAGCAGTTGTTCACCCTTGTCAGTAGTTTAACCGAGGCTCCCAAGCAGTTGTTCACCCTTGTCAGTAGTTTAACCGAGGATCAGCATCAAGTGTTCACCCTTGTCAGTAGTTTAACCGAGGATCAGCATCAAGTTGTAAAGGATATAGGATTTGGACCACTACTGGACATCAAGCTGACTCACTGTGATGGTGTGCTAATCAAGCACATATTAAAGAAGATGGACATAGAACGATGCTCCATTGAAATTGGAGGTGGTGATGATGAGCTGTGTTTGTCGGAGGATGATGTACAGTCTACACTTGGACTCCCGCGTGGCAAAATCCCTGTCGTCGAGGGCACTTCTAGTAATGAGACTGAAGGATTCAATGCTTTGGTCAGGGATTGGAGACTGAGATGGGGGGTAGAGAAGGGAACCCCAACAACCACTGAAATGCTAAACAAGATTGTCGAGAGACAAGACAGTGGTGACATGTTTAAGCGTGACTTTGTCATCTTTGTGGTTACAACACTGATAAGGGGCTACAAGAACACCTTCTGCAATTACCGGATTCTATACTCACTGCAAGATGTGAGTAAAATCAAAGAACTGAATTGGTGTGCTTACACCATAAAGAGCGTGCTAGACACTGCAGAAGCCTGGAAATCAAACCATGACTCCTCATACAGTGGCCCTGCAACTTTCCTGATGGTATGCAATACTAACTTATTCTTATAATTCTATAAATTATTGAATAAAATGCCTTACTTGAGTCTGTGTATTCTATGTGTACTCTGTTGAAGGTTTCTGTGTATTCATGTTCACATTCTGTGTATTACTGTGTAATATTCTGTGTATTGTAGTTATTCATTATGTGTATTCACTTATATATCTCTGTGCATGGTCCTAAATACTAAACCATAAGTCATATATCATAACCACTAAACGTTTGTTCTAATCTTTGTTTTTTTTTTTTTTTAATTCTTTGAAGCTTTCTTACCTTGATCGAGTCCAGATTAGAGGTCTTGTTTTCACACAAAACCCTCCAACCATTAGAGAATGGACAACAAAAGACCTTAAAGCAACGCTTAAAATGCATAGGAAGACAGGGAAGTATGGAAGAGGAAAAGTGATTGACAGAAGGCCAATGCTTGAGGAGGAAGTGACTCATAAACCAATTGAGTCTGAAACTGTGCAGCGAGTTACTGACTCCCTGAAGAAAATGAGTTCTAGCATTGCAGAATTTGGAGAAGTCATGGCTGGAATTGGAACCAACAATTCAGCGGCTGAAATCATAAAGAACACTTTTGTCAACTTCTCCCACACTGTCAATCCAACACCAAGTCCAAATCCAAGCCCACCGGTCCCAGCCGAGAGCCTGCTAAAGGATGATGATGTCTTCAATGAGCCAAGCTTCTTAGAGGCAGTCGCTGAACTTGAAGTTGCATTCTATGCAACAATGAGGAACACTCTCCTGAAATCCATGCACCTTCTTTCCAGCTTTTAACTCCGACACCATCACCACCACATTCTGAGGATCAACAACCAGCAAGAACATCACCAGCAGCACCAGCAACAGCAGCACCACAAACAACAGCACCACCAGCAGCAGCAGCACCAGCAACAACAGCAGCAGCAGCAGCAGCAACAGCAACAAAAACACCAGCAGCAGCACCAGCAGCAGCAACACCATCAACAACAGCACCACCAACAGCAACCCCATCCCCAAGAAGGCGATCACAAAGAGGAAAATCAGCCCAGCCTACCCTGGAGAAGACCCCACCACCAACAACACAAAGAGAAGCAACGGCGTCTCCAAGATCTCCCGAGATAGCAACCATGTTGGAAACATTGGTTGAAAATATTTCTAGAATGCCTACAGAGCAACAAGTAGCCCCATCTACTTCAATACCATCTGCTTCAACACCAAAAACACCAGCAGAACTTGAATTTGAAAGGTACACCTATGCTTATAACACTTTATAATTTACTAATACTTGTGCTTATATTCTGTGTATCTTGTTGAGTGAGTCTGTGTATTCTAACATTTCATTCTGTGTATTCTGTATATTAAAATTTTTATTCTGTAATTCACTTAGACTATATATTCTGTGTATTACATGGTAATATTTTGTGTATTACATGCTATCATTCTGTGTATTGACTATTATATTTCTGTGTATACACAGCATCCTTGCAGAGTCTGAAGAGGAAATTGAAGATGTCCACAGAAAGAAAAGACCACAAAGAAAGTTGAAACAACTTCCTTTGGCCTTACGCTCACCATATTGGGCACAAAACAGAACAAAGCTGACAAACATTTCAGCTAAACAAAAAATCTTTTCAGACTACGCATTCTTGTCTTGTGGTGGTCAATATTCAATGAAGTAAGTTCCATTTTGATAACTTTTACTAGACATACATCATATTACTTAACATGTTATTTCCTTATGATTAATCTATATTTTACTTTGTGTAGTGATATGCTCTACATAGGGAACAATTTGGTTGCTAACCGGGAGGATTTCATTTCATTGGCATCCGGTTATGTATCTACCAACATCGTGCAAATTTGGTGCCAACTGATGAGTTTACTGGACATGAAAAGATCAGTTGACAAGCCAAAAAGGGTTTTCTTCTCAGAAATTGTTTTTGTAAGTAAACAATTTACTCTAAACTTTTTTTTTTCTTTCCTTTATTCATACCAATGCATTGTATAACAAGAAAAAAAATAACAAATTTTTGCAGATGACGTTGGAAAGTGCAACAAATTTGCATAGCAAAAGTGCTGCCTCAAAGGCAATTTTGAAAGAATTCTGCGGAGCAATTGATCACCAACTCGAGTTGATTTCTCTTGATCTCAGTGATGCCAGTCTTGTAAGTACAAAATAACTATACCTTAATTATTTAAATTTTGTATATTATTCATTTGAATTGTCCATATAACACAAACTGATTTGTTTTTTCTGACTACTTTTAACAGATATTCTTCAGTATCCTCAGGCACCAACATTTCTACTTGTTGTGCTTTAATTTCTTGACATCCAGACTTCAAATAATTGACAACAGGCCTGTTCCTAAAGGAATTAAAGCAGTAGACAAGTATGAAGGTTGCCCGGAGAAACTAGTGAGAAATCTTATCTCTATTAAATTCTGTGTATCCTACTGAGTGAGTCTGTGTATTCTAACATTTCATTCTGTGTATTCTGTATATTACAAAGTATAATCTGTATATAACTTAGACTACATATTCTGTGTATTACATGCTGTGATTCTGTGTATTCTGTCATACTAATTACACACAACTATATCGGTATTCTACAGTTGATTGCCTTCACCAAGTATCTCGCAACAAAGAAGATTGTACTTGCAAAGAAGATGAAACAAATGAGAGTGCAATACGTGCAGATGCATTGGCAAAACGAAGAAAATGCTGTAGACTGTGCCATATACTCGATGAGGCATATGCAGACTTACACAGGCACATCAATAGAAGACTGGAATGCAGGACTCACTGGAGGCCCTGAAGATGTGAGTATAAAACTATTCTTTCAACTTTCTTCCATATTAAAATATTTAACAATTCATTTCTAATTAATTTTGCATTCTATTTTTGCAGAATACATTCCTCACATCACTGAGAGCTAAATATGCCGCAACCATACTCATGTCAGAATGGAATACCCTTCTACCAGAGGTGACAAATGCAGCCAAAGAAATCTACAAACAATCAAAGTGACCGTGTTTGTAAACATGTTGATTCCTGAAAACTGAAATTGAAATAAGTATCTGAAATGTGTTCTCTATTTCGGAAACTACTCTAACTCTGAAATGAAAAAAAAAAATCTTTTTGTCACATCTTATATTATAGGGTGCCATAAATTTATTCCAAGAATGACTTCAATTATATATTCTGTGTATTACGCGGTAACATTATGTGTATTACATGCTGTCGTTCTGTGTATTCAGTTAATGGTAACCCATACCTCTAAGACTAAACCTTAACCCCTAAAACCATAACACATATTAATATTCTGTGTATTACATAGTAATATTCTGTGTATTATTGACTTCAACTCTGTGTATTCAACAATATATCTGTATACATAGTACTGGGTGCTAAACCCTAAACCCTAATGCTAAACCCTGGCTTCCACCTCTGTCTTCTAACTCTAAAAACATATTACAGAGTGCACTTCATATTCTGTGTATTCGGCAGTAGTGTTCTGTGTATTACATAGTATCACTCTGTGTATTACAGAGTGCAATGTAAACAAATAACACCAAATGGTTTCTGTTGTTTTGGTAAATACTTCTGTGTATCTTGCGGAAACAGCCTGTGTATTACTTGTAGTAGTTTTGTGTATAAAAAGTACAACTGCATGACTTGAAAAAAACAAAACTAACAAACATTAAGACACACTCTAATTGTCCTCTTGATTTGAATTTGACCTAACGTGACAAAAAGTTGAACCTCCAGACATTGGATGCACCAGGTATCCATTACCAGCAATATTAGAAATAGCATCTTCAACTTGAGACTGCCCCACCGATTTTGTTTTAGATGCAGCTATATGAGCAAGCTGCTTTCGACCCCTTGCTTTCTTGTATTTCTTTTCAATCACACTAGTCACCCTCCTATTGCGTACCCCTTTCAACCGACTGTTTGATGGATCCTTTATAACACCGCTCGAAGATTCCACATCACAATCTTCACCTTCGAAGAAAATAGGGCCATACTCATGTTCAACTTTTCTCTTGGCATCTAACACTGCTTGCTCAAAAATTTTGCGTGCTTCGCTGTTTTCTTGGCAATAAACAACCAACTTCTGAAATTTCCTAGTGATCTCTAAAGTCCAAACAGAAGAGGGAACATTAAAGCACTGAGATGGGGGGATAATACCAGCATTCTCGTCTTCCAAAACTCTTTTAGTCCATCTCTTCATAATATATTTATTTGGAACTTCAGACACACAATGCACGTTTAAAATGCGTAAACAGTGACAACATAAGATCCCGGTTTCAGTGAACAGCTTGCAACTGCACCAAATGTCTAACTCTCTAACGTTAAAAATCACTTCATGCCTAATAATATCAACCTCCGGCCTCCAGACGTGATACTTATACACACCACCTTCAAATTGAACACACTCTTGATAGCATGATGCCCCTTTCAAAAACTGCGCTTCGAACAAGTAATATATCTCAATCGTATAAATATCCCTAGCGTGTGAAAGAATCTTAATGTCATCAATAACCATTGTAGGTACACCTTGGGAACACCGGACATCTTCCCCGTTCTCTCTACTCCTCCACTCCGAAACAACCCCAACAAAGGAGCTATAGAAATCACATAGCCCAGCAGTCTTGGATAACCTTCTAGAAATAGAGTGATTTGTGGTTTCACTCCTTTGTGAAGATAAAATACCACCAGAAAAATAATCTTTGTTAAATGCAGGGCACCATTTTTCTCTACATTGATACAGCTTTTCAATCCAAGAATTATTATGGCATTTGTATGTTGTGACCATCCTGGAATACCATAACATATATATTAACTACACCTATTCATGTACTATAATTCATACACAGACTCTCATATACAAATACACAGGATCATTCAATTGAATACACAGAATATAATGGAAGTATTATCAGATATGAAGGCATGGGAATGAAAGCATAGAATCAATAGAATAAACATACTCTAACACTACAATACTCAGAATATATCAATAGAATACACATAATCTGGGTGAGAATTGCCAACTCTGTATACTAATGCAAGCAATTGGGGAAAATATAATACACAGAATACTATAACTAAATAAACATAAATACCATCACCAATACACAAAATTTTTAATGAATAGCATACCTTGTCCAATAAAGCTCAAACTCTGCCTCCGTATCTGTATGTTTCAACAGACAATTGAATATGTCTAGAAAATCTTTTTGATTTCTTAGTCCCTTGATGTGCTTCTTTGAATTCTCACCGATATGCCATATACATAGGCGATGTCTTGAGGTTGGAAAAACTTGGGAAATAGCAGCAGCCATGGCAGCGCATTGATCGGTCATTATACTTTGGGGACTTTTCCCATTCATTGATCTTAAAAATGACCTAAACAACCATACGAACGACTCAATCCTCTCGTTCAACAAAAAACCACATCCAAACATGACGTTCATACAGTGATGGTTCATACCAACGAATGGACCACAAATCATATCATATTTGTTAGTACGATGCGTCGTATCGTGAACTAACAAATCTCCAAACAATTCATAGTCTCGCATCATTTTCCCATCTCTCCAAAAAAAGCTGCACAACCTTGACTCATCATCCACTTCGAAGTCAAAGTAAAAATCCTTTTCACTTGACTGCCTTTATCTAAATATTTCAATTAATGTGTTTGAGTCGGTTCCATCCAAATTGTTCAATACATCAGTGCACAGCGAGTTATATGCATCCCTGCTTGTAAAACCAACGAGTGGTGACCCCCCTGATTGTGTTTTAAGAAACCGTAAACCATCAGCCACACAAACACCGCTCTTCTTCAAATCCTTTAGGTAGGAAAGATGATTTCTAGACACTGATCTATGTGACCGTAGAAGATAACTCTTGGTCGTTGGAACAAACTCATGATTATGAATCTTCTGGTGCTTTGTCACAATCCACATCCCATTCCCATCTAAATCAAATTGAACATATGCACGACAACCTGTCCGTACATCAACTTTTAAATAACTTCCATTTCTTAAAACCCTTTTAAACCCAGACTTTGAACAATTAAACTCCTTCATCTTCAATTGTTTTGTACCAGCACTATATCTTTGCTTACCCCTCCTCACACTAAAACCTAGCCTGAAAGCATAATCATTATAAACCTCATATGCTTCATCAATAGAACTCACTGACACCCCTAACAAGTCCTGATCAGCTGCAAAAACACAGTGTTTAAGTACCCCTACAGTCAATACACAGAATACATGCCTACAATACACATAGTGTATAACTAGAATACACAGAATATTGAAAACCCAAAATACAAAACACACATCACCTTGTGTTTACATTACAGCTAACATGAATACACAAACTCTCTGACCACAATACACATATGGAATTCAAAGAATACACATAATATTCACAAAAACACACAAAAATCAACCAGACTGACATTCGATAAACAAAACACAATACACCCTCTGTTTTTACATACAACTACAATGAATACACAGAAACATTGCCTGAAATACTCACAGTTCATTAAAAGAATACACATAATATCCACACAAATACAGAAAACTCATCTTCTACCTTTCCAATCGCATAGTTGTATCATAAAACAATCCTAAAACCAGTATCAAATAATCAAAACACATGAATCAAAGCATGCGAATTCAATGATTTTCATAAACGCAAACAAAATCACAAAATCAAACATAAAAAACCTGGATTACGATCGCCTGAAATAGCCAATCCAACCGGATCATCGCCTGAAATAGCCAATCCAACCGCATCATCGAGTTCTTCAGTCGCAACCACCTCCTGCTGCGAATTGACGCCTTCCATATCCTACTGCTTGAGAATCCAATAGATCGTGAGTTCACGGATCGGAGAAGAAGATCGCCATAACCGCCAAAACACAAACAATTCAAATTCACTGTTTTTTTTTATATTAGGAAGTTAACGGAGGAAACGGACGTGAATCCCAAAATAACGCCCACTTACTGCCTAATCGACAAAACGACGTCGTTTTGATTCCTGGTGCACAATGCTACGTCCACCACGGTGCATGGTATAATTTGCCATAATGTTTGGTTTAGGCTTTGCTTAAGATTTATTATCTTCATCATATTTTGACTTCTTCTAATTAAATTATCCAATTGAGTTTGCCTAAAACCAATATTAAATTATTATTCAATTTTGAACAAATTATTAAGTTTTAAATTTGTTTGAATTTTAATTTAATATTGAATTTTTAGCTTTAAATTGTGTTAATTGTTATAATTTATTTATGGAGTATGAGTAATTGATATGCATAATCTAAGAATGCCTTATATGTTTATTGCCATAATTATTTTATTATTACAACTAGTATTTTTGTCCGTGCGTTGCACGGAATGAATTTGTTATAATACTTTAATAATATTTGGATCGATATACAATTATATAAATTATAACATCGAATATTATATAGCGCAATTGATGAAATTAGTTGGATTGATTATGTTTTTTGATGTTTTCTTTGCTTGAATTAGAGCAAATAATTGTCCAATTACCCGTGCGATTCACTGATAAATTTTTTTTATTATTTATTTAGATAATAAAATTAAAGATAAAATTATTTTAAAAAATCTAATATTGAACATGTACATTTATTTGATTATAAGATTAGTGCAAAAGTATCACTCAATTAATTGAATAATATATGACTTTTTTGTTTACAATTATCTTAAAAAGATCAATATTTAATACTCCGTATAACTTAAGTAATTATATTATTACAAAAAATAAATATGAAAAAATTAGAAATAATTTAAATTTAATTATTACGGAGTATAAAAATAAATTGAACGACAAATATTTAGCTTAATTACCGTAATTATTATTAGGCAATTATTATTAGTCAATTACAATAAATTAATTATTTTTTGTTAACATGAATATCAATTCGTATATACAAAAATTATTATTATTATATATTAAATATGTTCGACCTTCTGCAGTGTTCATCTAACTTATGTATTTATGTATTTTATACGTATAGATTAGAATATATTTTTCCTAATTTTAAATGTCATTTCAATATATATTCTAATCTATACGTATAAAATATATGAAAATATATTATAATATTATAATATAATGGAGGTTACAAAATATAATATGAATATTACAAAATAATGTTATAATATTATAATATTATAATTATAATTATAATATAGTAATATAAAATAATATATTTTTTACATATAGATTAGAATATATCTTTTCTAATTTTTAAACGATAATTAATAGGTATGAATGGTAGATAATGCAATATATTAAACCTAACAAAACATGATTTGATTTGATTAAGAATAATATATATGTTTATGAATATATAGTATAAATTATGAATATATCACCAATTACCAATTAATATTAACAATATTACCATATTACCAAAAATATATATGGACAATTAATCAATTATAGGTGAATGAAATTAGGGTATGAAATTGGTATGTTCTTAGCAATTGACTGATTTTATGAATAAATATATATGGATAATTAATAAAATAATAAATGAATAAAATAAATGATTTTATTAAAATGCCACTAAGTTTGGGTGGGAAAATTTGGGAGAAGGATATTGTTTTTATATACACACTTTTAACTCTATATTTATTAGTATAATTTGTGTATATACTTTAGAAAAATAATCATAATTAAAAAGATGGTATAATTTAAAAAGTAAATTATTAATTAGATTGCCTAATATAATTGTCTTACTAATTGATTACCATGCTACTATAATTCATACTATATTTTAAGTCTTCTAATTACTAAGCTAAATACATATCCTTAATAATTAAGATAATCCTTAGTCACACCCCAGTACTAAAAGTATTGCTTTAATTTTTTATGAATAAGAAATAATATTATCAAAACAAAATAATTAAAAAATAATGTGTCTATTGTACAAAAATTTTTATAATTGACTTAATAATTAAGCATTATTAGTTTTTATTGCCAAATACAGATTGACAATTATTAAACATTATTTACGATATTTATTGTGTCCCTTGTAATATTAAAATTATTAGGTAGAATTTTTATAATTAAGATAGTACACATAAATTATATTTTCTTTAATAATTAATATAATTAGCTAATGTAAATTTACATTTATTAATAAGTATTTATGGTAATTATTATTAGGTATTAATAAAAAGGATAAAAAAGTTAAGAAGAAGAAGAAAATGATGAGGAAATCATATATATATATATGCCATACAATATCGTAAGATAAATTGACAAAAAAAATTAATAATTACTTCAAAATCAAATACATAAATGTTCTAAGGAAACATTGGATTTTACAATTAAAAAGTGTGCTATTCTTTTATTGAATTCAAAAAACATCACCAGTCAAACTCCTCATTTCTTCTGGTCGTCACCGACTCCTTTGCATACCTTCTCCTCCGGCTCTAGATGACCATTGTTTAGTAACTCCATCAACACCATGTGTTCATACTGCAACAAATATTTCATACACATACATAAATCGAAGTATAAACACTGAGACTAATGTCAAAGTATTAAAACAAAAGCAATCTTGTGCTTCAACAAATAATAGTTATCATACAATCGATATTGTAAAATGATATTATAATTGGTATTATAGTGGATGCAACACCAATCCATCCTATTTACAGGGCGGTGGAAGAAGAAAATAAGAGAGCCGCCAATATATGACTTCACATAGAATGGGAAGAAGAGACAGGTAGTGCAAATTGAAGAATTATGATTTTCAAAATCAACAATCTGTTGTATTTATAGGTAGAAATGGTGAGAATTATAAATTTGTTAATTTTTCAAAAGGAAAGTATAATTAATTACTTAACATTTTTAATTATTAATTCTAAATGAAATTTTTAATCCTACGTATAAATTATAATTTGTTCCGATTTATTATTATTATTATTATTGTTATTGTTATTGTTATTGTTACTGTTACTGTTATTGTTATTGTTATTGTTATTATTATTATTATTATTATTACTACTACTACTACCACTACTACTATTATTATAAAGATGTATAACTTTCATAGTAACACGTGCTTCATGTCTTTTTTCATCGATCTGGAGACTACTTTTTTTTTTTTTTTTTACATTTTTTCGTTCTTTTGATATAAAATAATATATTTTATACATATGGATTAGAATATACTTTTCCTAATTTTTAAATGCCATTTCAAAATATATTCTAATCTATACGTATAAAATATATGAAAATATATTATAATATTATAATATAATGGAGGTTACAAAATAATAGTATGGATGTTACAAAATAATATTATAATATTATAATTAGTAAAGCTTAATTGGTAAGAAAATTTTATTAATTAATGGGAAATTTTATTAATTTTCTATAATTAGTATTATTTTACCTCTTAATCAAATATTATTTTAGTCAATTAGGAAACTTTATAATGTTTCATTAATTAATAATATTTGTTTCCTTTTCAATTTGTCAATAATGATTATTACCAATTATAATTAATAGTTAATAGATTAATAGATATTATTTAATAAAATTTTCCATTAGTTAATAAAATTTTCTTACCAATTAAGCTTTACTAATAAATTATGTAATTAAATATTAACAAAAGTTTGAGCTGGAAAAAATTTGGAAGGAGGATGTTACTTTTATATATATTATAAAAGTATAGATTATATAGATATAGATTATTAGCATATATTAGCATATATATATATATATAATATGATTGACATTACCAAAAATTGTAACAATCAAAACCACATTCTTATCTCATTAATATTATTCTATCATAATAATTACCATAATTACTAATAACATATTATAATCAATTATAATTAATATTATTCTATCATTAATATTATTCTATAATAATAACAATTAATATTATTAATATTTAATATTAATATTATTATTATTATTATTATTATTATAATTACCATATTACTAAAATATCCCTACGTTTGGGCGGGAAAATTCTAAAGGAGGATAATGTTTTTATATATAGTATAGATTATGTATTTAGAAAAGCATGCTCTTTTAAGAAAATATTTAGAGCCTTTTAGGTCTGAATTGATTGCCTATTATGCATGATTTAGTGTCTTTTAAGGATAGATTATGCATATCATTGTTACTACTCAATTATCATTACTCCATTCGTGCTTTCTTAAAGTTATTAAAGCACATAAAGTACATAGCAATATTCATAGTATTTCCCTATTTGAAGTCTTATCCATAGGTGAAT
The DNA here is from genome assembly GCF_003576645.1 of Ipomoea triloba. Taxonomy (NCBI): domain Eukaryota; kingdom Viridiplantae; phylum Streptophyta; class Magnoliopsida; order Solanales; family Convolvulaceae; genus Ipomoea; species Ipomoea triloba. The sequence continues at coordinate 13,260,207 of NC_044919.1, read as the reverse complement.
CTACATTCTTATAGAACTCCCAAACGATTTTACTTCAAATATGAGAACGCATGATTCAGGAAAGTTTCTTGGGGAGGAATACTAGTTCTATGGCTCTGGCTTAAAAACCTTATTGCTACTAATCCCCTTGCAACACTACTATGTCTAAGGAGTTGATTTTTTAATGTGGCTTTGCCCCAACCAACTTTATTGAAAGGATTGTCTACAATATTTTGCTTTAATTTGTTTATTTGTTTTGTTTTGGTCAATTAAAGAGTAGCTACAACATCTTTAAATTATCAAAATTACATATTAAGTTTTACTCACATAAAGATTAGGCAAGAATCTTGTAGTTAACTCTGCGTAATATGGCAAAATTTAGCCCACAGACAATTTTGTTATATTTGTAGGGTTAATTAGGATGAAAAACTAAACCAAAATTCATACCATTTTGTTTTCACTATTCAGTCTTGATGGATTTATTATGCGTAAAAATTTAGCACACAAGCAATTTTTATAGCATTCAAGTATGTCTCTTGCATAACTTACATTAGTAATAATATGCACTTCAGTCTTTCTCTATCTTTTTGCCTCAAAAATTCTAACCAAGCTTTTATTATTCTTTACAAAACTTTCTCAAATACTAACTCAAAACACAATAATGATTGACGTTCCCATGTTAAGCAATGATAATCACCAAGAGTGAAATATATGCTATTTTCCTTCACTTAGGGTTGTTAGAGATGAATTTCGCTATTCACAATAAAGAACATCCTCATGTCATTAATGATAGCACTAAGGCTGCCAATAAATTTCACACACAATAATGGACTAGAACCAATCGGTTGTGTGTGTATTTCATTCAGACATGAATTCCAAGAAGTATTCGTGGGCTAATTGACCATTGTGATAAAGTCGAAACCTTGTTCAAAGCTATTGATACCAATTTGCTACATTGAATAAAGCTTTGGCAAGTGCTCTATATAATCATGAAGTTTGATGGTCTTCGTCTTTCCACTGTTAAGGGCACACGCAAACACATCATTCAAGTAAGGGATATTGTGGCTCAACTGAAGAAGTTGGAAATAATTTTACCAGATACCTTTGTTGTGCATTTTGCACTTAACACCCTCTCTCAACATTATAGTCCCTTTAAGATTTCCTACAACGCACATAAAGACAACTAGACTATCAATGAATTGATAACCATGTGTGCACAAGAGGAAGTCAAACTTATTGAAGAAGTTGTGGAGAGTGTTATGTTGGCCACAACAAAGCCTAAAGTGAAATCTGGGAGATCTAATAAGGGATTCATTGCATCAACAAAGGGGAAACTGACCCCAAAAGCTAATGTTAAGAAGGTACACCCTACAAGTGGTTGTCTACTTTTAATCCCTTTTTATTAGAACATTTACATTAGTCCTAGTATTATTGTGGCAAGATCATTTTTAGTCCTTTATCAACAAAACAGTTTTAATATATGTCGTTAAATACAAAGCCATTTCGGTCTTCAATTATGAATTTTTTCAAAAAATTAAATAAAAAATATAATGGGGTCAACTAACTTTGTATAAAAATGATAAAAATGTCTTTGTATTTAACAATATTTCAACGATTTTGTTGGCGGAGAACCAAAAATGGTTATGCCACAATAATACTAGAACCAAATGTGAATGTTTTAATAGAAAACGACTAAAAGTGGACTGCCACCTATAAATCTATGACAAAAATGGAATTAACTCTGTTTTTTTTTCTTTAACTAGAAGAAGTATTTTTCATTTACTTCATTTTCTTTGGATAGACAAGCACTAAAAAATCCAAAAATCAATTCCATAAATTATTTTTTGAGTTTCCAAATAGATTCTTAATGAAATAATCTAATTAAATGGTTCAATTATTTTATTGTCACTATCATTGTTTTAAGAGCACCTACACTGCAGGTTTTTGAATTTTCCTTTTTTAATTTTTACCAGGTTGTAACATTGAAGAGAAAAACCAAAATTTTCTACAAGTGAGTTGTTGCTAAAAAACACACATAACTGAGCAGCATGCAAAACACCAAGGTATTGCATGCTTAGTAGATATTTGTTATTTATCATGCTATTTATTTTACACAACTCAGTTAAAATCATGTTATTTATTTTGCAAATGAAATATCGAGACTAAACAAGATCATAATTAAAGAAGAAATATTAAAAAGTAATAAAATATACATACACTAAGTAAAATTTTAATAGAATTTGATAGTCTTCTTGCTTTAAGTATTAAAACTTTAACTTATTTGAAGAGTTAGAAATGTATATTACAATAGTAAAAAAAATTGAGACTAAAATAATTAACATAAAACAATTAAAGGACTAAAATTGTATTTTTACTTTTGTTTTTTCTTTTTTTACCTTTGATGTTTCCCGACACGTTATATTGCAAGATTTGACCCTCAACCTCAGTCAATCCAGTCATTATACCGTGAACCATGGATCATGGTTGATACTGCAGTTGTGTTGAACTGATACTGCAGTTGTGTTGAATGGATACTACAGTTGTGTTGAAAGGGAACTGCAGTTGCGTAGAATAGAGGCGTGTCATCCGTCTGAAACTGCAGCTGTGTTGAACGGATACTGCAATTGTATTGAACAGATACTGCAGTTGTGTTAAAAGGATACTGCAGTTGTGTTGAACATATGTACGGTCTGTTCCGCCCAACTGCAGTTTCCTTTCAACACAACTGCAATATCTTTTCAACACAACTGCAGTATCCGTTCAACACAACTGCAGTATCAGCCATGATCATGGTCCATGATCATGGTCCACAATGCATTGTACACCCTGGTCCACAGTATAATTGGCGCAGTCAATCTGGCAGCGATGGCTGCTCACTTAAGCTTGAGGCCAATATATAAGTACCTTAAAAAAAAAAAAAAGATTAGCTTCAGTAGTTCAGTGCTTCACGATTCTAGCCGCCACTTCACGAAGCCTCCGCCTTTCGCAGATTCTTGAGGAAGGTACTCAGTTTACTCACAGCTCCTCTCCTTGATTTCTAGCTTGAACATTGATTGTTTGAAGGAGTTGACGCCTTGATTCCCTTGGAGGCTAGGTCGATTTCTAGCCTTGAATTCTTGATTCCCTGTTCCTTTGCATTCTAATTTCTAGGTTAATTTGCCTTTGCCATTTCCAACCAAGCATTCCTTCAATGGCGGCTTCAACAGCATTCTCTGGCTCCCTCACTTTCAACATTTCCTCCGCTCAACACAAGACTTCTCGTCTCACCCATCTTTCTTCCGCAATACTCCCTTCCAATGCCCATACCTACCCCTGCAAACCCCTTGTTTCTACTTCCACTCCCTCACAATCTCACCGAATAGTCTCCTCTCTTCGATCCGCCGCCGCGGCCGCCGACTCAACTACCACCTTCCACGGCGTCTGTTACGTCGTTGGCGACAACATCGACACTGACCAAATCATTCCCGCCGAGTACCTTACCCTAGTCCCTTCCAAGCCGGAGGAATACCAAAAGTTGGGGTCATATGCCCTATGCGGACTCCCATCTACCTACCAGACCCGATTCGTTGAACCGGGTGAATTCAAATCTAAGTACTCAATTGTTATCGGGGGCGATAATTTCGGGTGCGGGTCCTCTCGTGAGCATGCCCCCGTTGCCCTCGGCGCCGCGGGCGTGTCCGCGGTGGTGGCGGAGTCTTATGCCCGGATATTCTTCCGGAACTCGGTGTCCACCGGGGAGATTTATCCGCTGGAATCCGAGGTGAGGATATGCGAGGAGTGCAATACTGGAGATGTGGTGACTGTTGAGCTGGGTGAAAATAAGTTGATCAACCACACTACTGGGAAGGAATACAAGCTGAAACCAATTGGGGATGCTGGCCCGGTGGTTGAAGCCGGTGGGATTTTCGCCTACGCAAGGAAGACGGGGATGATCCCTTCCCGCCAGGCGTAGAATACTGAAACTGGTAATACTTCATTCATTCCTCACTTCCATTTGATGATTAATAAGTAGTAGTATGTATTTGTAGGACATTGTGGTCTAAGTAGGTCTATGAATGAGAGTGTGATGTTAGGCTCTGTGATTGACAAGTGAAATACAAGCACAACTTGTTATAGCCCCAATGCTTGAGCATTGGGTATCATTTCATTTCTCTGCTTCTATCATGTATATATCATTTTCATTTCGTTCTAGTGTTAGACTTGAGACTTGTTTCTTTGAAATTTTATGATGTTTGTATATAATTTCTGTATACTAAGGCAATTAATTTCTAGACTTGATGCATAGTGTTGACCTTTAGCCCAATTAGTTAATGTGAAGTATTAGTTTAAAAAGCTACACTAATTTCCTTGCTTGGCAATGGTTAGTTTCCATAAAGATGTTCTCTCAATAGTTTTATCTTCTCTTTTGTAGGGTAATTTTTGGAAGATTACACATCCGCTTCTGTGACTCTAATTGAGGTTACAGAATTGTTCAAAAGCCTCATGAAACTAATATGTTTTAGCTAAACAATTAGTTTTGGATGAATGCTCATTTTTAATTTTATATTTTTGATTTTATATGAATTGAAACTTAACCCAGAAAGTAGATGACTCATGTGTCATGTATTGTAGCTCTCTCTTAATAGGTTGGCACATGACTTTCTTGAAATTAAGATTTATGGAGATTGTACCAGTGGATGTGTAATAATTCTTGCATAGCTATAGCTAGTTCATGCCTTGATCTATCTTCTCTCTGCTTGTTCATTTTACTATGATCTGTGCAGGTTTTGAGTGGTCCTAAGCTCATACACTGGTTTTTGTAATAGTTGTGCAACAAAACACGATTCTGTTACTGGAGCTCGAATGATGCTGTGGTAGTCTATTTAATTTAGATTTGTGTTTTAGACAATAATAAGTGCAGTGCATCCATTTCTTAGAACTTCATAATCTTGACGTCCTCGTCCAGGAAAGCTTATTTAATTTGGTGAAACATGCACCTTTAATTATGGATTGTACCAAATTTTTGTATTTGTTAATTCTAATGTTATTTTAATAATGCATTAATGCGGGAGGCTTTTTACAAGTTGTCTTGAAATCGATGGGGTAGATTTGAACTACAAATCCCACCCATCACTTTTTTTTAATACCCCTTCCGAAGTTTTAGTAAACAGTCTACTGTCGTTCTGCAGATGGTTTTAGTAATTAGAATTGTTACAGTTGCTGATTAATAATTCTAAATATTTCCACTAATGTAACTCTCTTTAAGATTCTGCAAAGATTCCCTTAGAGAATCTTCGTCTTGATTAGAATACTTAAAGCATATCAGACGTTGAGAAACACGGTAGATCATTTGAATGTCACGGTATTGTTGGCAATTCACCTCCAGTCTCTTTGTTTTCTGTTGAAAGTCGTAAAAGCAATCAGGGCAATGGATACACAACACATTTACAAGAATCTTAAAATATCATACCATACTGCATAAATTTACCATGTAGGAATGTTTTCAATCTTTTATATTTCCATATCTATATCACAGGATTTTCATAAAGAGTGGAAGGGGGCAATCACAGGGTAAATAAGCAGTTTCAGGGCTATATTGGTTTTGAGCTTGTAGCAACAGATACAAATAAACCTAGTCTTCACTCTTCAATAGGAGGATTTTTTATTGGTTAAGTTTATCCATGCAAGACTCTCATTTTCAAAAAGGGTACTCCAACTACTGTTCTGTTGGTAGCCTTTGTCAGTTTGCAAGCATTGCAAGTCACATGAATTTTCTTAAAATGACATCTAGCCATGTTATCTTGCAAGTGATGGAATTAGTGAATTACTAGGATGATCTTAGGATGATATCAGTCTAAGAAACAGGTATAGAACCAACCATATGCTGAAACTTTTAAATCTTTAAATGAAAATGTTTGACAGTTAAGTTACACAAATTACCTTCTGAGTAATCGTTGATGTAATTCTTTTGGCAGTTTCAATCACTGAACTTGGCAAACCAGCCACACCTGCTAGCATAAGGCCATAATGTGGAACGTGAAGTTGTCCATCTCTTAGTTGAAACTGAGAAAGCAAGAAGGATGATATAACTACAGAGTTATAACTATAAGTTGCCATCAATTTCTTGAGCAAAGTTTGACATTCACCTTGAAATCCATCCGGTTGTTTTTCACTTCAACATAAAAATGAAGAATTTTCACATTCGGGTAGATGATGGCAAGCTCTGACAAATTTTCCATATGGGTAGCAAATATAGTATACCTGAAAACAACTACAAGAAAGTTATATGTTGCAAGTTGCTACATGCACTACCAACTCCTTTGCTAACCTTAGTTGGAGAAGAATCCCAGTATATAAATCTAGTAAAATAAGATTTTGTAGTTTGAACACTAAGATACAATTAACACGTCTGGATGTGATTCAAGATCCAATGGGTCCAACAGTAAGAAGTGCCATCTTCTAGCTAGAGAATTGAAAGAACCTCTAGCAAAGAATAAAGTCACTCAAAGCAGTTAGAGAAGGATAAACATAGAAACGAGATTAGGCTATAAAACAAAAATTAGATTTTAGTATATGCATCTAAATCTTTAGATGTGATCCACAAGTCACATACCAAATAGAAAGGTTGATCAATAAAAAATTATAGCACAGAACATTGATGCCACTCAGTGGATTCTAAGTTTATTTAAAGATAAAAGAATGCTCTTTCAAGTGTCAATATTGTCAGAAGCATGAAACTCTAGGACTTGATTTGTTGGGGGAGGAAGGGAAAGAGTTGGATTATAATCCCTTCAACCTTGTGTTTTGTACAACTTAGTCATGGAATAAGGTAGTGGCCATCACCTAATCACTAATATTTGGACAATAATACAAGACAGACGTGAAAAGCGATGGACAGTATACATTAACTTAATTGGTAGGCTCTCATATTTTCCATCCTTGAGGTATACCAGCACATTCATTAGGCATGCAACAATACAATATTGAATCAATATGTGACAAGAGGGGAGTGGTTACAGTGAATCATGAATAGTGCTTTATTTATTTGGGTGCAGTTTAAGGAAGTTGTATCCAGTAGGGTCAGAGCAACTGCCACTACCAATGCTCAAGGACTTCCATTATTAAATGAAGGCTGAAAATATGACACAAGAATTTACTGCATGCTTCACTAAAGGGGGTGGAGAAATTACGCTTTCAGTGCCAATAGATGCTCACAACAGCTCCAAGCCATTGCAAATCCATCAGATGAAGAAGTTGACCTCCCCAACTCATCCATCACAACAAGACTTCTGCACTCGGGAAAAAACTTTGAAGCTGTTAAAATTTCAAATACACCTAAGCTCTCGTCTTTTCTGTTAAAGTACTCAGTGGGGATCATATACCTCTTGGAGATGTTTTGCATTATAAAAGCTGTCTCTTTCATCTCTGTCATGAACTGCATAGATAAAATTACATGAAACACTTTCATTATCCTTATATATGGGTATTTTATAATTAAATATAAGAAAATCCGTATCGTTGGCCCTTCTTGCTCATTCAGGCAGTTCCATTTGTTCATGGTTTTATTGAATTTTCTAAAATTGAATTACACTAGAATGTCCGATAATGTCCATTGCCTAAAATCTGAGTATGACAAGTTTCTGAAGAAGCATTACCCTCATGGAAAGATATAACTGAAATGAAGTTTTCTAGATTTTCAATGAATAAAGAAATGAAAATGTGCAGAGGAATTGAACATGATATTTTATTATAGTAGCTCCTACCGTGCTAGAGTTGGATTCAAGGCAGTCAATAGTTCCCATCCTTGTGAAAATTCGATCAATCACCCTCAAAGTGGCATAGTGGGCAGGAATGTAACACCCAATTTGCGCAAGAATGACAATAAGACAAACTTGTTGAAGATAAGTACTTTTCCCACTCCTAAGAAAACATCACAAAATTATAATCTGAGAAAAAAATGCCAAAACCAATCCATGATTAAGAAACTTTAAGCAAAATCCATCCAATGGTTTAACACTTCTTGTCACATCATTGGCATATATTTCTGCACTTGGATCAACTTTGATGTACAAAAAACCATGCCAAAAAACAAACACTTCATGAGTAGGAATTCTTACATGTTAGGTCCCATCACAATTACCACATTTGATGCTTCAGAGAGAAAGATATTGTTGGGCTGCAAAAGAGAAACATATAATCATTTTCAAATGAACAATTCTGATTCATGAAAGAAAGAAACATATGCAGTCAATGGAAGTAAAGAAGAGTTATAGTCTACAATGAAATCATTGTGAATGCTTTCTAGAATGGGGTGCCTTCCAGAATCAATTGCTAATGGACCATCATCTACAAGAGAAGAATTTTTAAGCACTGAATCATCAGAATGATAGATGCTGCTGAATAAAAAAATTTGGCCCTCATGTCATGCACTTTCATTTAATTAAGCTCCTATGTAATTTTTTCATTCAATATACCTGCATAACTGCAAAATTTATCCAATCAACCCCAATTTTAACCTATTATTAACTCAACTCATATATTTGCCACATCAGATAACCTGACCCACATACAGGACCAACTGGCTAATGAATCACAAAAACACTGTTCTCTCCTTCTCAGTTGATGTCAAACCTGACAGCCCACAGAACTAAAATTTTATTCCCTCTCCAAAAGTTACAGTGGCCTAAATGAATGAAAGAGCATAACATGAGGCCAAATCATGTACTCAGCCACATAATAAATATTGTTATACCTTACCGTAATACTTACAAGTAAATTGAGGTCTAGTATATTGATCAACAGGTTTTGTTGAAATCATATGAGCAAATGAGTTAACTATCATGTCTAGAAGGCATAGGACTTCAGAAAGAAGTGTAAGCACAGAAACATCCTGGCGTATAGCATCCATTAGTGCTGCATGTTGATAAAGGAGGATATGATTTTTAAATAGGCACAATAATAGTTTATATAAGATGAAGATTATAGTACTTGTTGATCAGTCATCAAATGGACAGATTAATAAAGTTGCATCCGGTTATCATTTAATCATCCAGAATATGCTTATGAAAATTAAACAGCTAAACGTGCACACATGTAAGCAGTGTGGAAAGTTGTGTTAGCTATCCATCACAAGGCATTTCCTGAAATAAATAATAACCCCCTCCTCAGGCAGCGGTTTCCCTCTTACACCTATGGAGTTTTCATTCAATAAAAAAAAAAGATAAAAAAAAAAAGCAAAAAATGCATCGGTAAAAGCAAAAACCTTGTACTACAGCCTTCAACACATTACCTTCCAAGCAAAGTTCAGTCCTTATATAACATTCCTTACTTGCAGACTTGTTCCGCACATTCAACTGCATAATAAGCAATGAATGAAGACAAATCAATACTTACAAATCTTTGTTCCCATACAAATACATTAGAAATAATGATACAAGTATGAACCTTATTAACCCCTTTATATGTCCAATATTCATTATTCTAGATTGAAAGTTAACAGTAAAAGTAATCTATAGATTGGATACTTTATTTTCAAATTAATGCTTTAAATTCAACAACAATACCAAACAATATCAGAAGGAAAGCAGTAAGGGGTCCAACTTTGCACAACATGAACCCATGGCTGATGTCCAAGTCAAACAAACTTGGTGTTGCACAAAATCTTACCCCAAGACATTGCTGCAATAGTTACATACACAGACAAGTTATTTCTCCCACCCTTAACCCCCCCAACCCACCCAGACAAACAAAAAAAGAGACAAGTTTCTCCCACCCTTCCGGTGCGGTTGTGCGGTTAACTCAAAAAGACACACCTTAAGCATTAAAATGACGCACTTAAGTACACAAACCACACACTTAAGCACACAAACAAAGCACCTTAAGAACACAAACCACGTACCTAAAGTTTTAAAATGGCGCACCTTAAGTATACAAACCACGCACCTTAAGCACACAAACAAAGCACCTTAAGAACACAAATCATGCACCTAAAGTTTTAAAATGGCGTACGCACCTTTAGTTTCAAATGGCGAACGCACCTAAACTTAAGTATCTTTCCCATTTAAGTTTCAACAACTGACGCACCTTAAAAAGGAAAACAACGCATCTTAAGAAGGAAAACCACACACCTAAAGCTCTAGGCCGACGCACCTTAAGTTTCAACAATTGACGCACCTAAGCATACAAACCACGCACCTAACAAAGGAAAACCACGCAAGACGCACCTAAAGCTTTAGATCGATGCACTTAAGTTTTCAACCCTGACGCACCTTAAGCACAAAAACCACGCACCTTAAGAAGGAAAGCCACACACCTTAAATTTGACCTAGATGCAAAAAGACCAAATTGCCACCGTGCGTTTTTTTAATCACTGTTAATCACGGACGTTGATTTAGGCAAGATCAATGGCTCAGATTTAACCGCACAACCGCACCTGAACCTATATATATATATATATATATCAGTTTTCATGCTTAAATCATGTAAATATATAATGAAGGAATATGAGTATAGTATCTTTCCCACTTAGGAGTCAAGCAAGCAAATAGAATGAGAATTTAAATTAACAGGAAAATATCTACAACTTGGTATTCCTGTGTGAATATTTCATTGTCTAAAAGATTATTTTTAAAAAATTACAGAATTGTACATGGACAATTCAAAGATATTCCTCAGATGCTTATCATGATTTTAGTTATATGAAGCCTAAATGATTTTAAAGATTAATATAATGCTACTATGTTCACACTTCTAAAAATGAAGTAACTAGACAAAAGGGTAGTGAATTATATGCATTGATAATGACTACACAACAAACCATCTGCAAGTAAAATCCAAATATAAAATATTCAAACTAAAGTGTGCACAACACAATAAGAAAATACGGAGTAAGTGATAATAATGCTCACTGAAGCAAGCTCCAGACTAGAACAATGTATGTAGTTACCGTGCTTTATAACCTGAAGAGTTGCAAAAAAAAAAAAAAAAAAAATAGAGAAAGAAGCAAGCAGCAAACGTAAGCATAGTTTGAAATTCAGATATAGCATTCCTACCTGGATGAACTTTTTGGGAAGTTTTCCTTGTATACTCTTTTGTGGAATGCTAAAATAAAATCCTTGCCTGTTATTGAATGGGATTTTCAAATTTGGTAGTTTAAAATCTTCACGGTACTTAATTGCAAGGTTGTGAATTGCTGTAAATTCAACACATGTCAGAGCTCTTGAAATGGGATGTAAAAGAAAATAAATGCAAAAATAAACATGATAACAAACCTTCGCTGGTATCACAAAACGATCTTCGTGCCATGTCAAGAAGTCCATCAACTCCAGCCTTTACAGCAAAGCACTGCTGTGTCCGAGCAACAAAGGGAACCCGAGTATGAAGCACATCTTCATCATTCACCTCCCCAATTCTAAGAGACCAAATTATCTGAATTTAGTCTCTCATGCATAAACCTAAGGTGTTCAAGAAGACAGCTTTCTAAATATTACATTAAAGGGTTGCACTACTAAAGGACAATAACATCACTCAACTTTCATTGTTCTCACAAAATTACTGAGTTCATTATTAATGTTAGCATTTGCGGCACCATGCTGGTCTGATAGATAGTGGCACAAGAATTGGTATTATACATCAGATAGAAATATATAAGATGATATATTTAGCTTTTCAATGGGAAAATAATATTATATTCTCATGAAATAAATTCAAGATGGAACTGGCATAGTAAAGCTCTGACAAGGAACAGTCTGTTTAACATTTTTCTCCTTTGACAGAAATGGTCAGTGTAAAATTGAGTGTTTAATAATATTAACTTATAAAGGACATTTGTTAAGAGTGAAAAGTCCCCCACCCCCTTCTCTCCCTAAACTAGGTGTGAAGGAGTAAGATGGAATCAAGACTTTATATGTAGGCAATAAAGAATTCATTTCTGTGATTTAGTACAACCAAGAAAATCCATGTCAGGAAGGACAGGAGTTCATTTGCCTCCCCAACCATTAAGCATTCTGAACAAACAAATTCTAGTGAGTGGAGAACATGATACAAGAATCAGCACAGCAATGCAGACAAGGACTTGATTGTTTAAGTGTACCTTTTCCTTATGGAGGCATATTTCTCAATTGTTTAAGTGTACCTTTTCCTTATGGAGGCATATTTCTCATTTTCACATGTGGACTCGTAAACATTTCTGAGCAAAAAACTCTTGGCATCTTTAAGCACCTGAGTAACAAGCACACAATTATACTAGGAATCATGGAAACAAACAAAAACAAGCACACAATTATACTAGGAATCATGGAAACAAACAAAATCGCTAGTGTTTTCCAAGAATAAGAACGCACATTGGAGAGTAACGGCAAGGCATCCAGAGCTGTTTTGAGAAGAATAATACTTGATATCAAATTTTGGCTCCTTCGTGCATTATCAGTGGCCAAGACTTCATTCGTGACCTTTTTTGGCTTAAAGCAGAAGTGGCAAAGGACCCTATCTGAATGAAGAGCATTACAGCACTTTTCTTGTATCAGCCTTAGAAAAAGCACCCCATATGGATCACAAGAGGTCATGTCTGTTGCTTTCTGTGTTAGTTACCTATTTCCTTGGGAAACTTACGAAGAGCTTGAGACAAGCCAAAAAACAGCTGCTCATTGCTCATCAACTCATCCTAGAGTTAAATTCAGCAAACAGAATAGATAAGGCATATACAAGAGATGCATCACCAAAGATTAAATCAGTATAGTCTGTGGACAAATGATCTAACAATCATATTTCAACTGTAGGCTAAAGAACTGACCTTAGGCATGAATCCCATCTTAATGAGCAATGTGAGCACTGACCAGGCAGTCAAGTCGAGCATTAATAGTTTCAATGTCTTTCAATGGCTGCAAAATATTTGCCCGAAGAAGTCTAGTCCTACAGGGAATTATAATTAAGAAAATTGAGAAACTTCAAGGAAGCATCACATACTCTATTATACATAGCTAGAGACACTTTCCTTTGTCAATGTCACAGCATGTTGACTGTGATTGGAACCAATTAACCAAAGAGACATTTCCAGCATGCAAAAGATGTAAGCAGCATAATTTAGCAAGTAGTAAATATAGCAAGAGGGGATGTAAGCCACATGGAGAAATAGACTATATCAAGACTGGTATTACCTATACTCTCAAAAATAAAAATAAAAATAAAAATAAAAATAAAAATAAAAATAAAAAATAAAAACAAACAAAACAAAACAAAATGCAAACAAACAAAAAACAAAAATCAATATGAAGTGTTGAAAGCTCACAGGATAGTGTTTTCAATATGTTCTATATTACACTCTACATACAATCTGTTCTGCATACAACATATATATATGCAAAGAGAAAAGAAAACAACAAAAAAACTGGACTGGGCTGCCCAAGACTCTCCACAGCTCAAGGATACACAGCTCAATACTACACAATGCTCAATGACACAATGCTCAAGGAGAAATACTATTCTAACACTCCCCCTCAAGTTGGAGCATATATATCAAACATGCCCAACTTGTTACAAATATATTCAACCCTGTCTCTGCCGAGCCCTTTAGTGAATAAATCAGCCAGTTGATGGTTGCTACGAACATGAGCCATAGAAAGTAATCCTTGTTGAATCTTTTCGCGCACAAAATGACAATCTACCTCAATATGCTTGGTCCTCTCATGAAACACCGGATTATTCGAAATGTGTATAGCCGCTTGATTATCACACCACAGGCATATGGGCTTCATCACTTCCACACCAACCTCCTTCAAAAGATTGTGCACCCAAGTTATCTCACACGTCACATGAGCCATTGCCCTATACTCGGATTCTGCACTAGATCGAGCCACAACAGTTTGTTTCTTGCTTTTCCAAGAGACCAAATTACCTCCTAGAAACACACAATATCCTGTCGTAGACCTCCTATCACTCAATGATCCTGCCCAATCAGCATCAGAAAACGCCTCAACATTCATATGTTCATGGTCAGCGTATAGAATACCTTTTCCAGGCGCATTCTTGAGATATTTTACAATTCGAACTGCTGCATCCCAATGAGTTTGCGTAGGTGCTTGTAAGAACTGACTTACTACACTTACTGGAAAGGCAATATCCGGACGTGTAATGGTGAGATAGTTCAATTTCCCTACTAACCTCCTATATCTCTCGGGAGAATCAAGGGCCTCCCCCTCACCATCTATAAGTCTAACACCTTGCTCCATAGGTGTCTCGCATGGTTTTGATCCCAATAATCCAGTATCATCAAGCAAATCTAACACATACTTTCTTTGGGAAAGAAATATTCCTTTTCGAGAACGGGCAACTTCGATCCCTAGAAAATACTTCATCACTCCCAAATCTTTCGTGTGAAACTTTTTCTTGAGAAAAGATTTAAGGGCTTCAATCCCTTTTGTATCACTACCTGTGATCACTATGTCATCAACATAAATAATTAAGAGAATGCATCCAACATTAGTATGCTTGAAAAAGACAGTATTATCACACACACTTCTCTGCATCCCAAACTCAGTAATTACACTACTAAACCTCCCAAACCAAGCTCGCGGAGATTGCTTCAAGCCATATAGAGATTTCAACCAAGCTCGCGGAGATTGCTTCAAGCCATATAGAGATTTCTTCAGTTTACACACTTTCCCATTCAAGCCATATAGAGATTTCTTCAGTTTACACACTTTCCCAAACTCCCCCTGAGCAACAAATCCAGGAGGTTGCTCCATATAAACTTCTTCCACCAAATCACCATGCAAAAAGGCATTTTTGACATCTAACTGATATAGAGGCCAATGATTAGAAGCAGCTAAGGAAATAAAGATACGGACAGAAGCTAACTTAGCTACAGGGGAGAAAGTTTCTGTATAATCAACACCATATGTCTGTGCATACCCCTTTGCTACTAGACGAGCTTTAAGTCTTGCCACCGTCCCATCAGGGTTCATTTTCACAACATAAACCCACTTGCAACCAATTGCAGTCTTACCGGTCGAGAGAGGTACCAAATCCCAAGTCTGATTATCTTCAAGAGCAGCCATTTCCTCTTCCATTGCATGTCTCCACCCATTATGAGCTATAGCCTGACTCAGTGTTTGGAACTGACACTGAATCTAATCGTGATACAAAGGTGCGAGATGAGGCTGGCAAATGATTATAAGACATAAAAGAGGAAATAGGGTGTTGACAATGGCGGTTACCTTTACGGAGGGCAATCGGAAGATCAGGATCATTTGACGTAGGTTGTGGTAGGGGAGGAGTATTCACCTGTGCAACTATCGGCGCTACCATATCCCGGGGTCGCCTAGAATACACGTGAGTAACGGGGGGTCTGGAAATAGATTCTACAGGAATAGTGATGGTATAGGTAAGGAAATCATCTTCTATTATTGAAGACATACCCCCGAAAATATTATCAGAGAACACAGTTTCCTCAAAAAAAGGTGACATCAGTTGAAACCAAATACCTACCCAAATCAGGAGAGTAACACCTATACCCTTTCTGTGTCCTAGAATATCCCAAGAAGATACATTTAAGGGATTTTGGATCAAGTTTTCCCTTTTGTGGACGGACATCCTGTACAAAACACGTACAACCAAAAACCTTAGGGGATAAGGAAAACAAAGGCTTGGATGGACACACAATTGAATATGGGATTTGACCATTAAGTACGGAAGAAGGCATCCTGTTAATGAAGAAACAAGCTGTGTGAACAGCATCTGCCCAAAACACTTTAGGTACTTTCATTTGGAATAAAAGGGCACGGGCAATTTCCAACAAATGGCGGTTCTTTCTTTCTGCAACACCATTTTGTTGGGGGGTGTAACTACACGAAGTTTGATGTAGGATACCATTTTGACTCATAAAGCTGGAAAAAGACTTAAGGAAATATTCTTGAGCATTATCACTTCTCAAACACTGTATGGTCTTATTAAATTGAGTTTTAATTTCAGCACAAAAACTTTGAAAGACATCAAACAATTCATCCCTAGATTTCATGAGATATAACCAAGTACACCTCGAGAAGTCATCAACAAAGGTTACAAAATATCGGAAACCATTTTTGGACGTAACCCGACATGGACCCCAAACATCAGAATGAATTAATTCAAACAAGGAGTCTACTCTATTATTTGCCCTAGGAATGTAGGAAGTACGATGATGTTTTGCAAACTCACATGACTCACATTGCAAAATAGTTAAGGACTCTAAACTAGGACACATCTTCTTCAACGTTGATAAAGACGGATGACCATACCGACAGTGCAACTGAAACGGGGAAACATTGCTCACCAAACCTGTAGATCTGTTTTCGGGTGAAAATTGCTCTAAGACATACAGACCGCCAACCTCCTTCCCCTTACCAATAATCCTCTGCGTCAAAAGATCCTGGAACAGACAGTAACCAGGAAAAAACATAATAGAACAATTCAGGTCACGAGTTATTTGACTAACAGAAAGCAAATTGAAAGGAAACTTTGGAAGATATAACACAGAAGAAAGGGGTAACGAGGAAGTTGCAATGGCACTACCTTTACCTAAAACAGTGGCTACAGACCCATCTGCTAGAGTAACGGTATAACCAGAAGTGATGGGTAGATATGTAGAAAGAATATTGGAGTTACCTGTCATATGCTCAGAAGCTCCAGAGTCAATGACCCATTGTCGAGATGCAGAAGAGACACAAGCAACTGGATTACCTGTTTGGATAAAAGTTGCAGAGGAAGACGCTTGATTGGATGGAGACTGCGAGGAAAAGGAAAGTTTCATCTGGTTGAATTTAGCAAACTCCTCATCTGTCATTACTCCCTTATGACCTTCTGACATGGAAGCCATATTAGCAGCCACTTGTTGTCTTGGCGGCTTAGGACACTGGTTTCGAAAGTGTCCTGGATCTCCACAATTAAAACAAACTCGTGGTCCTCCACGTCCACCACGACCTCTAAAAAATCCCCCTCGTCCTCTAAAGTGGTTATTACCTCCTCCTCTATAGCCATAATTCTCACCAGTATTTCCTCCTTGTGATATAAGGACATTTCTTTCCTAGAGCTTGTTTGAATCATTATTTCCCGATGCATTCTGTAGCATGGAAAATACTTGATCCAAAGACTCTAAGTCTTTATTCCCCAATAGTTGAGACCTAAGGACATCATATTCTTTATCTAGGCCAGAAATCCAACTAAAAACAAGTAATTTGTCACGTTGCTTTTTCATTTCATCCACATCATTTGTTATGGGCATAGCAGCACACAAAGCAACACATACACTTTTAAAGTCATAGTAATAATCTCTAAGCTCACGTCCTTTCTGACTAGAACGATAAACTTCTTGAGATAATTGATATAACTTTCTCAAATTACTTGTTCCACTAAACCATTTGTTCACTAACTCCCACACCTCCTTTACAGTTTAGCAATGTTGCATGGACAAAATAATTTTCCTATCGATGCAATTAATTATGCGTGACAGTAAAGCCTTATCAGTATTTTTCCATTCCACAGCTAAAGTATTATCAGTAGGACATTCTTTTTCTAGGTGGTCTCCCTTTCCCATACCATCTAAATTCACTTTAATCAAAAATCTCCATTCAGAAAAATTAGACCCATCCGAGGCCAAAATTACATCAACTAATTTAGATGGTGTAGAAATAACAGTGATATTCCTTTCTTGTGCCATTTTAACTCCACCCAACAGATTCAACACAAATACTGAACTTCACCAAATAAAGGGTTCTGCTATCCGTACCTCTTTTCACCAAAAAGAAATTGCAAACTTTCAACACCTCCTACCTCCCTGGACTCAGCACGACGAGGCGATTCTGGGAATATAAAATCCGTCCGGCGACGTCGCCGGAAACAGCCTCACGCGCCGGCGCGTGGCGGCGGAGCTGCTCGGCGGTGGTGGCGCGTGAAGGCGCGTGGCTTCTCCGGCGGCGGCGCGGCTTCTCCACCGGTGTCGTTTGGCGGCGACGACGACGACCCAAGCTGATCTGAGCTTGTTCTCCACCTCCAAAGCCTTTACCTGCTCCTTTCCCTCGTGCGGCAGTTTGGGAACGAAGCTACTGTCGGACTCTGCTGCAGACAGTGTTTCACTCTCCTCTCACTCTGATACCATGTTGAAAGCTCACAGGATAGTGTTTTCAATATGTTCTATATTACACTCTACATACAATCTGTTCTGCATACAACATATATATATGCAAAGAGAAAAGAAAACAACAAAAAAACTGGACTGGGCTGCCCAAGACTCTCCACAGCTCAAGGATACACAGCTCAATACTACACAATGCTCAATGACACAATGCTCAAGGAGAAATACTATTCTAACATGAAGCTTCCCCTTTCGCCATTAAAGAGTGATATGCCGCACTTAAGAAATGTGTAAAACTTCCAGGTACTAAACATGATAGATCACTACTCAAGGGCTATTAATGAGTTCCTTCATATTGCACATAAACCAGCACCAACACTCTCATGTAGCTTTATGTTTTCTATGTTACAATATCCCGTATATAATTAAAGAACAAATGCCAAATGCCATAAAAGACCAAGATAAAATGCAGTATAAAATGCTATAGAAGACAGTTAATGTAATGAACAGCAAACTGGGATATCAGTTAAAATGCAGTGGATCATTAATCTGTCAGTTAACATACCCTCCAAAAGTTTTGGTTGTCTTAAGCATTTGGAATAGGCTTCTCTTCTTGTTGCTTGTCCCCAAAAGGCCAGAGTGCATTGGCTCTATTATCTCCAAGTTCTGGACACTGACATCAAATAACAAGTACAACATTCATACAAGATATTTTCCCAACACTTGCCACTAGAATCTATAATCAATTCCAATGATGTATAATAGCTGAAAAGGCACTTCAATTGCAGGCATAGTGGTAGGAATTTGTAGATTAATAATCTACAGTAATGTATAAACCAAATTGCTATTAACAAGGCTACCTGGAAGAATCAATATTCATGTGGTCAAATGATCCATTAAAGGTGACCTGGAAGAAAAGCAGAGTAAACTGCATAATTTCACCTCAACAGAAGCAGGACTATTGGTTTCAGTTGGAAGTGCAGACTTAATTTAATGTTATATGCCATAATTATGCATACAACAAAAGCTTGATGTATTCCAAGTAGATTTTTCTTCTTTTTTTTTTTTTGAAAAAAATATTCCAAGTAGATTAAACATTATTTAATTACACATTTGTGAGGAATGAAATAAACCAACAGCTCCAGCCTCATGCCATTAATAATAGAAAGATTTCAACTTTGGTTATGTACTGTTCTTGTATATCACAATCAGGCAAGGATGATCAGATTTTGATGACTATGGATTCATTCATACTGCTTGCAGACTACCTAGGATCAGCATTTAGATCCTTTCATATTGTGAACAACAAAGTATAAAAGCCAATTAATCAATTTCCCTAGTAATTTCCAAACTCTTGGCCATTTCCAGCAGTAGATTCTTCCTTTGCAGATAGCATATTCAAATTCGAAGCAGTGATTAGAAGCTTTGTTTTCTGTTTATTTATTTTGAGTTAAGGTTGAGTAATGTAAAAGAAAGAAGCACATACCAGCAATGAGTGATTTGTAACAATGACCCCTTTCTCTGCTTCTGTCCTATGAATGACACAAATAATATTTGTGTTAAGAGCTACAGATCTCAATCAGGAAAAAGCAAGAAAAGTGTATATTGGCCTTTGGTATTATTTTTCGGAAATGAGAGCTTTACTTTTGCATCTTAGTTCATATATTTCACAGGCTCAAGAATAAATCAGTACAATCCTGGTAGCTTAAGATATATTCTAAGACTTGCAATATCAGTGACTCCTCACACTGTATAGGCCAATCCTTGAGCATACACAGAGATTAAGCAAAATTTTAAGCCACAATCATCAGAAAGTATGCACACATCTGTTGTAATATATGAAAATCAACTGTCTGAAAGAAATTGAAGATAAAAAGCATCACTAAGTGCCCTTCCTAATTTTTTTTCGTTATGAGAAATAATACTAAATCACTGCAGGTTAATGGCACTAAAATGGAAGTCTGTCAGAAAATATCAAGACATGGTGAGGATCATGTTTTTGTCAATTATAGCTAGAGAAATGATACAAAATATGAACATTTCTTGTTTACAGTACCACTTAATGGTTGCTGCTGCAGCAGCCAAGCATAGATAGTATTGTTTGTAATATGAGTCTAAACCAAGCGCAGATGGTTCTTTGGCAGCTAAGTTTTTTATCAGCACAGCTCCCTTAAAAATTTCATTAGTTTGGAACAAAGTTAGCATCTAACATAAATAATAAATCGCATGAATGCATTGTGTTAAGCTATAAAAGCTTTGGAAAATAATTAGATTCAGTAGAGGCATGCTTTAAAAATTACCTTGGTATCATCAAAGCAGCCACGTGCCATTATGACCTGCAGACACCCAAATATGCAAGTATTCTTATTTCCATGACATATACATCTAAATGGAGTACAGTAGTACACACACATAATGTTCAGAGGAACTTGCCTTCCTTATTGTGGAAAAAAATCTGTCAGCTAGTTGGGAGACCCCAACCATACCATCAGCGGCCAATTTATTCGGGGGAACAATGATTACCATAGGTTCATAGAACTCTAGCAGTGTCTTTGTATTCTGATAGGAACTGCTAGTCTCAATATACTGAGAAAGATGCAGTGAAGCTGATCTTAAGTCAAAAGCAGCTACTCCAACCTGCAACAAATTGCTATTAACTGAAGGATAATCAATTCAAAAACATTGAACACAAAAATCAAGAACTGAAATCAATTTGACAATAACTGAACCATCTAACATACTAACATACATCATCAAGAATGGTCAACAGAAGTACTTCATAACAAGTAGTGCTACTCTTTATATACAAATTTTGATGCAATCATATAAATACAAAAACCAAAAACAAAAGAAGTAGACTAGTACTGTTACTCTTCATCCAAATATCATTTTAAAAGAATGACATCAAAGATGAAGAAAAAGGAAACCGACTATTTCTGTGAATCACCATTCAAACTATTTTTATGATAAAATCTCATACATAACTGCCTGTTTTCGCCAATTCTAGTACATTGCATAGATATTTCTTCATCCATAAAGGTATAGAAGCTGCCAATCTAGTGTAATTCCGTTATAGAAACAGTCAAATCAAACATATTTCGTTCACAGATCAGCAAATTCCAATGCAATCAGTTATGAACCGTTGGGGACACTCAAGCAATGCTGTTATGCTACATAGCTAATTACGATTAAATTTCTTTCAATGCGAACTCTTAGCGAAACTTGCTACATTACGAACTATCATAAAACAGACAGATGAATTGAACGATTAGAATAAGAAAATTTTGTATACAGTAACAATTGAACGCTTCTCTAATATTAATGCGCTTATACATTGCATGCTCGCGTAAATGTGTAAAATACATGCTATCAGAGAGATCGAGAGAGAGAGAGAAGAAACCTCCTTGGCGCGATTCTCAATGAGGCCGATAACGAAGCTTGATCTCTCTCCATTGTCGTCCTCCATGAGGCTAACTCTGCTCTGTAACTCTTTTAGTAGTGAAGTGATCACCTACTCCGCTAGTTTTTATACGCGCGCCAATTTTTAGCCGGTTAACTCAACAGTGAGACCTCAGAAGGAGAACGTTTTCAGGGGAAAAAAGAGTTAATACCCAATATAGTCCGGGACTATACTGGTTTTTACTCAATTTAATCCTAAGTGACTTTTTGTACTCTATTTAGTGCTCGACTTTAATTGTTCTACTTACTTTTGTACTCTGTTAAAAATTCTGTTTGTTGGGTGTTAAAAACAAAGTTAACATGGTAATTTTATTTTTATTTTATTTTCTGTCAAATTAATTATTAATTATATATCATAATTTCTCTCCCTCTTCTGCATAGTTGATACAGTTTCCTCATTCCCTTCCTCAGGCAGTAAAAACGTACTGCAGACACATTGGCAGATAGCTAATTTCTAAACAAACAATACACTTCCTTAAAAAATATATATATTTGCATCCAATACACAAACACCTTCATAGTTTAAACAGATTTGAATACCCCATGAGTTAAATACACATTAAAACATATTTGATCTACAACCAGTAAGAAATGAGTTAAATCCACATTTAAAAATAAAAACTACTAAAAAGTTTTTTTTTTGTGGGTACCGTATTTTGGCTTGCATTTGTATCCAATTCTTCGTCTTGAATCCCCCATGGTGTGTTGCTTCCAGTTCGGCGTTTGCTCCCAGTGCCAACAAATGGGTAACAGGTTCAACAATCGTTAGAATGCTTTACCGTGTGTTTGCTTCTGGTGAGTTTGCTTTGTATTCGCTTCCGGTGAGTTTGTTGTGTGTTTATTGGGCTTGAGGAAGGAACTCAAGGGAGGGAGAATTGTATTAGCAAAAGACTGAGAAGAGTGAGGGGGAGGGGGGAATTGTATCGGAGACAAAAGAGGGGGAAGAGGGAGAGAAATTATGACATATAATTAATAATTAATTTGATAAAAAATAAAATAGAAATGAAATTATCATGTTAACCTTGTTATTAACACCAGACAAACAGAATTCTTAACAGAGGATTAAAGTGGGTAAAACCATTAAAGTCGATGACTAAATAGAGTACAAAAAATCACTTAGGACTAAATTGAGTAAAACCACTATAGTCGAGGACTATATTGAGTATTAACTCGGGGAAAAAAATATAATACAAATTCAATGGGGAAATTGTAATTAATACTCCTCCATAATATGCCAATTATCAATGTTATTTGTTAATTATTAGTGGTGTAAATGTTGCTGGTCGTAGCATAAAACCACATACAAATACCCGGAGTATTCCGGGGTTATCGATCCACAGGGAAGCGGGGTATCAAGCACTAGTTACTAATTAATTCACGAGAAGCTATTCCTACGTTAACAATGGGTATTTATCTATAATTATGAAAACAAAATAAATGAAGCAAGGCAAACGGACTTTTATATACAAGAGATTAAGCGCGGGATTTTTGGGTGTCAAAGTGTTTAATCACCTAGTGCCAATCTAAAGTGAAATAATCATTCGGGTTCAACAAGTGTGGATGATTGCAATCTAAAAGGGAAAGATTACTCTCGTAATTCAATCCCAAAATAAGGTAATTGGAATACACACTCTCGTGAGCTATTCACAACATATAATCAAGAACTAGCAATAAATGGAATACCCACTCTCGTGGGCTATTCACAATTGGAATACTCACTCTCGTGAGCTATTCACAATAAATCCCTTAATCAACATGTCCTCTCTCGAGGTACAAGAATCAAGTGCAATTGTGGGTGCTCTAATTCATAGACAAATTTAGCAATGAAACAAGTAATTAGGATCCTTAACTACAAGCATCAAGAAATTAAGCCACAATTACAACACAAGTAATAAACCCAAATAGATATTTCATTCAAGCAATTAAAGAACTAGGCACATAGGTTCATAAACACTTATCAATCCAAAAATCCCAAAGGAAAGCTTAGCCTATCATGGCTAAAATAGATTCAACAAATATACAATAAAGTTTTAAAATAGAAAAGAGAGGAAGAAATTCTCCCGAATGAAGCCTCCAAGCTCTTCTCTTTGATCTCTCTTCTCCAATTGATTTTTCCTCTTTGAGCTCTTTGAGAAGATGAGAGCTTCCCTTTCTTGATCTCCTTTTGTCCAAATCCGCAGCCAAGCTTAGGGTTTGGAGAGAAAATGATGCTTTTATAGTGGGTGGAGAATGAGGGGCAAAATAGACATTTCATAACAGCAGAAATTTCAGATCTGCGATTTCTCGACGCGTCGAGGACTTTTCTCGACGCGTCGAGATATTACCGAACCAAAATCTTGGCATTCTGCCAACTCTCGACGCGTCGAGAAAATTCTCGACGCGTCGAGAATCCGTCTGCAACACAGTTTCGACTTGCAGCCTAATTTTGACCCTTTTCCCTTTTGAACCACACTTTGATGTCTTCATAAGAGTTGTAGCCCTTGAAGTCTTCTTTCCAATGGTTCAAGAATCACCTCATTTGGATATTCTTAGGCTGAGATATGGTCCGATTACCGAGGTGTCGCCATGGTAGCGGGAATTACAACTCTTTGGCTCCTTTGGATTGGCTTTTGCTCCCAAATGGTTCTAATGCACTTCTAAACACATCAAAAACATCTAAACCAAGCATTATACCATTTTAAATATGAAAACAAGGAAATAACCATTGGACACAATATTTTATCACACAATTTACTATAAACCCTACATAAAAACACAAGTAAAATCGGTACAAATGGGAGTGTATCAAACTCCCCCACACTTAAGATTTTGCTTGTCCTCAAGCAAACACAAAGAATAAATTGCAAATCAAAATTGAAGTTGTTCATACTCCTCTTTGTACAACCAATCATACCACAAACCAAACTTTTCACAACTCAACTTGTTTCAAGAATCACCTTAGATTGACACACAAGTTCCATTCTCAAGCCAATAACCAAGCACCTTTGACATTTAAGTGTGTGTGAATCTAGTGTGCACATTCTAAGTTGAGTTTATGCAAATGTGGTGTGTCCTTCATACTCTTACTAATTCAACTCCAAGATTGCATGCAAAGATCAAGTAGGACTTTTATTGAGCTTATAATGGGGCTAGGGGTTAAGGTTTAAACAAAGAATGGTAAGGAAATCAAAAAGAGAGAAAATTCACAATTATTCACAAATAGGATTTAGAAGAGATGAACTTTTTAGGAGCATTTTACAAATGAGAATAATGCAAATGGGATGAAAAGGTAAAAATACAAATTTTGAATTTTTTTTTTTTTTTTCGTATCTCTTTTTTTTTTCTTTTTTTTTTTTCATTTTCTATTTTTTTTTCTTCTTTTTCTCAATTTTTGACAAGAATAGCTCACGGGAGTAATAAGCATTCTAGTTTATTGAATAGCTCAAGGGAGTAATAAGCTATTCCAATTGTCATTGAAGGCAACCCCAAACATAAATATTTACAAAATAAATGTTGCAAATAAAATTCAATGCTCCATATTAAATCTCTTCAACAAAGAATTATGAATAAATGATAAATTCTCTCAAGGGTGAAGGGAAAACATTTTTGGTTATGGCTAAGGGTTAAATGACAAGGTTAGGACTCAATTACCTTAATCTTCCTATTAATGCATATGAGGAATATTAGGATAATTAAGAACAAAAGAAAATAAATACAACGGGGTTTAACAAAAATTCAAAAGGCTCAACGGGGGTAACAATGGTAACATATATAACGGGTAGGTTTGAAGGCTCGGGCTAACAAAAATGGCCTAAATCATTTCTAAGCATGCAATCATTAGACTTCACATAGAGAGTATTATGACAAGGTATAGCAATTAAACCAACACCGGTATCTCACATAAACTTTCACTAGCAATGCACAACACACTAGATCAATAATTTATCCAATTGATTAGTGGTTAACAAGGATATTGGCAAGAGAATAGCTCAATCATATGTTTAACCTTGATTCATCTATCACAAGTAAAATTGTAACAAGTCCAAAACAAACCACCAACCAACAAGGAGGAAATAATCACAACTTCAAGCCTAGATAGCAATTTATTCACACAATAAGCATATGAGTCATCCAAGCAAAACTTTACCTCAATACTTGTCCTCTCCCCCACACTTAAAAATTTACATCGTCCTCGATGTAAAAGAAAATGAAGCACCATAGATAAAACATTAAGCACAAGAGGGGTAGGGTGAGGTTGGATCGACTTGAGAAAGATAATGCAATAAAGCACAAGGAGCAAGAGAAAGATAAAGAGACTCCCTAAGTGAGTATTGTGTGCACATCAAGAAGCCTCCTCAAATCAAGATCTACTCCTCAAAATCGATCCTACGAGCCAAGGGAAATAGACATCTAAACAAAAACGTAAGCATGGCATGACAAAATAAGGAGAGAAAATTATTAACCAAAATAAACTAAAGGTAAACAAAAACATAAAGGAAAAAAAAAAAAATTGCAATAAAAGAAAATGCATGAAAATGTAAGATAACATGGGGTGCCTCCCATGAAGCGCTAAGTTTAACGTCGCTAGCTCGACTC
>NC_044919.1:13076635-13230594 GCF_003576645.1 Ipomoea triloba | reverse complement strand
CTTCTTTTTCTCAATTTTTGACAAGAATAGCTCACGGGAGTAATAAGCATTCTAGTTTATTGAATAGCTCAAGGGAGTAATAAGCTATTCCAATTGTCATTGAAGGCAACCCCAAACATAAATATTTACAAAATAAATGTCTGCAACACAGTTTCGACTTGCAGCCTAATTTTGACCCTTTTCCCTTTTGAACCACACTTTGATGTCTTCATAAGAGTTGTAGCCCTTGAAGTCTTCTTTCCAATGGTTCAAGAATCACCTCATTTGGATATTCTTAGGCTGAGATATGGTCCGATTACCGAGGTGTCGCCATGGTAGCGGGAATTACAACTCTTTGGCTCCTTTGGATTGGCTTTTGCTCCCAAATGGTTCTAATGCACTTCTAAACACATCAAAAACATCTAAACCAAGCATTATACCATTTTAAATATGAAAACAAGGAAATAACCATTGGACACAATATTTTATCACACAATTTACTATAAACCCTACATAAAAACACAAGTAAAATCGGTACAAATGGGAGTGTATCAGTTGCTTCTCAATTTTTAAAAAAAAGTATATATATTGCCTCTCCATACAACATAAGGGGCAATATTACAACACATGAGGGACAATATATGTACCATTTCTAAAAATTGAGGGGCAACATTTACACCACTAATAATTTAGAAGTGACATTGATAATTAGTATATTATAGAGGGGCATAAATTACAATTTTCTCTCTTATCAAATTTCTAGCATTGCATTTCTCATGTGTCAACTTATGAGAAATTTATATTGAATTAGTTGATGGTACTAAGCCACAAAATATTTGGTTAAATTTATGATTTTTCTTTTATACTCCGTAAATGAGAAAATGGTCAAATAGATCCCTAAACTTTACACCAAAAGTTAATTAGGCACCAAACTTTAAAAAGTACAATTAAACCTTTAAACATGTTATTTTTGGTCAAATAAGTCAAATTTGAAAATAACTAGCAAATTATTACTGGTAAAATCTTACTGGAAAACATCACCACTGACCAAAAGGTTGTTTTCTCTGGCGAGGGCGACTAGTAAGACGACCAGAAAGGTTGCCTTCTACGGAGATGACGACCTTTACTAGTCGCCCTCGTCGGAGAAGGTGACCGGCGACGATCGGTCGTCGATTTTTGCTGGGCTGATGTCTGAACTGAAATGGCCTGCAATAACAAGTTATTTATCAATTTTTGGGCTTCATGGCCTCAATTTGACATGTTAAAGGGCGTAATTACACTTTTTAAAAGTTTAGAGATTTAATTTACTTTTTAGGTAAAGTTTAGGGGCTCGTTTGACCCTTTTTTCCTTTATAAATTTATACTCCGTATTGTTTCATGATTATATAGAGATTGAACAATTCCAAAAGAAATTTAAAGGAAGGGCATGGTTAAAGAATTTAGAGGATAGGAGTGAACAACATCTCTATTTTACGACATCATGCTGTGATTTCAATAACATTTAAACAACATCATGCTGTGATTTCAATAAGATTTAAACAACATATCAAATAGTTGTTAGCTGATTGGGTTAATCGGTTTGATTAATCGATAACATTAGTTGATTGTAGAAAAGTGTTTGGTAACTGTTAGTTAATAGTTGATAATATGCAAAATGATGATATTTTCAAAAGGCTTTCCGAAAAAGCTGCTTTGAGCATCTTTATGATTTATGAATTTTAGCATTTTTGAACAATAAGTTGTTACAAAAAGCTAATTATTGAACACTCATATTGATTTTTTTAACCAAGTCACACAACTAATAGTGGTCAAATAAACCTAAATTGGCTTATAAACTAACTATGTTACCAAACAGGCTAATTAAAAAAGTGAACTAATTAAAATAAGAATTCTACCACATAAACTCTCAACCTCTATCTACTTCCTCAATATTATTTTCTAATTTCTAATGAGGCAAGAGATGATAAGTTATCTCCATTATGTGAAAAAAATATCAACATGAGTTAATTCTATTTTTGGTCCTAGATTCCTAGATAGCTAGATCTATAGGTAACAGTCCACTTTTAGTCTTTTTTTTTTTTTCAAAACTTCCACTTTTAATTCTAGTATTATTGTGACATGACCATTTTTGGTTCTCTATCAACAAAACAATTTAATTAAATTTCATTAAATAGAAAGGCATTTCATTTTTCAATTATGGATTTTTTTTCAAAAAAATAAACATAAAAATAATAGCGGATTAACCTACTTTGTGTGTGTGTTCGTGTGTGTGTGTGTGTGTGTGTGTGTGTAAGATTGAAATGTCCATGTATTTAACAGCATTTCAATGATTTTGTTGACGGAGGACCAAAATTGATAATGCCACAATAATACTAGGACCATCTAAGAATGTTTTGATAAAAAGAATTAAAAGTGAACTGTCACTTATAAAACTAGGACAAATAATATTAAATAACAAATTTAAGTTGGTGACTTCAAACTTTACTTATATAATAAAATAAAATTTTAACGTCATTAAAAAATTCGCAGCCAAAGGCCTTGTGGTCAAGTGGTATCCGGTGTCCCGATTAACACTCCCACATGGATGATGGGAGAACTGTTGACTCGTTGTGCTTCAGTAGGTTGAGAAAGTAACAATACTACATTGTAACAGAGTCAGTAGTACTCAAAAAAAAAATTCACAATTTTTTGTGCCTTTACATCATTGTGTGACAATTGTTTGACGCAAATATAAATAGGTGCTTATTTACCCCTAAGCTAATTTCATTAGGTGCTTATGTAGTACATAAGCACTACATGCTGATTAATTTTTTTTTTTTTTTTTTGTTTCTTAAAATCAAAAGAAAATAAATCTAGCCTATTGGGTTAAGTTTCTTTTTCAAGATAACTAAGAAAGTATAAACTTGTTTAATTATATATTTACTTTTTTCGTCAACTATCATGTAGTGTGATGATAATCCGGTTATCATTTTAAATGAATTGTCACAGGTCCAGATTCTACTTTTAAAGAATCATGAGTATATCAAAAAATATTATTAAATATTGTTTATAAATGTTAGAATTCTCTCAAGATGCAAGGTTCTCAAGGAGAATTCATTGCGTCAGGAAGACAAGATATATTATCTGTTGCGCTTGGTACTGATGAGCATCCTGGGCGTGTAGTATTAGAGGCATGGGAGGAGGATACGGCATAAAAAGTGTATTTGGTCATGCAAAACGTCCTCCTTAGACGCCTACAGAAGAAGTTAAACAAATGGTTGATTATGTTGTTGCTGCTGCTGAAGCACGATTTGAAGCATGGATTGCTAAGATAATGAAACAATTTAGTAATATACAGACTCCTCTTCAGCAAGCTGCACAATCAAGGCAAGAGGATGTCATATGTGTGCATGTTGCTTTAAGTAATTGTTGATTTACCGGTTGTAAGTAATTGTTTATAATTAATCTTATTATTATTTATTAAAAAAAAATTTTATGACTCTTCATTAATTAATGTAGTTAGGAGCACAATGCCAATTGTACTTGGAAGTCCCCACTAAACGTCCAGTTGCATTTGGGATAGCTTACACTAGTGGACAAGTTCATGGGGTTGCACTAAATGTAGATCAAGTGAAGGTGAGCGTAGAAAAAATCATTGATCCACGTGTAAAAGTATCATTCCCCACCAGTTAAAAGTTCAGCTTGTAGGAATTTATTATTTGGCCAAAGAAGCTGGTAGGATTACGTACTCAAGCTGATAAGGTATATACGCTATAAATATATTTGTATTTAAAATAGTATATAATTTACTTTTTTAAAAATAATAATTATTATTTATATTAAAATGCATAGTTAAAAGGAAAGACCAAATTGACTTTTGAATCAATTGTGAAATCTCATCATCATGAATTGACTTTAGCTGATCTGAATTCTTTGAGTAATACATGCAAAAAGGTATACAAGATTGCTTGTAGTCTTGAACACAATGTTGTGATGCATATGCCTCGTGGTGTTGTGGGTAAAATTGATTATGATTACAGTTACAACTTGAGAGTTTGGAGATCGTGCGTTTATTGAATATGGAGACCTTAGATATTTCTCTTTTTCAGTTCTTTATAAGGTAATATGTTTTTAGTATTATTTGTTCAAAATAGTTTTAATTTTATTTATCATAATTATTAGTAATTTATATGATTGGTTTTGATTGTGAGTAGGGGTATTTATAAAGAGTATGGTTTGGCATCACAAGCCATGTATGGCTTTTTAGATCCAAATTGGATTCAATCGAAACTGATGACTAGAAATGAGAGGATAAAGTATATAAATGAAACCATGGGATATGATGAGAAGAAAAATTACTATTTAGCCCCATATGTTCTCAAGTAAGCATTGATTATGTTTTAAATACAATACCTTATATATAATATACTATAAACTAATAAAATTCTTATTTGTAGTAGGCATTGGATGTTGATTGCGATTTGTCCTAAATTACATGAAATTTATTGGTTTGATTCCATTGGTCAGCAGCCACGTGAAGATATTAAAGATATAATTGAAACATATGTAAATTTATAAATATAATTAATACTTATTTTTAATATAGTAATGTCAAGCATTTATGTATGTTTTATATATGTCTTATATTAATAGGTCTTTGAAGGCAACAAACATAATAGGTAGAAAGAAAGCAAGTCGTCAACTAAAATGGATTACATGTCCGGTAAGTATATATATCTTATTGTTTTTTATTAATAAAATCTTAATTATATTTTTTACTTCAAATGTAGTGTGTCATACAAAGAGGAACTACCGAATGCGGATATTATGTGATGAAATTTATTTTGGAAATCATTTTTTCAGGAGCATACAAGGGATTGAATAAGGCAAGTAATTTAATAAAGTATCTTTCTCCTTCATATTTTTTAAAATACTAACTTATTAATTTTTTTTATCTCTTTTAGACTTTGTAGGTTTTGGAGAGACAAAGGAAGATTGCCCTACAATAAAAAAAGATATTGATGAAGTTAGAGACAAATGGTGCAAATATTTTATTGATGAATGGTTTGATACATTACTTTAATTTGATGAATTGTGAGATTTATGTTAAATACTTGTTGTTAATAATTGTACTTTCAAAGTCTTATTAGTTATTGTAGAATTTATTAGTTTGATCATTTGTGATGTTTATTAGTTTGATTAATTGAGAACTTTATTAGTTTGATCAATTGTGAGATTTTGAATGTTAATTTGTTTCACAGGTTCTGAAACTTGATGTGAATTGTAAAAATTACTGCACAGGTTTTAGGTGGATTCGTAAAATATTTAATTATTAAAAAATAAACGACGTCGGGTTTTAATCAAAACCGACGTCATATATTATTTTTAAAAAAATAAAAAATAAAAACCACATACGGCGTCGGTTATTTAGGATAACCGACGGTATATATATTTTTATTTTTTTTTAATACTAAACAACATCGGTGTTTTGGTTAAAAACCGATGTCGTTTGTTTTTTTTTTTTTTTTAAGTATAAGATACCACATCGATTATTATCCTATTATTTTTAATTTTTAAAAATTAAACGACGTCGGTTTTCCTTAATAATCGACGTCGTTGATTATTGTTAAAAAATAAAAAATACATACGGCGTTGATTTTTGCCACCGACGTAGTATCATTTATATACAACGTCTGCCAGATTGGCGTCGATTTTTAACTGACGTTAAAAGTGCTAAAAATCGACGTTAAAGGTGTTTTCTATAGAGTGTAATATCATTAAAGATAACAGGTTGGTCTCAGATAGACTTTTGGGTTCAAATAATAATAATATAATTTGGAGTTGGAAAAATCATAAAATAATTTTTATCTGAATTTTTAGAAATAAAATAATTTATTGGAAATCATAAATATTGAAATATTTGTAGGTGTCGAAAATAAAAATTTTCACATGTAGGAATATTTCTATGAAAATAATACTAGTAGAAATTTCAAGGTATTATATAATCGGAGTACTGGATAGTTAATTGAAGTATAGAATGTTGGTTGATATATATATATATATATATATATATATATATATATATATTTACTCTTTTTCTTTGAATCTTTAATTTGTAGGTTAGGGAATATGAAGCAAGATGTTGATATTACTAGTTTTATTACTTTTACTAGGAGTCATCAACTAACTTAAGACACCCACCTAGTGAGGTGCATCACACTAAGAAGCTTTTCACTTAATTGGTGTCTTAAATTTTACAGGATGTTGAAATGCTAGGTAGTCGGCTTACATGCTCGGAGGACTCACATTCTACTCCTATTGCTTCCAAATATTAAAGCTCATAAGGAAGTGTTGAATATTGCGCTTATGATTGTACTCTTTTCTCTCTAAACTAAGTTTTTTCCCGCTAGGTTATTCTTAGTCTAAGGTTTTTAATGAGGCAATTAGTGTAATATGGGCCCCTATGCTCAACTCTGACTTAGGGGTTTCATCTGGGACTGCTCAATTTAACAGCTGCGTCTAAAAGCACCGCCAACCGGCGGTGACACCCATCCAAAAGATGCCTTCGCAAGTAACTGGTCGGAAGAAGACTTGACTTTTATAAAAGGAGAATGGATCGGAGAATATTTTTGAGATACTACATCGACTTCGCGAAAATTCAAGAAAGTGGAGACTAGATGATGGATGTTATATACTAGGTCATGGCCACATGGACCAACCCAAGAAAGTAACTGGATCAAGGAAGCCCAAGAAGGATACACAGTACCAAGCAACTTAGGAGTTTAATAAGGATTGGGCTTATTATTTCTGATGTAATAAGGACTAAACTCTTTATTCCTAATGTAGTAGGATTAGAGCTTATTATTCTCAATGTAACAAAGACTCCCAATATGAGGTATGTAGTCTTGGATTCTTATTTTTTGTAGGAAGAGCTCTAGGCCCAAAATATATATAAATAGATCTCATACATCGAGAAAGAGGAAGCAATTTTCATTATACAGTACACAAACAATATTCATCAATACAAAATATTTATTCTCTCTAAATTCTATACATATATTTTCTCTATATTTTTTTTTTCATATACTCATTATTTTAGCAGTGATGTTATTCCAGTTCTAATTTCAATCTTAATGTTTGAATCAAACACTTATTTATTAACTTTATCATATCAAATCAACTATTAATATCTTATCACCTAAAAAAGTCAAAAAGTATTATATTTGACTAGAAGACCCCTGACCCAGTCAACAATTAAGTTTACCCCGCAAAGGCAATCAACCAATCAAAAAAAAGTTGATTAATTACTGAAAAAAATACATGCATGAAATAAAGTTTAAATATTGTGGTATTCAAGTAGGTTGGTGTGGAAACATGACTTCCCCTGCATGATAGATTAAGAGAGTGCATTCCCACGGTGTATGAAGCAACTTTTTTCTCCACTTCAATGACTTTTCCAACATTTATCATTAAATTTGACAATTATTTTTTTAACAAAACCCTTTTTATACTTAACAATAATAACACTATAATATTCTTCTTTCTTTGCATTTTCTAAGTCAACTAATTACTTGTGCGTCGTAAATATGAAAGTAAAAATAATAAAACATGAGATGCATGCATTTTGTAATTTAACAAAATTGAACCATTCATTATTTTTTGAAACCAAAAGATTAGCTATATTAAACTGATAATAATAAATTAATACAATAATCAGGGGATAAGTATCCCAAGAGTGAGACTCAGACTGAGAGCCTGCAGCTTTAGCTAAGGTATGAGCTAGCAGGTTCACTGATATCTTAATAAAACGATAAATAAGAAATTGAAAGGAGGGCATGATATTAAAACAATGACTTGAAATGTGTCCAATATGGGAGAAGTCCACTTTTTTATGAGTCAAGGCTGATATCGCATTGGCACAATCTGATTCTAGTCTGACTATGGTTGTACCCCAATTTTTAAGGCAGGAAAGGGCTTGAACCATTCATTTAATTTAATCAAATTACAAAATTTATCACATTTTAAATATTTTTAATATATTAAATTGTTACATCGTAAAATTTTGAGCTTCGTGGAATTCCAAATGCATTACGTGTTTGATCATATGTGCACATAAAACACGTTGATGGTACATATATATATGTGTGTCCAAGTGAAGAATTGGCAACACAAATACAACATAGTAGCTTAGCCAAATGGGAGACCAGTTCTGTACGCCCACACCCTCCATTTCAATTTACTTCTTTGTGATTTATTTGCTCATAATATTTCTTCACTTGGCTCGAGTTGAGACCAAATCCCAATCTTATTGCCCAAACGAATTCCTCCTCTGTGGCAACCATAGCCTTCCTACTTTTCCTTTCACAAACAAGTCACTACCTCATTGTGGGTTGTTAATGTTAGATTGTAATGCTAAACCATGCAATCCAACACTTGAATTAGTTGGCAAGCTATATAACACTGTCGAAGTCGGGGATACCGATGTAGTGATGCTTTCCGATCCAATCCTCAACGATCACTTGCAGAATCGGAGCTGTGATTCTTTCAATTGGAACTCATCATCAACATCATTTCCCAATTCGTCTTCGATCTCATTTGAGGTGCCCTCCTTCCAATTCCTTTTCTTGTTCAAATGCGACAAGAATTTGTCACACTATAGTCGGCGCAAGATGGATAGTTATTTTAAAGGATACCGGAGCTACTCTAATTGCAGAAACTTTACTCTATACTACAAAGAAAATCAGGATACTATTGCTCATGGCAGAGTTCCTAAGGATTGTTCACTTATTCAATTGCCATTTGACAACACAACCAAAAGTAATGACTTATTTGAGAGGTTAACTCCTCAGATTGTCATCTTTTGGAAAGTGTCCAAAGAATGTTCAGATTGTCACAATAGAGGAGGCCAGTGCCAATCTAATAGCAACAACAGTTTCAAGTGTTTAGAAGGTATGTGTATAAATTAAACCCAAAGTATATTATTATGTCCCAATATTTAGTTAGAAAGCATACATGGATGTGTGGTATTTTATTTCGAACTTAATCCTAATAAGCTAGTTTATTTACTTACTGAAGTCGAAGTCATCAAGGCGCAGCCACATTTGAGCAGATTTCTGTATATATTTGTGAGGAAAACTTTAATTAATCATCTATTTGCTTTTGTTGTAGGAAAACAAAATGTGATTATAGAAAAGAGAAAGCCGGACATTAATGGAATAACAAGTAAGTATATACTACTTTGTTGTGTGTTTCCTAACACTATTGGTGCTTTTTTGCATAAGTAATGGTGCGACTGTACCGACCGCACGTTAAGACATGGTCGCACTAGAACTTGGTCATATTATATATATATATATATATATATATATATATAATAAATTTAAAGTCGCGATTTCAAACTTTACACTTATATAATCAAATAAAATTTTAACTTCATTAAAAAAAAATCCCAATTTTGTGCACAAATTTTACTGTGGACCGCGGTCCACAATGGATTGTGGATCATGCATCAAAACGGCGTCGTTTTGATTAATGAAAACAGACGGGTGAAACGGCCTCCGTTCCGCGCCGTTCACTTTCAGTTCATATACGCTGTAGTTATATTTCAACACACTGCAATTTTTTTTCGATATAACTGCAGTTTCATTCGATATTATACACTCAAATATGTGAACCTGTTATTCAGTTTCCTTTCAACACAACTACAGTTTCTTTTATAATACACTGCAGTTTCCTTTAAACATAATTACAATATCATTTCGATATGACTATAGTTTCATTGGACAGTATACCACCGAAAATGTGAAACTGTTATTCAGTATCAATTTATATACACTGCCTTACATTTCAACACAACTACAATTACATTTCGATATAACTACAGTTTAATTCGATAATATAAAAACACAAATGTGAAACTGTTATTCAGTATAAGTTTATATACACTGCAGTTATATTTCAACACAACTACAGTTATATTTCGATATAACTACAGTTTCATTCGATAATATAAAAACAAATGTGAGGCAGTATCTTTTGAGATGAACTGTAGTATCAGTTACGGAGCTCCTTTACGACTTACGACCGCCGTTTCTCTCACTTACTGAAACGGCATATCATTTTGTGACTATGGTCCACAATCCATAGTCCACCATATAACAACTGAATTTTGTGTGCCTTTCCATCATTGGATCCTGGCCATGACCTAGCCTGCCTTTACTCAACGTTGGGCTGTTCTAATCTCATTTAGATCGCAATAACATGTTGATATGTAGATGTCATTAATAATATTTAAATTTTTTTTTACCAATAGTTTATTTGTTCCACCTGCAGGAAAAATTAATAAGTCGTCGTCAAAAGTGAAGTTGATACCAATAACAGGTGAATATTTTCTTTTAACAATACTTTAGAAGATATTTTTTTTTAGTTGTTAGCATTGTGTCATTTATTTTAGTATTTATAAGGGTAGATTAAACTTTAAAAACATACTACACAAGATTTACTAAAATTAAAAGAGATATAACTAATTACTTATTAATAGAATGATTTACTAAAATTAAAAGAGATATAACTAATTACTTATAGTATTCAAAAAAAAATACTTATTAATAGAAGGGTTAAATTAAATAAAATTAAGTCAAATTATTCTCTCGAAAAAAAAAAACCACACAGACACATATATATAAACTCATCTTGAAGGTCAAAGTACCTGTGAGGTCCCTGTACTGTAGTGTTTTGTTTAATTTAGTTCCTGTACATCAATTTTGGTCAACTTAATCCCTATACTTTAAGATTTAGAACAATTAAGGACAATACTTAACACCGTTTATTTTTTCGTTAAGTCTATCCACGTGGCGTTGGAATTGCCATGTCATAATTTTGTGATGTGGCATAAAACTATAAAATTCAACCCAAAATGAAGCAATGTTTCGAACTTAAGACCTCTTGTCTAAACTGTGATGTGGCATAAAACTATAAAATTCAGCCCAAAATAAAGCAAGGTTTCGAACTTAAGGGCAAATTATGCTGTGGACCCAGGTCCACCTTGCAGGTCCACCTTGCAATGTGGACCTGGGTCCAGAACTACGTCGTTTTCATCTTTTTAAAAAAAAAAAATTAGTAAACATATTGCTGAATATAGAGTTGTCCAAAAATGTGCGAATGTAGAAGTTTCAAAGTGTGAATGTAGAGTATAGAAATCGTGAATTTAGATTTATGATTGTGTGAATGTAGAGTTGCCCAGAAATGTGTGAATGTGGAGGTTTCAAGTTGTGAATATGGAGTATAGAAATCGTGAATGTAGAGTTATGCATGTGTGAATCTGTAATATAGTTAAGAAGTTCTAGCAACTGTGAATGTGGAGTATAGGACATGTGTAGAGTTTACAAATTTTGAATGTAGAGTATAGTTACTAAACATATAATCCTGTAATGTGTGAATGTAGAATATAGTGTATGTGAATGTAGACCCAGGTCCACCTTGCAAGATGGACCTGGGTCCACGGCATAACAACCCGAACTTAAGACCTCTTGTCTTATCTAAACAAAGAACACTCTACCACTACACCACACATTCCACTTGCTTTATATTTGTTTAATATATATAGTAATATTTTTTCTTTGTTAGATTGCTACTAATCTACTATAGGTGTGTTTCAATTATTAGTCAAATTAAATTATCTTGCAAATTTGTCATCTTTTCATTCATCACATAACATCTTAAATAGCATATCAAAAACTACAAATAAAATAAAAATAAATTTTAAATTTATGTTCAATGATATTAGATTTTATGATTTTCATATTTATATCATATTATGAATTTTCAATACAAATTTAAAAAATTAAAATTATAAACTTCCATAGATGATGAGAACATAGATGATGAGAACAATCATGAAGTGATGTAAAAATGTAATTTGAAGTTAAAGAGTTAAAGTTATGGCATACCTTGTATTGTTTCTTCAATTGCATCATTCTTTCTTCTTCTTCTTGAATCCATAATTTTTAGGGTTGAGTTTCTGTGTAATTTCGTACCAGAGAAACAAAAAAGAGGATGTTAAGTCTTACCTTTTGTGATCTGATTCTGTGAATCCATTTTCCTTTTTGAAACTTTAGTACTTTAAAAGAAAAGTATTACTATATATATTAAATAAATATAAAACAAGTGGAACGTATGGTGCAATGGTAGAGTGTCCTTTGTTTAGACAAGATCTTAGGTTCAAAATCTTGCTTCATTTTGGGCCGAATTTTATAGTGTTATGCCACATCACAAAATTGTGACATGGCAATTTCAACGCCACGTAGACAGACTTAACGGAAAAAATAAACGGTGTTAAGTATTGTCCTTAATTGTTCTAAATCTTAGAGTATATGGATTAAATTGACCAAAATTATTGTCCTTAATTGTTCTAATTCTTAGAGTATAGGGATTAAATTGACCAAAATTGATGTACAGGGACTAAATATTGATGTACACGGACTAAACTGAAAATGATCTACGGCTCCAGACCAAGGGAATCTGGAAAACAAATGCGATTACAATATTATTAAATATCTCAAATTTTAAAGTGTATTGACCAACATTACAAAGTGCATTGCACAATAATATATATGAAGTGCACCTACTTAAATGTGAAGTGCAACATCTTTAATGCATTTTTATATATCATCTAATGTATTTTGTAGTTGTGTGCGATGCATTTCAAAATTTGAAATATCTGTAAAAAGATCGCTGCATTTCAGATTGTCTTACTTTAGAGTTGTCGGTCTTCTCCATCAAAGATCAGTTTATAGATTTTACATTCGTGCCAGCAATTTCACAATTTCATAAATATAAATATTATACATATAAAAGATAGAATTGTTCGTATGCCCGGACATCACATTCGTGCCAAATTGATATTATATTTTCGTTCAAATGCTTTTTAAATTGTTAGATCAAGTCATCAAAACTGATTTTATTGCATGTCATCTCATAATTTGAAAATATCTTCACTATTCTTGCCCATAAAAGTCAAACTTCTCTCGCTCTTAGGGCATTCTCACACCTCAACCCAATAAGACAGTGGGAGAAGTAAATCATAGTGATTCAACCACTCATTAGGTAGGAGGACCAATGTTTGGTGCTTGCAAGAAGCCCATCACTTTGGATGTAACTCCTAAGTTATGCTACCCGGAACGTCTTCACTATTCTTAATAATAATGCTGCTTATCTTTACCTAATTGAAACCTCGACTAACAGTTTACTTGAATACAGTTTCGTGTAGCCTTGCATTGATGATTTTTATGAGTTCAGTTGTGCTCTTTGCTCATCGCCATTACAAATCTTCTAAACTTGGTGGGTTCTCAATCTTCTTTTCAAAACAAGATGTAGAAAGGAGCAGTAAATACTTGGGAGTTCCTATCTTTTCTTACTGCGAGCTTCAAAAAGTCACAAATAATTTTGATCCATCAAAAGAACTTGGAGAGGGAGGATTTGGAACTGTTTATCGAGGTAAGACATCTTCTAATTAAAAGTGACATTTTGTATAGTTCATAATTTATTTAAATCTTTAACATTTCATTGCAAACCATACATTTTACATTACAATTTGACTACATTAATAAACTTTTATTTTTATAAAAAAGTTATAATATAGGAGAACTTTTGACTACATTGGAAAATGGCAACGGGATGGGGCGGGGGCAGGGACTCAGGGAGTATACTCCCCGTCCCCATCCCCGAAACTCCGACCCCGTTCCCGTCCCCGTCCCTATCCTAGAGGAATTGAAAATAGTCCTCACTCTCGCGGGGAATTAGGCAGGGACGAAGAATTCCCATCCCTAGTCAATTCTTAATCAAAATCTTATATTAGTGTAATTTTAATTTTAAAAACTAAGATTTTAATTTTAAAAATTATATATATATATATATATATATATATATATATATATATATATATATATATATATATTTTATTATTTTTTATTATTATTATTTTTAATTATAATAATTATTCGGGGACGGGACGAGGCGGGGAGGGGTATTCCCGTCCCCGTCCCCATCGGGACAGGGATCGGGAATCCTGTCAGGGACGGAGCAAATTGTCATCCCTAGTTTAATAAAGGAGAACTTTTATTTTTATAAAAAAAATTAAGTTTTAATATAATAAATTGATAAATTTTTAATTATTGGTTTGTTTGGGATACTTAGCTTATAAGCTAGTTTAAAGTCAAAAAAATAAAAATAAAAATTTGTCAGCATTCCCTCGAGGCTTGAACCCATAACCTCCCATGTGAAAGTACAACTTGGTGTCATTAGACCACAAGATTTTAAAAGTCAAAAACTTAAAAACTACTCCGTAGTAGTTACTAGGTTATTTTGAAACACTACTTAGGCTCTGTTTAGTAGAACGTATTTTAGAGCATATAACTTATTTTAAGTTACGAATTAGCTATAGTTGTATTTGGTAAAAACATCGGGAGTTTAAAATAATTTCAATCAATTAGTCTATTAGCTACTAGTATAGCTTTTCAGTTTCAGCTACTAGTTTTTCAGCTTTAGATTTCAAATAGGCGTGCCAAATAGAGCCTCAGTGTAGCGTTTCAAAATAAAATATTATTTTAATCTCTTCATGATTAACCAAACAAAATTTATACCTTTTTTGTAGTTTAAAATAAGGTATATAAACTCTAAAATAAACTCTACCAAATATAGTGTTTATTTCATCTAAATGCATTGAAAATCTCTTCTTTAATATCGATCACTATTAAAAAGTTTTCAATTATACCTCAATCCGTTAATAGATTTAGAGAAATTACTTCGTACATGGTAAATTATTAGGTGCAGTGTGTCTATATCAATACTCATCTGTTTATTTGGGTTGACCGATGGTGCAAAAATAACGGGAAAAAAAAGAGTCATTGAACAATGTAGATAAATGGATGAGATTAAACTGATTAATTCACTTTTTTTTTTACATATATAGTATTGTTCTCTCTAAAATCTATATATATATATATATAGAGAGAGGGGTATTGAACCAAATGAGAACAAGTCTTTAGGAGAGATTTTTGTAATTATCACCAACTTTACCATGCAAATTTGAACACTAAAATATGCAATTCTCGTACTTTTCTAGGTTTGCATATTTAGTATTAACACTATACATATTTAGTATTAAAAGATTGTACTTGCAAAAATGCGAAAGTGCATTGCACTTAGAGTTTGTGACTGAGTTTTAATTTTATTTGATTTAGTGGTTCACTTTTACTACTTAAGATCTAGCTTTTATGATTTAGATTTAAAATTTAGGTTTTTCGTTGATTTTAAAAAATTTACCAGGTTTGCATATATAATTGTTAAAGATTGTATATTTAAGTGTTCAAGTTTGCTTTGTAAAGTTGATGATAATTATGAAAATGTCACCACATTTTTAAAAAAATTGTTCAGATCCATCGAATTTTTACAGGTGTAAAACTGCTATTGGTTCTTATTTCTTTCTTATGATACTATTTTCATAGAATCCTTAGCGCGTATATATATATATATATATATATATATATATATATATATATATATATATATATGTATATATATATGTTGGTTCAAAATTAAATTAGAATAGATCAACCTATTAAAATTTTAGTAAAAAATATATGGCAAATGTAAAAAATAAGTACATATATAAGCCATCCGCTAAGGGTGCACTAGGCACTTCAAATTGTACAATAAAAGGTAAAGTTTACCAGAATAGCTCTATGCAAGGAGTTCGACTAGTCGTTATAAGGTGGATCATGCATTATGGCTGATACTACAGTTGTGTTGAACGGATACTGCAGTTGTGTTGAACTGTTGTGCTGAAAGAAAACTGCAGTTGCACGGAATAGAGGCCGTTTCATCCGTCTGGAACTGCAGTTGTGTTGAACGGATACTGCAGTTGTGTTGAACGGATGAAAAGACCTCTGTTATGGACAACTCAGTTCCCGTTCAACACAACTATAGTATCCCTTCAACACAACTACAGTATCAGCCATGGTCCACAGTATAATTTGCCGAGTTCGACTAAAGTAGTAATAATTAAATTTATTATTTCTTACTTAAGATCAGAATCATACTCTACCTAGCTACTCGTACACCTCTTGGGGCTTCAAATTTTGTCTTCTATGAAATCTGATTCTTGACATCAATATTCTATCCAGGCAAACTTGGAGATGGGAGAGAAGTGGCCGTGAAGCGTTTATATGAGCGAAATTGCAAGAGAATGGAACAGTTTGTAAATGAAATAAAAATCCTTACTCGGCTAAGGCACCGCAATCTTGTAACTCTCTACGGTTGCTCCTCCAGAAACAGTAGCAGCCTCCTCCTCGTGTACGAATACATCCCCAACGGAACACTTGCGGATCATTTGCACGGTGAAAGAGCAAAACACAAATCCCTCACATGGCCTATTCGCATCAACATTGCCATCCAAACAGCGAACGCTTTGGCTTATCTCCACGCTTCCGACATAATACACCGCGATGTCAAGACTGCCAACATTCTTCTCGACCACAACTTCGCTGTGAAAGTTGCAGATTTCGGGCTTTCGAGACTGTTCCCCATTGATGTCACTCATGTCTCCACTATGCCTCAAGGGACGCCCGGTTACTTTGATCCCGAGTACTACGAGTCTTATAAGCTCACTGATAGGAGTGATGTTTATAGTTTTGGAGTCGTGCTCGCGGAGCTCATATCGTCCATGCCCGCGGTGGATATGGATAGAGATTCACATGAGATCAACCTGGCAAATTATGCTATGAACAGGATACTGGCCAGCACATATGATGCTTTGGTTGATCCATCTTTGGGGTTCGGAACAGATACCGAGGTTACGAGGATGACAACCTCGGTGGCAGAGCTGGCATTTCGATGCTTGCAACCCAGAAAGGATATGAGGCCTACTATGTTTGATGTCCTTGAGACGCTGTTGGAGATTCAAGGAGGTCATGGGATGAAAGACGAAATTGGATTTACAAAATGCCCTCTTTCACCAGACACGGAAGAGATTTTGTTGAAGACCAAATTTCCAACGCTGCCAAATTCTGTAACTGATAAGTGGATTTGCGGCACCAGTACATCTTGCAATAGTGTTTGAAATTAGTTCATGTATAGATTCATCTCACCTGTTTATTGGATTTATCAACTCTTGAAGGTTTATTATTATAGTACTTTTATTGACAATGATAGTAAAATGTTATTTGGTTAGGCCAGTTGTTTAGGGCTGTTTAGTAACTTGGAAAAATTGAGGATTTTCTAAAAAAATGGAGAATTAGAGAAGTAGAAGAATGGAAAATGGAAAACTTGTTTACTAAAATCATTTGTCTAAAATAACTTCCATCTCCATTCTTTCATTTCTATAGAATTTTGGAGAGAGCCAAAATTGACTTCTCCATTCTTCCAAATGGTGAATGCACGGGTGAACAGTGTTCTGCTTACACGGAGCTCCCAAATGGATCGAAAACTTGTTTACTAATTCCGTTTTCATCATCATCCTCTTCCTCATCATCGTCATCGTCGATGTTATTGTTGTTATTATTATTATTATTATTATTATTATTATTATTATTATTATTATCTTTGTTGTATAAATATACAAAGGGAAAATGGCACTTTTTCCCCCTATGTTATATGCTTATAGCACTTTTTCCCCCTTGTGTTATTAAAGTGGCTGTTTTTCCCCCTCAGTTATTTTAAAAGTGGTAGTTTTCTCCCTTGTAATGTTAAATTGACATTTTTGCCCTTAAAAATAACTATTTCATTTATTTTTATTCTCCAATCAATTGTTACTAATATATATGGAAGATCACGGTTCGATACGAACCTAATCGAACACTGTAGCAATTGAACTTAAATAGTATAAACGGTTACGGCTACGATTCAGAACCAAAAAAATAAAATAAAATAATTGTTAAGTTTAGACTATTTTTAAATAAGAAATAAAATTATAAAAATAAATAAATACATAAGTTTTGATCGGCGGTTCAAAATCGAAATTGGAACCGAACCGTACCGATTATCAAAATAAGTGTTTGATCATTTTCACTATATATGACTGTGGCTAAGTTTCGGTTCACGGTTCAACAATTATTTAATTTTAAATTTTTCGTTTCTGAATCGTAACTAGAACTGTCCATACTATTTCGGTATGATTGTTACAGTGTTTGGTTAGGTTCGAACCGAATCGTGATCATCCATACATATAAATAATAATTTGTTGGAGAAGAAAAATAAATGAAATAATTATTTTTAAGGGTAACAATGTCAATTTAACATTTCAAGGGAAAAAATTGCCACTTTAATAACACAGGGGGAAAAAGTGCTATATGCACATAACATAGGAGAAAAAAGTGTCATTTTCCCATATACAAATGTTATATGAGATGACTGTATTTAATGAAGTTTTTGTATTTTGTTTTGTAATCAAACTATGTACTAAAACTAAAGAAATGAAAAAATTGGAGAAATGGCGAAGGAAAATTAGAAAACTGGAGAAATGAAAAATTGGAAATGGAGAAACACAATTTGTTTTGTTTTTGATGTTTTTTTTTTCTCTGTTTGCATTTGTTCGTTCTATTCTGTAAGTTGTGC
The DNA here is from genome assembly GCF_003576645.1 of Ipomoea triloba. Taxonomy (NCBI): domain Eukaryota; kingdom Viridiplantae; phylum Streptophyta; class Magnoliopsida; order Solanales; family Convolvulaceae; genus Ipomoea; species Ipomoea triloba. The sequence continues at coordinate 13,212,027 of NC_044919.1, read as the reverse complement.
TTATTTGTACAAAATTTTACCATTCCTTATACCATTGACCAGGTTCACACTGCAATGTGAATCATGATTCATGTGTATGTGTTTTTGTATTGTGACTTTGTGTGTCTTACGTTATGAAATTATGTACCTTAAAAGTGAATTCTATACTTGGAACAAATTAGTAATTGTGTCTTACGTTATAAATTAATGTGTTTTGTGTTGTGAAATTATGTGTCTATAAACACAAATTATGTACCTAAATCAGATTTGAAAGATAAGTAAATATATAACATGTGTATATGTTTATGTTATTATTTTTTTGTGTCTTGTGTTGTGAAATTCTGTGGCTTACGAGTATAAATTTTGTACCTCGTCATTTCAATCCAAGGTCCATAATGTTATGTGTCTTATGTTGTGATTTTTGATGTTTTGTGTTATAAAATTATATACTTTACGAGTATGAATTTTATACCTCGTCATTTCAATCTAGAGTCCATAATGCTACCCTAATTCATGATATAAATTACGGAATTTTACACCATTCTTTGTCGGGAAATTTCAGTTTATGTCCTTCATAAAAAAAATGATAATATTTCAGAGTTTAGATGGAAGGTTAACACACATACATCTACACGCATATATATTGGACCAATCAATACCTATTTGACCCTTATCACATAATTTTACCAATCAATACAAGCTTTATGACAAGAAATCTGTTAAAATATATTTATATTTTTTCCCATAATCAAATTAGACTATTTATTTTGATCATCTATACAAGCTCATGTATTAGACCGGTAGATCCAGACCCAGTCAAGTGGTCAACAATTAATTAGTTTACCCATCAAAGCCATTCAGCCGAAAAGAAAAAGACACCCATTACTATGAAAAATGCATGAAAGGGATTTTAAAAAATGAGCGTTCTCACTGGAGTTATTGCGTAGACCGTGGCCCACCCAACCATGTGGATCACGGTCCAAAAAATAATGTCATTTTGTGTACTTCTTTATGCGATCAGCTGCAACATGCATTTTTATAACTCATAATATACATTATTATAAAGTATAATACACATTATTTTAATTCATAAAATATATTATTCTAATTCATAAAATCCATTATCTTGTCACAGATGTTTCATTATTCTAACACATAAAGTACATTATTTTAACACATAAAATATATTATTACAACAGATAATGTACATTATCCTAACTCATAAAGTACATTATTCTAACTCAATAGTCAACGGTGTTATCTTAGACCATGATCCGCAAAGCTGTGCGGACGATCTACAGAATAATTTGCCCTGCTCAAGTAGGTAGGTATGAATACATGACTTCCACTTCAAATAGAAAAAGAGAAAAAGCATTCCCACTGTCTATGTGAAATAACTTTTTCCACCCCTTCAAATATATATATACATGTGTGTCCAAGTTAAGAATTGGCAGCACAAATAGCACGTAGTAGCTTAGCCAAATGGGAGACCAGTCACCCTCCGTTTCAGTTTGCTTCTTTGTCTTTTATTTACTCATAATATTTCTTCACTTAGCTCAAGTGGAGACCAAACCCCAACCCAAGTGCCCAAAAGAATTCCTTTGTAACAACCGGAGCATTCCTACTTTTCCTTTCACAAATAAATCACTTCCTGATTGTGGGTTGTTTAAGTTAGGTTGTAATGTTGTCTCAAGTAGTCCTCCTACACTAGAATTAGATGGTAAGCTGTATAACACTCTGGCATTGGGAGAAGGTGATTTAGTGGTGCTTTCTGACCCAGTTCTTAGTAATCACTTGAAGGAACGAAGTTGTGATTCTTTCAATTGGAACTCATCTACGTCCTTTACCAATTCTCCTTCAATTTCATTTGAAGTGCCCACAGCCCAATTCCTTTTCTTGTTCAAATGCAACCTAGGCTCATCACACCATAGGCAACAGAAGATAGATGATTATTTTAAGGGATACAAGAGCTACCGTAAATGTAAAAACTTCACTCTATACTACAAAGAAAATCATCACATTATTCCCAGAAACAAAGTTCCTAAAGATTGTTCGCTTGTTCAATTGCCATTTGACAACTCAACCAAAAGCAATGATTTATTTGAGGAATTAAGTCCTGAGATTATTTTCTTTTGGAAATTGTCCGAAAAATGTTCAAAGTGTCACGATAGAGGAGGCCATTGTCAAACTACTAGTAACAACAATTTCAAGTGTTCAGAAGGTATGATATATATAATTAAACCCAAATTAATATTGTAATATTATGTTCTGATTTTCACTCGGCCTTGGTTTATTTTAATTGTAGAAAATAGCAATATGATTGGTAAACAAAGAAAGGCGGACGTGAATGGAATAACAAGTAAGTATAGACTACATTTTTCTCAAACATATTTAATTTTAAAAATAATCATGTTTTATAACTTGTCACTATTGTATTTAATATATTTAATTATTGTTTAATCTTTTTATTTTACTATGGGGTGTTTGGTAAATAACTGTTAGCTGATTGTGTTAGTGGATTTGACTAGTGTTGGACAAATAGTTGATAGCTGAATACATGCAAAATGACTTTATAAAAAAAAATGGGTCACACTTGTGTGAGACCGTCTCACGGATCCTTATTCGTGAGACGGGTCGGGTCGGGTCAAAGCACCGTGCAAATGTCATACTTATATGTGTAAATCTCACACTTATATGCTCAAATACAACACTAATCAAAAATATAATTTTGGTTACTTAAAAGAAAAGGTAATACATTTTTCATAATAAGTAATGTTGACAAGTACCTCTCACTTATAAGGGCAAATATAATACTTTTGAGGAAAAATATAATATTTTTAAATCGAAATGTAAAAGTAGTGTATTTTCCCTTAAAAGTATTAAATTTACCCTAATAAGTAACAAAAATTTTATTCCTGATTAGTATTACATATGAGCATATAAGTATGACATTTGTGCATATAAGTGTTACATTTGCATCTTGACTCGACCCGACCCGACCGTCTCATGGTGAGACGGTCTCACACAAGTTTTTGTCAAAAAAAATTGATCGAAAAGCTGGTTTGATCGAGGAGCTTTTTAAATTTTAACAATTTTAAACAATAAGCTGTTACAAAAAACTAATTAATCAAACATTCATATTAATTGTTTAACCAAGTCAAATAGCTAATAGTGATCAAACAAACGAAAATTAATTAATAAACTAATTATGAATTTCATAATTAAATAGCTAAATGAATATGTGAAATTTTAGTGTAATATATTTATATAAGGAATGCAACATTTTTTATTGAAAAAATATTGGCCAATCTATCATAACAGGCAAACCCATACACATAAAAACTCTCATCTTGACCCACACTATAATATTGATGGTTTTGTGTCCCTTTCATTTAAGACATTTTAAAGTCCCATCCACATTCATTCATACAGGAAACACTAATGAAAACACTGATAATTCCGTGATTTCCGGTACAATTCTATTATTTGTTTATTATTTATTGCCATAATGGTTAAACAATTTCTTTTTTCTTATTTTGTTTAAAATTCGTTCTTTTATATTTATTGTATTTTTATGAACTTTTTAAGCATATCAATTTTATATAATGCTACTTAAATAATATAACAAAAAAAACTAAAATTAAATCTAGTTAATCGAATTCGACACATAAATGAAACGGAAAATGTATTAATCTTTATATAATCATTCTATGGCCCATAGTTATACATTCCACTAAACATTTATTTAAGAAATCTGTAGATGGACAAATTTATTTCATTTTTCGATCAAAGGAGTGATATTATATTGTTGTTGTTGTTGTTACATCTACTAAATATAATAAAAATCAATAATAATATAGTTTTTTTTTTTTTACCGCAACAAAACTAAAACTTCAGTCATAAGCATCCCGAGATAATACATCTTTAAGAAAAATAGGTGGAGTGGCATGCCACTCCCCGCAACCAGACAAAGAACAAGCTTCCCTAGTTAGATCGTGAACAACACCATTCATAGACACTTAACAAATGAGAACTTCAGACCATCAAACGCAACTTCAAGTTCTTTTATATCACCTACCACCAACCCAAACACGTCATACCCAGCCTCTCCATGAATAGCAAATTCAAGTACCACCTGCTAGGCATCTAAATCCAAGTTCACTTTGTTTACCCTTATCTCTTTAAGCCAACTAAGAGCCTCAAGAACCCCACCGCCTCTGCCTCACGAGTAGAGAGCACACCCTCCCGCATATCACCCTTTGCCAAATGCCAACACAACCCCCCCCCCCCCGCCCCCCCTCCCCTTAGCATCTCACAACATTGAGAAAAATCAATCGAGGCATCAACATTAAGCTTGAACAGGTCTCTTCCCAGACAAGTCCACCTAGTACTGTCAAAGCGGGCCAGCCTACACCACTGCGGGCCTAATTTCTTGCAGGCCTTTAAAAAATATTCATGTTCAAGCTCCACCTTTCTTATATCAATTTTTAACATAACAAGTTCTTTCATTTGGTAAAATTCATAATATCTAATCAAAATAAAACACAAAATTAAAGTCTTAGGTATCTTTTAATCTTATTAATGATTTTGGAGGTATCTTCTTGCCAGATTCAACATTCTTTAGTCTCCTCATTCTCATCCTCAGAGTCACTCCTATCTTCATCCTCCCCATTCTCAGAATCCTCACCATTATCATCCATTCCTTATCACTACTTTCGCTTTCGTCTTCATCCTCATCTTTCACACCCTTAGTTGAAACAGGTAATAAATTCATTAATCATACACACATCAGTCCAAGAAATCATACTAGATTACTAACAATTAGTCAATTACCCAACAATTACGGACTAAAAAAACTTACTTGTGTAGTTGTGTAACATGCTAATATGTAGATGCCATTAATAATATTAAATTTTTTTTACCATTACTTTATTTGTTCAACTTGCAGGAAAAACTAATAAGTCCTCATCAAAAGTGAAGTTGATACTAATAATAGGTGAATATTTTCTTTTAACAATATTTTAGAAGATACTTTAATTTAATTTTTTATTAGTTGTTAGCATTGTGTCATTTATTTTATATAAAAGATATAATTATATTGGTCGTATGCCCGGACATCACATTCGTGCTAATTAATTGCTTGGTATTGCATTTTCCTTCAAATGCTTATTAAATTGTTAGAGCAAATCAAAACTGATTTTACATGTAGTGTGATGACACCTTTATTATCATTTAAATGGATGGTCGAATGATCGAACTTCGATGTAAACTTATAAATAATTATGAATTTTAATTTCTTGTCCAAAAAAGATAAAATTCTCTCGCCCCTAGGCCCACTCACCCCGAGCCTACAAGGATGTAACTCCCAAGCTGTGCTGCCGGGAACATCTTCACTATTCTTAATAATGCTGCTTATCTTTAACTAATTGAAACCTTGACTAACAGTTTACTTGAATACAGTTTTGTGTAGCCTTGCATTGATGATTTTTATGAGTTTAGTTGTCATCTTTGCTCATCGCCATTACAAATCTTCTAAACTTGGCGGTTTCTCAAGCTTCTTTTCAAAACAAGATGTAGAAAGTAGCAGTAAATACTTGGGAGTTCCTATTTTTTCTTACTCTGAACTTCAAAGAGTCACAAATGATTTTGATCCATCAAAAGAACTTGGAGAGGGAGGATTTGGAACTGTTTATCGAGGTAAGACATCTTCTGATTAAAAGTGATATTTCGATAGTTCATAATTTATTTAAAGCTTAAGGTTCAATGCATACATTTTACATTACAATTTGCCTACATTAATTTTTAAATCACTCAGTCAAATATTAATTAACTTGGGAAACAGTTTAATATAGGAGAACGTAACTTTAATTTTTATAAACAATTAAGCTTTAATATAAATTGATAAAATTTTAATTATGATCTATTTTGCATACCTAGCTTATAAGCTAGCTTAAAGTCGGGGGTGTTTGGTTATTGGCTTATAGGCCAAATTTTAGCTTATTTGACCAAGTTTAGCTGTTTGACCAATCAATAAGCTATTTTGAAGTGTTTGGTAAATGACTTATTGGCCTTGGCTTATTGGGCCAATAAGCTGAAAATTGAAAAGCTAATGAATGTAGCTTTTTGTATTAGCTTGTTGGGAACAATGGATATATTGACTATTTTATCCTTTGAAATCAATGTTATTTACTTTTAAATGGGTAGTGTATTTGTTATTTTATAATAATAATAATAATAATAATAATAATAATAAACGGGTGATGGGTTTGTTGTTTTTAATAATAATAATAATAATAGAAAATAAATACGTAATAAAAATTGTTTTAGAATACTCGTATAATTTAATAAGAGTTAAATAAACAAAAATAATTAACTTATGCCCTTAAAAAAAGTATAGATGATATCCAAATCTTATAATTATTTATTAATAAGAGTTTTTATCTTCTTGTTATATTTAAAGGTTGAAATAATACAATACACTCATACCCTTAAATGTCATTTTACATTCAATCAGCTACTAGTAAACAGCTAATTTACCAAACAGTTTTTTATAACCAGCTAATACAACCAGTTGGTCAAACCAGCTAACGCAACCAGTCATCAACTACTAGCTAAACCAACCAACTATCAGCTATAAGCTATTAGCCGTTTGCCAAACACCCCATAGCTTAAAAACTAGTAGCTACTAGCTACAACTCTGTTTGATAAAACATAGGAAGTTTAAAATAATAATTTTAATTAATTAACTTATTATTTACTAGCTTTTCTGCTTTTAGCTTTCATCTAGCTTTTCAGCTAAGCATGCCAAGTAGAGACGCCAATTCATCTACAAAAATTACACCACATTTTTGTTTTCAAATCTTGATCAAATCGGTTGAATATTTACATGTGTTAGGTTGAGATTGATTCTTATTTCTCTCCTATGGTACTATTATCAAAGGATCTTAGGTATATATATATATATATATATATATATATATATATATATATGGCAAATGTAGAAAATGAAGTACATATATAAGCCACACCCTACTTAAGGGTGTGCATTGAGCACTTCAAATCGTACCATGAGAGATAAAGTACTGTACTAGAATAACTTTATGCAAAGAGCTGGACTAAGATTATGTTGGTAGTAATTAATTAAATTTATAATTTCTTACATAAGAATCAGACTCTACCTAGCTTCTCGTACACCTCTTTGGAGCTTCATTTTGTCTTCTATTGAATAAGTTAATCTAGTAAGCTAGATCCTAGATAAAAATCTAAAACCGCATTTGAAATCTGATTCTTGACATCAATATTCTAACCAGGCAAACTTGGAGATGGGAGAGAAGTAGCTGTGAAGCGTTTATACGAGCGAAATTGCAAGAGAATGGAACAATTTGTAAATGAAATTGAAATCCTTACTCGGCTAAGGCACCGCAATCTTGTAACTCTCTACGGTTGCTCCTCCAGAAACAGTCGCAGCCTCCTCCTCGTGTACGAATACATCCCCAACGGAACACTTGCGGATCATTTGCACGGTAAAAGGGCAAAGCACAAATCCCTCACATGGCCTATTCGCATGAACATTGCCATAGAAACAGCCAACGCTTTGGCTTACCTCCACGCTTCCGACATAATACACCGCGATGTCAAGACTGCCAACATCCTTCTAGACTGCAATTTCACTGTCAAAGTTGCTGATTTCGGGCTTTCGAGACTCTTCCCCATCGATGTCACTCATGTCTCCACTATGCCTCAAGGGACCCCTGGTTACTTTGATCCCGAGTACTATGAGTGTTATAAGCTCACTGATAAGAGTGATGTTTATAGTTTTGGGGTCGTTCTCATGGAGCTCATATCGTCCCTACCCGCCGTCAATATGGATAGGGATTCACATGAGATCAACTTGGCAAACTTTGCTGTAAACAGGATACTAGCAACCACATTTGATGCTTTGGTTGATCCATGTTTGGGGTTCGGAACAGATTCCGAGGTTACGAGGATGACAACTTCGGTGGCAGAGCTGGCATTTCGATGCTTGCAACCCAGAAAGGATTCGAGGCCTACTATGTTTGATGTCCTTGACACCTTGTTGGAGATTCAAGGAGACGAAAGTGGATTTGCAAAATGCTCTCCTTCAGGAGAACTAGAAGAGGTTTCGATGAAGAACAAATTTGCGACTTCACCAAATTCTGTGATTGAAAAGTGGATTTGCAGCACTAGTACAACTAGAAACAGTGTGTGAAAGCTAAGACTTGTGGTTTAGTGGCACCCAACATGCACTCTCAGTGTAGATCTGATTTTTTATTCATATTGATACTTTAGATGTTATTATATTAAGATTAATTGTCTTGATTTTTGTTTTTGTATTTTTAAAACATTTATTCCCATTATAGGATCATACATAACCAAATATTAATATTGGTAGCCATTTTAATTTCATCCTACTACCAAGTATTTGATTATCATCTCAATTTCGATCCGTATGTGCGAACCAAATACACCCTAAATCTTTTACAACATCAAAGGTTAGGAAAATATTGATTAATTGATAAGGTGTGTTTGACCCTTATCCAACTTCGAAACCCAGCTTTTTCCAAGCTATTTAAAAAATAAAGAAAAATCAATAACATACGTACGCTATTAAATTATAAAAAGACCCAAGTCCACATGGAAGATCCCAACCAATTTCACTAATGGCAAGACACCACAAAAGCCAAAGAGTAAGCCGTGGTTAACGCAGTTATTTCCAATGACTTCTGTAAGATCATATTCTTTCTACACTGCAAAGTCATAGCAACCCATTGTTATACCGCAAATTATATGGTGGAGCATGGTCCACAAAGCATTGTGGACACCATGATCATAGTTGATACTGCAGTTGTATTGAACAGATACTGCAGTTGTGTTGAAAAGATACTGTAGTTGTGTTGAAAGGAAACTGCAGTTGCACGGAACATAGGCCATTCATCCGTTCAACACAACTGCAGTATCCGTTCAACACAACTACAGTTCCAGATGGATGACACGGCTTCTATTCCGCGCAAATGTAATTCCCTTTCAACACAACTGCAGTATCCTTTCAACACAACTGCAGTATCAGTTCAACACAACTGCAGTATCAACCATGACCCATGGTCCACAATGCATTGTGGACCATGGTCCACAGTATAACGACTGTTGTTATACGGTGGACCATGGTCCGTACAGTATGGATCATGGTTTGAAAATGGTGTATTTTCTTTAAGTAAAAAAAATGGCAGCTATTAAATTTTAACAAATTTTATATTTTTGGTGTGTTCAAAATAAAATGAAACTAGTATATCTAAAATTAAATTGAATAACTTGTCTCGCATATTGTGTTTATATTATCAAATGAAACTGTAATTGAATTGAAATAATACTTTAGTTGTGTTGAAATGAAACTGAATAACATATCTTACATATTGAGTATATATTATCAAATAAAACTGTAGTTGAATTGAAATGATACTTTAGTTTTGCTTAAATAAAACTACAGTCATGTATAAAAAGAAATTGAATAATATGTTTCACATATTGAGTGTATATTATCAAATGAAACTGTAGTTATATCAAAATGATACTTTAATTGTATTGTAATGAAACTACAATGTATATAAAATGAAATTGAATATCAGTTTCACATATTTGAGTGTATATTGTCCAATGAAACTGTAATTGAATTAGAATTATAATTTAGTGGTATTGTAATAAGACTACAGTATGTATAAAATGAAATTCAATAACAAGTCTTAGTGTAATAGATTACTGTATGTATAATGCGAAATAAAACTGTAGTTGAAACAAAATAAAACTTTAATTGGGTTAAATGAAATTACAATGTATATAAAATAAAATTGAATATGTTATACAAACAGAACTAACTATACAAAACTTGTGCAGTTATTTTTCATTAAAAGAAACAGTAGTGTTTTAAACCATGGTCCAAAGTAAAATTTTATCCTAGCAACAGCCACTCTCAATCCCAAATCAACCAGTCAAATATTTCTGCTTCTTGTCTCTGACTATTAACCAAATTGGACTCCTAAATTCCCACATTTCCTACTGTAAATGGTCCCCACCTCCATCCCAATGATTGTTTCCCCTTCTATTCCTCCCTTGTAATTTACTCAAACAATTCTAATAAGACATCCAAGTTCTTGACTCTTGTTCTGTCTGTGGAAAGAATTCCAAGTCAATTGCCGTATAAAACACTAATCTGCGTACAACAAACAAGAAGCAGATATAGAAAATCAGACAGAAATTAAACCAAGATTTTGCATTTCTGAAGCTTATGACTACAGGGTGGCCATGGCTTCTTTCACCACCTTCTTTAGCTTATTCCTCTATACCATAACAGTCTTTCTTCTAGGTCAAGGAGCGGGCAAACACCGGTCTGCTTGCCCGACAGAGTTCTCCTGTGGAAGCCTCGGGGCGATGAAGTATCCGTTCTCCTCCAATATCTCCGGGCACGAGTGTGGGCTGTTAAAGCTGGAATGTGATGCAGTTCCATTACCAAGAATCCGAATAGGAAGAAAATATTATTATGTTTATGGGAAGCTGGGAGACTACATCAGGCTATATGATCCCGAGCTTGAACAAATCGTGTTGAATCGTCCTAGATGCAATTCTTTCGACACGAATGTTTCCTTCCCGAATTCCCCTTGGGTATCATTTGTCATCCCCCACAACTTCACTGTGTTCAAATGCCCAAAATCTCCCAATTTAACTCAACAGATGAATATTTTTGGCTATAGTAATCATACCAAGTGTGGAGACTTCAGCCTGTTCTATAGGCCTCCGGGTGATGGTGATCCACTTCCCAATTTACCAAACCACCATGGCTTTCCAGCCAAGTGCTCACCTATTTTTTTGCCATTTGAGAAAGAATACAGCACTGATGACTTGTTTGACATCATAAGTGTTACTTTTGTCCTAGAATGGCTGCTGTCTGAGGATTGTTCCAACTGTCAAAAAAGAGGTGGCCAATGTGTTACAACTGCAAATAACCAATTTCATTGTTCCAAAGAAAGAGGTACAAAGGAACTTATATTATTCTCATAATTAAGTTCTTACCACTACGCCAAAAACTATAGCTAGCTAGTAGCAAAAACGCAACTTTATCTCCTCATATATTATTCGTCATCACATTTTTTTTGAGGCAGGATGCTGGACTTGGCTCTTTACTGGCCTCTGCCCAACAATTATGTATACCATACAAGTTTGTTACAGTATTCTCAAGAATTAAGGTTTTTTCTGTGTCTAATACTCATCTGTTTTCCTCTGTCTTAAAGGAAATAGTTACTGGAGAACAATAGTAATGGCAGGTATGTATTTAAGTATAAGTAGTTGCAGTTCTTTTTGGTCATCTTTTATAATTTATTGATCGACCCTTGGTTACGCCCTATATATTCAACTCTTTTGCAGCTTTGGGTGGAATTGCGGTTTTGCTGAGCTTATTGCTCATCTTTATCCTTTGGCGTCGTAAGAAAGAAGAGGAGTCTCCATATATTTTTTCAAGAAATGCGTCTAGAGACCCCTGCTTAAGTCATGACCTGGAGATGGGCGGTCAGAGTTTTGGGGTTCCAGTTTTCTCATTCAAAGAACTCAAAGATGCAACAAAGAATTTCGATTCCTCTTCAGAAATTGGAGATGGGGGTTTTGGAACAGTTTACCATGGTAACTTACTTTTATTTCACCTAGTTTCTTGTTAGGAACTATAGCTAGCCACCCGGTTCCTCCTAGGACTACTAAAATCCGGTGACCTGAAGCCACCTGGGTGACCTGACTCTAATTCCAGGTGTTAAAATCATGCGTCTAAAGGTTATAGTTAATAGTGAAGGCGCCTAACACCCCGTGGCTTAAAGTCCTCGGGTGCCCAGACTCCAATACTAGGTGTTAAAATTAAGCGCCTAAAAGCTATAGCTAGTAGTCAAGACGTAATTTTATTTCCTTATATTTTTATATTTTTGAGAGGCAAGTGTTGGATTTGGCCCTTCAGGCCTCCGCCCAACAATTCCCTAGCCACTGGGAGCTGGACTTGGTCATTCATCGACTTCCATCCAATATTTCTGAATTCCAAGTAGTAGTGTTATGTGAGTTGACATGTTGTACCTAGGTAGGATGTTGGATTTAACCATTCAGGCTTCCGTCCAATAATTTCCTAGCCACTGAAAGTTGGACTTGGCCCTTCATCGGCCTCCATTCAACGTTTCTGTATTTCAAGTAGTAGTGTTATACTGTTATATGAGTTGGCATGTTGCACCCAGGCAGGGTGCTGAATTTGACCTTTTAGACCTCCGTCCAACAATTCCTTAGTCTTGCCCTTCAGTGACCTGGGTCTTTGAATTCCAAGTAGTAGTGTTATGTGAGTTGACATGCTGCACCTCAAACATTAACTAGGAAAACTACCTGATGGAAGAGAAGTTGCAGTGAAGCGCCTTCACCAGCACAATGTCAAGAGAATGGAGCAATTCCTGAATGAAATCAAGATTCTCACAGGCCTGAGGCATGACAATCTTGTCACCCTCCATGGCTGCACCTCGAGGTGTAGCCGGGAACTGATCTTAGTCTATGAATACATTCCCAATGGAACAGTCGCCGAGCACCTCCACGGCGAAAGGGCCAAGGAAGGATCCCTCACTTGGCCTATCCGGATGAACATCGCAGTACAAACCGCTAATGCACTCGCTTACCTCCACGCTTCTGACATAATACACCGCGATGTCAAGACCAACAACATGCTTCTCGACAACGATTTCCGTGTTAAAGTCGCAGATTTCGGGCTGTCAAGGCTATTCCCAACCGACGTCACTCACATCTCCACCGCCCCTCAGGGGACCCCGGGATATGTTGACCCAGAGTACCACGAGTGCTACCAGCTCACAAATAAGAGTGACGTTTATAGCTTTGGGGTCGTCCTGGTCGAGCTGGTAACATCAAAGCCAGCCGTGGACATTAGTAGGGATAAGCACGAGATCAATTTGGCCAGCATCGCAATGAGCAGGATACTAAGACGAGCATACGACGAGCTGATCGATCCATCTCTCGGGTTTTCAACGGATGCAGGAGTTAAAAGAATGGCAATTTCAGTAGCAGATTTGGCTTTTCAATGCCTGCAACTTCAGAAGGACATGAGGCCTACAATGGATGAAGTTCTGGAGAATTTAAAGGAGATTCAGCGCGATACATTCAACCCTGAGGAAGAAGAAGAAGAAGAAGAAGAAGAAGAAGAAGAAGAAGAAGAAGAAGAAAGTGAGAATGACAGCAAAGTATCTACACGTGTAAGAGCTCCTCCTTCCCCTGAAACAGAGAACATGATTTTGCTGAGGGCTAACAAGCAGCCAAATTCAACAGATTCTATGAGTGATAGATGGACAAGTAACTCTAGCACAGCAAGTAATAACAGATGAGTTTTCATTATTCTTTTAATTCTCCATGTAAATGTAAAGATCATTTTTTGAAAGCACAGTTCATAGCACTTTGTCAACAGTAATTTTCTGGTAAATGAGAACAAAGACAAACGAAAAAATAAAAAAATAAAATGTTGTCATAGCCTATTTAGTCAAATGGATTACTTTGAAGCTTTCCAACCCTGTCTTCTGCTAATGGGAATTAATTAAGGTGGATGGAAAGTTCCCATATTTTGTAGTCTTGCATTCCATTTTCAAGATTTCTGTTCACAGATGACGTTATTGAATTCTGTTCACACATTTCTGTTCATCTGCTAATGGGAAGGTTGACTCTATATTTTATTTATTTTTGGATGTATTAGGCTAACTCTCCCTTTACTAGTCCAGTAGTCCTGCCCAATCTAGGACTAAATTATTGTACTTATATACACATGTTTCATCCTGTACTTTAAGAATACAATTGATTAAAAATGTAAATATTACTATTCTCATCCGATCAGTAGATCATATGGCCACCAATACTACCACCATGCTACCGCCCAGGGATGCCAATCCAGCCACTACCACTTCCTCCTCTCGTACCATCTCCGATATTATCTCTCCACCCCCGTTCCTAATAAATATTCTACATAGGTCTCATCACTTTATCTCTCTCAAACTTCCTCAAATTATATATTTTGAAAAACTCAACTTGTTCCCTTTTTTCATGGTCAAAATCTCAATGGATACGTTGATGGCTCAATGGCTCATTTCCATCTCCGACTCCTTACATTCAAACTCCGGATGGTTGTTCCGTTGTAGTCAATCCTACGACCCAAACTTAGATCTATTAAGATTCTTCTATTTTGTTCATGCTCATCTCTATCTGATGAAATTATGTAGGTTACTGTAGAACATGCCATGTCCAAGGCCTTGTGGCAAGCTATTGAGCTTGCATAATTCATTAGTGAGCTAGTCTTTGGCAGGGGGATTCCGACAAGTATCTTGGCAAGGCCAAGGTTTTAATTAAGCTATGCCTAGAAGTCATCATTTTATATGCTCGAGGCATAGCAAAAAAATAATACTCCCTCTGTCCCATTTTACCTGTCCTATTTACTATTCATTGGTCAAACCAACTCTAGCTTCCTTCTTTGCTTATTTTTTTAAATAATTTTTTATTATTTTTAAATTTAATTTTTTGTGTTTAATAGTACTTTTAATGTAGTTTCTAAATATATAAATTTTATATATTAATGCTAAACTTAATAATATGAAAAATTGGATTAAAAATTACTTACGAACCAGACAACCATTTTGGGACGGAGATAGTAATAATAAGGTCCTACTGAAAGTTAACATATATTTTATACCTAGATTTTAAATTAAATAACAAAAAAAAAATACTAATAACAATACCTTTAAATAAGATTAACAATCTAAACACTTTGTGCTCAAATGGCATGTAGTGACTTTCCCATATGGGATGTCATGAGATTGAGTCTCAACGGTTGTATCTAAGTATACATGACCAAATACTACAATGTAATAGAGTTGATTGTTTTCGATAAAAATAAAAAAAGATTAACAAGTTTTTAACAATTTTACATACACAATAATAATCATTAAAAAAATTATAGTTGCTTTCTTAAATGCAAAATAATAAATAATTGTACCTTCATAAATAAATAATTATAGTTTATAAAAAGGAATAAAAAATTTAAAATCGAATAAATTTATAAAGCATAACAATGTTATTATAATAAATAATAAATTAATTATTATAAAAATTTATAAAACAACACTTACAAACTGATGCGAAGCTAGAAATATGTTTTATTAGGAGCAAGAAATTAAAATACTTCAAAACGCGATGAAAATATTCATAACAAAATATGAAATATAATTACTTGGATAAAATAGTTTGAATAGAAAGCATATTATAAATCACACATCTTCTATATTTATATGATTGTTATAAATACTTTTTCTTTAAGCTAGATAAATTTCAAGCTTTTCTAGAGTGTGAATATGATGACACATAATAGAAATTTCTAGATTACATTGACTAGATATTCATAAAAAAAAAGTAAATTATCTTTTATTTTTTTCATAATTGAATCACAAAATATATATCATATAACCCCTCCAGCCTATTTCATGTGTCTTGCTCGGTTAACAAAAATTGACTGAAGTTATTTTTAATTCAATTTTTCATAATATTAATTTTAGTATTACTCAATGTTGCAAAAATCCCGCCTAGGCGCCGATTAATCCCCGCCTAGGCGCTAGGCACTGGTCGACCGCCTAGCGTATCACATTAAATGGTTGTCTAGGCAGCTGGCCGGCTAGGCGACCGCCTAGGCCGCCTAAGCTCCGCCTAGGCCACCAAAGCACCGCCTAGGCCGCTTAGGCGCTGACCGCGTAGGCATCGACTAGGCACCGACTAGGCCTTCTAGTCGGTCGATTAACTATTGTTCTTTTTTTTAATGGGTTATTTCACTCAAAACAACATCGTTTTGAGCGAAATAATCCTAAATTGTACAAACTTTAGATATTTTTTAGGTTAATATTAAATATTTTAGTATTAACTATTAAAGTATTATATAATTTATAATTATTAGTTTTTAAAAAATTAAAAATACTTAAACAAATTTTTAAAAAATAAAAAATAAAATAAAAAAATAGACGGACGCCTAGGCGTTGATTAATCCCCGGCTAGGCGCTCCGCGAGCGCGTAGGGAGCGCCTAGCGATTTTTTCAACCATGCTTACTAGAGAATAGAGATAGCAAGACTTTGGACCTCCTCTATAGTCTATAGTCTATAGAGGAGGACCGGGACCGGTCCTTCGTACGAAAACCAAGCTCCAAGCTTGGATCCAATCTAGAAAATTTTGGACTTAGACTTTAACTTTCTTCTTTTTTTTTTCTTTTTTTTTTTTGTTTGGGGGCGGGGGCGGGGGGCGGGGGTAGGGGGACATAAGTGACTCAACATTAGTTCAATTTAATCGATTTGTGACTATCTATCACAGAGCAATGAGGGCTTGTTATGTTGACTGAAAAGCAGTGTTCCAAAAATCCCGCCTAGGTGCAGGTCGATCGCCTAGCGTAACACATTAAATGGTGGCCTAGGCGGCTGGCCGATTAGGCGACCGCCTAGGCCGCCAAAGTACCGTCTAGGCCACTTAGGTGCTGACCGCCTAGGCGTCGACTACACCGACTAGGCACCGATTAGGCCTTATAGTCGGTCGATTAACTATTATTCTTTTTTTAATGTGTTATTTCACTCAAAAAAACATCATTTTGAGCGAAATAATCCTAAATTGTACAAACTTTAATATTTTTTAGGTTAATATTTAATATTTTAGTATTAACTATTAAAGTATTATATAGTTTATAATTATTAGTCTTTAAAAAATTAAAAATACTTAAACCAATTTTAAAAAAATAAAAACTACACGAACGCCTAGGCGCCGATTAATCCCCGGCTAGGCGTCCTAGGCGCTAGGCGCTCCCCGAGCGCCTAAGGAGCGCCTAGCGATTTTTTCAACCATGGTATTACTAGATAAATTTTTTTATTTAGAAACTACATTAAAAATACTATTAAACACAAAAAATAAAAATTACAAATAATTTAAAAAATACTTTAGAAAATAAGCAAAAAAGTAAGATTTGGTTTAACAATTCAAATAGTAAATAGAACATGTAAAATGGGATAGAGAGAGTAAATTAATTAATTAAAGTTAAATAATTTTCACAATTCATAACTCATTATAAAAGCTCACAAAATAACACATTTTATTAATATAAGTATTAAATTACTTAGCTATAAATAGATAAGTAATGCTAAGCACCCCTCTACTTTTCACCACATTTGTTTACCACTTGAGTTGGAGTTAGTAAGTCCTTTAGTTGAGTAATATCAAAGAGGAATTCTAGGAGGTAAAAAAAATACAGAAAAAGAAACATTTTCCTAAATAGATTTGAAAGTTATACAATTAAATCTCACAATTCAGGTTTTTGCTTTCTAAAATATAAGGGAAAGGATTCAACCCCAACCTTTAATTGAGGTAAGATCTCTATATTTTACTAATTTTACCAACCAAGCTACTTTGCCTTTAGTTAAAACATATGTATATTATTTAGTTTTATATATATATATATATATATATATATATATATATATATATATATAGAGAGAGAGAGAGAGAGAGAGAGAGAGAGAGGGAGAGAGGGAGAGAGAGGATTGTGTTCAAATGAGAACGGTGCGCTCAGGAGAGAACTGAGAACGAATAGTAGCGCGCCATGTGTCCAGATGTAGTTGCATCTAAGGTTATAATTAGGTGCAATTAGGTACATAAATGTTAACAAGGTAAATTACTTGCATTCGTAAGTAAAAATAGGTGCACAAGTGCATGTAAAATGCATGTAAAATGTATTACAAGTGCAAGTAAAATGTATACTGAATGCACTCCAAAAAAAAATGTATACTGAATATCAATACTAAGTGCACCTAACGTTATAACTAGTTGCACCTAACGGTATAATTAGTTACACCTAGGTGCACGAATGTTAACAAGGTAAATTACTTGCACTTGTAAGTGAAAATAGGTGCACTTGTAAGTGATTTTACTTGGACCTTTTACTTGCAAATGTGTGTCAACTACTTGCACTTATAACACATTTACTTGCACCAAAGTTCTAGTTATTTACGAAAATATCACCGCGTTGTTTTTTTTTTTAAATTACATCTGATTCGTTGATCTGGACACGTGGACGGCTATGGATCGTTCTTATTTCTCTCCTGGGCACCCGTTCTCATGAGAGCGCGCCCCTATATATAGGGATGATTCCTTTGAGATCACCTATTTAGGTGAGATTGTGAGATCAAATCTTGTGCATCAATCTAATAAATTTTAATGGTCTAGATTGATTGATACACGCACTCTGTTCGCGCACATTTAATCACCGTTCGCACACACTTCAACTTGGAATCTTACTCAATCTAGACCATTAAAATATTGTGAGATCAAATCTTGTGCATCAATCTAATAAATTTTAATGGTCTAGATTGATTGACACACCCACTCCGTTCGTACACAGTTAATCACCGTTTGCACACATTTAATCACCGTCGCACACATTTAATCACCGTTCGCACACACTTCAACTTGGAATCTTAATCAATCTAGACCATTAAAATTACTACATTGATGCACAAGATTTGATCTCACAAATATATGTGCGGTCCACTTTCGATTTGGGTGAAGTCAAAGTCGATTCCGCTTCTTCGTAGTTAGACGAAAAGATTGATATATTGTGCGCTTAAAACGGATAACTGGTAAATGAGAAATTGGTTCTCAAAGTTGACCCATTTGAGTTAGAAAAATGAAGAGAAAAAGCTTTGAAGTAGCTTTTGTCCCACATTGGTTTGGCAAGTGGGTTTGCACTACTACTTATACAAAAGTCTTTCTAAAGCTTATTGAATTGTATAGCTTAGAGGCTCTCTCTCGAGCATGCAAGACATTAAAGTTGAGGATTTTGTCCTTCCCCCGTTAATGATTTATCGTTACATACTTTTGAAGCTATTAATTAATTAGAAACATGCTGCAACCGGGCACAACTTAACTGGTCGTAAACAAGCAGATCAAACATTTATTGCCGTTCATGTAAGATTGCAATTCTGCAGATGCATACATACAAGAAGAAATGAGAAACAAACACTAAGATTAGTTGACTTGTAAATGTTGGAGTCGGCCATTGGAAATCAGAACTCAACCTATAAGAGGCCAATACCTTATGCAATAATACAGACACCCAAAATTGGACATTTGTTGCAGCAGATAAAAATCAATGTTTAGCTGTTAGATTATCCGTTTCTCCTAAAGGAATAAAAGTTCTCTTATTAGATGCACTTTGCATATGCTGTACACTCTTGGCATTATCTTCTCCTGTTGCTTTGGCTACCTTCTCAGACTCGAAGCAACTATCCGGTTTAGGTTTTGCTTTTGAATGATCCTCCTTGGGAGACACAACCTGTAGTAGAAATCTGTGTATCATTTCGTAACTCGTAAATGTAATAACAGCAGATGGGGTTGTCCTCAGAAGATTAGTTGCACAGCCACGGTAGAACCCAGTGGGGCCTTCCTTTCTCAACACCTGATTGATGCAATCAATAACTCCTGCGTACTGTCTCGTAGAGTTTCTCGCTTGTCCTTGCTCTTGGAGCCTAGAACGTACAACCTAATGATGACAACAGGCAAATGTTAAAGCAAGAGCAAAACATCAGTGCTGTATACATGTCCTAGGTTCACATGCTCAGAAAAGAGACCTTGACTTGGTAAAAGCGTTGTCTACCCAAAAAAAAATTTCATGTGTTGCAAATGGGCCCTGAAGCCCAAGGTGCTGTTTGAGGCAAATTATACCATGAATCACGGTATACCTTGCATTGTGGACTTTGGTCCAAACTCCAAAATAACTTTCAGATTATGTGTCTGCAACTTCACAAATTCTTAACATATTATGTGTCTGCAGTTAACATATTATGTGCTGCAGTTAACATGTTATGTGCCTTCAATTTACTTGCAGGCACATAAACTATTAACTGCAAGTACAAAATATGTAAACTATAGACACATAATTTTTGGGCCCTGGTCCATGGTATAACAATTGGCTGTTTGACCATTAGCAGTAACATATAACTGATAGCTAATTGTGCTAGCTAATGGCGGATTTTGTTAGTTATATTGACCAACTCTTAGTTATTTGTAAAAAAGTACTCGTATTATGGATAGATTTTCAGGTTTTACATTAATTTTATTTTTTAATTATCATATAAATCAATTGTAAGAGATAACAACTTGTGGGTAAAATATTTTTTTACACTAAACAAATATAGCGTGCTATCTTGAAAATGCAACTATTATTAGCATTTTAGATTTTGCATATTCAGATTACGTGGTATCCGACTTTTTATTTGCTAATTTAGTAGTAAAACAGTTGTTCTAGAGGGACTTGTACCTCGTGTGGGTAAGTCATTACAGAGGCAACTACTTTGGCCAACGAAGAAGCAACTGCAATTTCACCAGGTCCTAGTTCGCTGATACTCTTATGATCTGGAAAGGTTTCAGTCAATGTAATTGAGCCAAATAACAGTCATGGAAGGTGAATTTGTATTAACAAAAAATAAATGATTCTAAAAGTTCTTACTCCTTTTGGCAAAATAAGACTTGATCTTCTCATATGCAGGAAATTGGATAGCAACATGACTTATCCCAGCTAAAGAAGGCAGGATACCACTGTACAAGTCACAGAAAATGGATACATTTAACTAAAAGTGCTAGCACAGCAGCACAGAGCAAAGAATGAAGTAGCCCAATAACTAACTTTATCAAGAAATTATCTTGGTGCCTTGAAAAAAGAACCTTTATTAAGCACCAGATACATTGGTTTTCATTTGAGAGTTATCAATTATGCATCTGGGATTAATAAAAACAAAATTTTAGGTAACATTTTTGGTTAGTAAACTAGAGTGCTGACCTGTACCATCCTCTGATTCCCTCTTCATGTAAAATTCGACTTAAAGCAGATACTATGCTTTTATAAGGGACCACCCCTTCTCTCATTCCTTGCGTCTGCAGAAAGGTAGAATCCAAATTGGAAGAGAGAAAATATGCATACATGGTCCAAGTGGAGATTCCATAAAATGAGAAACTGCCAGTAAGCAGAATCATTATTTTGAATGACTCAATATAGACAATTAGACATTTAATTTACTAAATTTAGAGAGGTGGATGTTAAAGAATGATGGGCAGTAGAAAGAAAGGTCTTTCAGACCATACCATCCATTGAACCTGTAAATATGGATATCCTTTCATTGAAATACACGCTTATTGGTTTAGTTTCCTCCTAAACTCCATCATTTAAGTCACTAGTCCAGTTAAAATGTTAAATGTATTCTTGGATATGTATATTCTTGCTGGCAGCTAATAGATACCCAACAAAGTAAACAAAATTCTATATCAAAGGAAGCCTTAAACTAGTCAAGTGTAAAATTATAAACTGAAACTGTAAGAACACCCAACCTACTTGAAGTCGTGTTTTAACAACCCACAATGGATTTGTTGCAATGGCTGTTGCAGCTCCAGCTCCTGAAGCGGCAATCATATTTGCACCAATAGAGAGCTGACCGCTGTTGTCTGCTGCAAATGTGACCAACAAAGTGAGTAAACCAGTCTTTTGACAGAAATAGGTAACAACAGTTCAAATGCATTTCAAACATCTCTAGCAAAAGGACAAAAAAGCAAACAAACTGAAATGAAAAGATTAAAGAGAGCAAAAGCAAATAGCATTCTGTAACACCTACCATGAGAATGCAATATTTCCTTAAGGTGCCCATAAACTGTGAAGTAAACCTACAGATGACAGGTAACTTTCATCAAGAGGGAAAAAAGTAAGAGTACAATGCTCAGAATGAGTTACACCACATAAACATCCCCAACTATACCAAAAATCTCATATCATATCGTGTCAGCAATGTAGGGATACCCAGGATAAGGGACTTACAATCAATGAATACCATATGTACATACCAAAATCACATTCATTCACATATCTATATCTAGGGCAGGTTCCCATATCAACCAATGCATTCAAATCTATATAACAGAAGGCATTACAGTGCATTCAAACATATACATCAATTAGCTAACTAATAAATTCAGTCCTAGACTCCTAGTCACCTAGACATCAAATAAACTAAGATTTTTCCAGAAGGAATTAGACAGAGAAATGCATGGAGGATTAATAATAACCAATATAAGTTTATTTCACTTCCTTTTTTGTGGTAGGGTTCAAGTTCAAGGCTTGTAGGCTGTAGCAGTTGCAAAATTCACAATTGGTGATAGTCAAGAGGATAGAACTTACTGCCCAATTTGGAAGGAGAGCCACCAATGTTGGTGAAAGTCCACGATAAAGTCCCCTAAAACCATCAGTTCTTACAATGTGTTGGAAGCTGGTAATGATGACACTACCTGATTATTAAAATATATATATACATATATTTTGGGAGTACATTGATGATGAGTAAAGGAATATAAGGAACAAATGCAAATACGCAAAGGAATATAATAAAAAGAAATTTTAAAAAAAATTATTTCCTGTCCATGCCTTTAAAGACAGGATATTATGTCCTATCTGTTAGTCTAAATACTTCAGTACTTCCCATCCTTTTTATATAGAGCACTTTGTACTTCAACTACGTCTAAAACGTTTATTATAACTGCAATGCACTTTGCCAGTTATTAGTTAAAAAGCAACACTAATGAATTCATCTGTGATTCAAATGTAAAAATAAACTGACAAAAATTCTATTAAGCTCCCCAATTATTAAATGAAAGGAAAGGAATAGGCATATGCAAGTATGCAACACATTGCATTTTGGTAATCTATAAACAAAGATAAACTGCAGTCCGAACTCACGTCAAACCCACACAAGTTTTGGAAGGCAGAAAGGCAACACATAGTATTATGGCACAAGGTGAAGAAAGGGTGAAAAGCTATTGAAGCAATTGGTGGCATTCAAAGTTACAAACAGATAGTTAACTGAAGAAACTAGAGATTTTGATTGAAGGCATGTCAGAGTTAGTGCTATTATCAGGACTTTGAATTGGAGTCTCTTAGAGAAAACACGTCCAAAATTTCACAAACTAATATATACACGTAACCGTGAAGCTACTTGGTTTATGCTAACTTATAACTTCTTCACTACAGTGATATCAAATCCAAAACTCCTCAATCCATGGATGAGATGCCTTGTATGCTGTAGGCAAATCTTTAAAAACAATAAATAAATAAACATAGAAAACCTTATCGCTTATACTATCTTAGTGATCACCTGGCCTGACACATTCTGCAACAGAAATGTCAGCGGGGTATTGCAAATGCAATTATCACACACTGTCTGAATACTCTCATACATCAACTGAACCAAACATATAAAAGGATCTGTGACTCCTCAGTCATTGGCCTTATAGTATTCCTTAAACTGTTGGCTAACATAAGTCAGCAAGGTGGCACTAGGAATGAATAAAACTTGTCTCCTTGCACTTGACCCTAATAGTAACAGTCAAGGCCTCCATTAAAATAAAAATTTCACTTTCATATTCTACAGTCCCATTACACATTCCAACCTCAAAGTCAAGCATTTACTATTTTACTGCTCCCCAGTCCAGTATATACTATTATAGTACATTAATCCCAAAAATGCACACAACTACACAAGAACCATATTTATTTATGTATTATGTATACAACACCACAGGAATACCCACCTCTATGGCCCGAACGGGCAGCCTCTGGCAGACCATGGACTTGCAGTCTGGTCTTGATGACATCCAGTGGACAAACAAATGTAGCAGCGATAGCACCTACACAAAATCCACCAAATCACAGGAAAAAAAAAAGAAAATTACTAAACCAAAATTGAAAAAATTCAGCGAAAACCTAGCCAGCAGCAGAAGCCAAGACTAGCAGAATCAGAAAAAATCAGGGGATTTCAACGAAATTGGAGGGGAATGAACTAAACAAACCTGCAGAGGCACCTGCGCCGGCGTCACAGAAAATATCTCTTGCGCTCCGGCGGTCTCCGGCGGTGGACATGCTAAATGATTTACAGTTTTTTTTGTTTGCGTTTTTCTAACGACAAATCAAGTAAGAATTGCGTGAAATTTCCACTTGAAATATCGAACAAAATCGATTAGAAAGAGATGAAATGAAAGAAAGTTGTGTAGTACTAAACGTAAAAGCCTGCCTCTATACTTACATCACATCAAAAATTCATACACATCTATATAAATTTTGGTGGAAGTGAGCGTGAGAGCTGGGGCTTTGGGTCTACCGACGTGTTGAATGCCCGCTTAATGGAATCTGCTGCTCTGAGTCTGACCCGACCAGACCGAGTCCCCCCCATGGAATAAGGACCGGCTGCTTTTTTACTTTTACTTATGAAAGTATTTTTATTTATCAAAAGAATATTGATTAGGTTTACTAAGAAAAAGATTTCATGGGTTCGAGTCTCAGACGATATTGACTATTTGTGCTTTAACAGGTTAAGAAAGAATCTTTAAATAAATATTACAATGTAATAGGTTCAGTTGTATTTAAAAAAAAAATAGATTTCAGACTTTCATGAGATTATTATATTCAAATATTTAGAAATTTTTTTTTGAAAACAAATATTTAGAACTTGTTTGGTATGAAATCCTTTTTTTCTATTTTTTCTAACCTCTTTTTTCATGTTTTCATTTTCTAAATGAAAAATATCTCTTCAAATTAATAATAATAATAATAATAATAATAATAATAATCTACAAACATGGGCAATGGCAGATCTAGAGGGGGCAATAGAGTTAGTTGTTGTAACGCCCTACAAATTAGTCTTCTAAAACTTTCCTTAAATAGCTTAAG
Organism: Ipomoea triloba; assembly: GCF_003576645.1. Taxonomy (NCBI): domain Eukaryota; kingdom Viridiplantae; phylum Streptophyta; class Magnoliopsida; order Solanales; family Convolvulaceae; genus Ipomoea; species Ipomoea triloba. Next base: position 13,187,188 of record NC_044919.1, on the reverse strand, counting down.
GATCAAAACACACTATAAATAGAATTACTAAAAATGAAAATGTCCATAAACCAATTAGGTCATAATTAAACTTACAAACCGAAATTCAAGTCTCAAAATAACAAAGGTCGAAACTGCCACATCTAATCTAATACTGACTAGATGTAAGGCGGCTTTAGGGGTCATGGGCCTAACCTAGGCATACCTACTTGTAACAACTTCAAAATTCATCTTTCAAAACTTTCCTTAAATAGCTTAAGGATCAAAATTTACTATAAATGGGATTACTACAAATATAATATCCATAAACCAATTATGTCATAATTGAACTTACAAACTAAAATTCAAGTCTCAAAATATGAAAGGGTGAAATCGCCACTTCAAATCTAACACTAACTAGATATAAGGCTCTAAACTATAAAATTCAATATCCCACTTAATTTTATTTTTTTTTGAAGGACAAACACTATCATCTTATTACGTAATAGGGAACTCGAAGGTACAAGTTGGTGGCTCAAATAGCCAATACCTAGAGTCTCTATACAAATTTGTGGATTTGGCCAACTCATGGGCCTGAGTATTCCTAGTTCTAGATACAAATTTTATGGATGCATGATTTAGTGACGCCATGATCGACTTGCATTCCTTTGCAATTACACCAGCATAGGAACGATCATCATCATGGCTATTTAAACTGTTACACGCATTCATGCAATCCGAAAAAATTGTAACCGAACTCCAGCCTTGGCCTTTAATCCATGATAGTGCCTCTTTGATAGCCCAAAGTTCAGCCAAGTAAGGGTCCATGCAGCATATTCTTGTACCCGCACGGGCTCCTACATATCGGTTTGAGTTGTTTTCAACAATGGCACCGTACCCTGCCAAGCCTTGCGTTTCAAACAGCGCTGCATCAACAAAGCATCGCAGGCCGGTTTCAAGTTGCCCTTGTTCACTTTCAACTATTTGTGACGAGGTCTGATCTTCTTTCCCGCTTGAGCCTCCCTCCATGATTTTATCCCGCCCTCAGCTTGGCGCCATGTCGTACCAGGATTGAAAGGTTTGCTGTTCCATACCAGTTGGTTTCTTGCGCACCAGATCGACCACGTAGTGACTGCTACTCTGCGCATGGTATCAACGTCTGTATTCTCCAAGCATGCTTCAAGGAAATCCGTAAAGCCCGCTGCCACCTGGCCAATGGGGATGCCTGCCGCAGCCCATACCCCTACCTAATACAGCAGCGCACTCAAGGAAAACATGAGACACCGTCTCTTCTTCGGAACCACACAGGGGGCATTCGACCTGTACCTCGATTCTTCTTCTTCTTCTTCTTAGTGTAGCACGGACAGGCAAAATTCCTTTTACGCATCTCCATAGAAAATTGTGGATTTTAGGCGCCACGTCAATGCTCCATAGTTTCTTCCAGGAACTGAAGCCGCTGCTCTCTGGTATGAAGTCGGTTAACAGTCTGTATCCGCTGCGAACTGAATAGCATCCACGCATTTCATGTCTCCAGTACCATTCATCAACCAGAGCCAGGTTAACTGGTGTTTTGATTATGCGTTCTATGTCCTCCGGCTCGAAAAGGTTTCTAATTAAAGGCAAGTTCCAAATATCCCACTTAACTTAGAAATTAAAGAAAGTAATACAGTTTGAATCAACAATTCTAAAAATGTCATAAGGGAAGTGGCTACTAGATACTACAATGCGCGCTCTCAGCCAGCCAGTTACTCGATTCCTGTACAAGTCACAATTAAGAAAAATACAAGAATAATGGGATTAGCAAAACATTTCTAATTAAGGTTTACTCTACCCTCTAAACTAGGTTTTATACAATATATAGTCACACTTCCAAAATAATTAGTGTGGAAGATCAAGATCTTCTGGAGGGCAGCACGAAGAAATCGAAGGTTTCTATGGGCGATCCTGGGCTCAAGGCAACGGACATTGCTATGGAATCGTCGTCTTCTGGGGAAGGGGATCCTGCGCATGATTTGGCAGTTTCTCTATCGGATTCCCCGGTGGCGGAAATGGTGGTGGATAACGTTGTTGATCCACTTCAGGCTATCGAGACGGTTCCCGAGGCACGAAAAAATATTTGTTATTATGAATTTAAATAAAAAATTTTAAAAATGAAAATATATTAAAATGTACAATATAATAATATAGTTAAATTTTTATATATTTGGTCAAGTATCTATTATCATAGCATAAAAAACTAAAACTAAAATTTTGTATGATTAATATAATCTCTAATCATGTACATATTTAGATAAATTTATAGAGAAAATTTTACATAAATAAATTGAGTTATTCCTAATCGTATTTCATATATATTATAATTCTAACCATATGAATAATAACTAAGAAAATTATACTTACAAACTAAAAAAAATTATAAATTATAAATATTGTATATGTGATTTTAAACTCTAATCAGACGGATTTTCTTATATGATTGTGTAATATAGTGTATATACAAATAATATTTATTAATATGTATATATGCAAATTCTATAATATAATTTTTGTAATTATACTTTATATTGATATATTATAATTAAAATAATTAAATTTAAAAATTAAAAAATAGCATGATTAGTATAGTGCATAAGTATATGTATGTATGCATTTTTTTTTAAAAATATAAATATTTATGAACACACATTTTGTTAATTTTATGATTTTGTTTTTAATTATATTTTATATTTTAGTTATTATAATTAAGAAAATTACATTTACAAATTAAAAGAATTTTAATTTTTAAATTTATATGGATTAATGTAGTGCCTAACTATATTATTTAGACAAAATTTAAAATATTTTTGAATTTTTAATTAAGACTTAAAAGTATGAGTTTAGACATATTTTAAATATTTTTTTAATAAGTAACCATTGTAGTAATACGGTAAAAATGTTACCGGTGTATATTCAGATAACTGAGTAACAATAATTTAGTACAAGAATGTTTGCGTGTCAGAAAACAGAGCCCCCCAACTTTTTACATGAACTCCGATCCCCTTTTATACTATACATGGTAACGACCACAATAATGAGCACTAATAGCCTCCTAAATTTCTCTCTCTTTAATTCATGTTTTATTTACTTATTTATCTAATGATACATACTATACACACTACACTTGTCCAAATCAAAACAAGCTACAAAACATACTTGGCAAATAAAAGACTTCTGCTGCAAAACTCACCTTTTAACAAAAGTAGAAAACGTTTTTCTGGAGGAAAAAAAAAATCATTTCAAACCCCTCTCCCTCTCTAAACTTTTTCTTGCTTGGGACTAATAGTAAAATATCTAATGAATAAGTACAAACTCATGTGTTAAACAGGACAAGACAACGTATCATACAAGCAAAAAAATAGTTATTCGTTGACATGTTTGCTTGAGCAATGTATCCATTGGCATCCTTGGTTAGCCATGGAAAATAAAAATTTAAAAATTTAGAAAAAATTTGTCCATTTTTTAGGCAAATAGGCAGTCGGAAATAGATGATTTTTTCAATTGTGAAACCAAAAAAAAAAAAAAAAACATAAAATAAGAGGAAAAACAAGAAGAAAAGACAAGAAAAGAAAATAAAGTAAAAGAAAAGAAAAGAGAGAATATATCAAAATGAAAAGTGGATTAATATGAATCAGGATTTTTTTTTTTTTAATTTCAAAAGTATTTCATTCAAATTCTTTAATCTAGAAAAATAGAAATCAAACACTTCAATTCATTCACTTTTCATTCTCATATTCTTTCTTTCAAAAGTAGTGAACCAAGCACCTCTAACATCTTTTCGTTGGCTTGTACCACATAAATCAACAAATTATCATATTGGGGAAGGAAATAAAATATTATTGGATCGAATTACACTATATATATACTTACATAGCTACTTTATTAAGTAAAATTCTAACCGAGGTTAAGAAAGAATTGTTGGATTGAATTTTAGCCTCTCTCATTCAGCTCCAATATATGGATTAAGGTACATTGCATGTTGCTACGTACACCCAATAGTATACATCCTTATTTTTTTAAACTTAAATTTATTTTTCTCTTTTTCTTTTTACAAATAAAATTAATGTATAAAAATATATTTGCAAAAAGCTCTAACTAAGATCTTTAAATGACACTCATATTGATATACTTTTTATTTTAAAAAAAAGATAAATCTATAAGTAGATAATAAAGTTTTAACTTTAGTGCAACATATATGTACATTAAACTTTGTTACGAACATATAGAAGGAACATTACGAACCTACTACAAAGTGAATGAATTATATATATATATATTCAGGTTTAGGTTTGTGATAATACAAAACAAATATTATGAACGGAATAAATGATGAATGTTATTAAACATGATGCACATATGATACAAATCAGAGTATAATTTTATGTACAATAAGCGTTGTTTTTATGAATATTATGAACATATTATAGAGCGAATGGATCAGAAATAGATTGATGGATATGTAATTTAGTGTTTATGTACATTAAAAGCTTAGATTTATAATCATATAGAACAAATATTTTGAACATAGTACATAATGAATGTTATTAAACTAGCTTGATGTGTATGTAGTGTAATGCTTATGTACATCAAATTTTCTCTTTATGAACATATAGAAGGAATATTATAAACCTACTATACAGTGATAAAATTAAAGGAAATACATATGATGTATATTCAGTTTAGTGTTTATATATGGACATTAAGGTTTAAGCTTATGAACATATATAACAAATATTATAAATATAATACAAGATAATGTTATTAAACATGATGTACTAGTTGACACTTAATATAAAACGACATCGTTTTAGACCATGATTCATCTTGTAACGTGGATCTTGGTTCACGATATATAATTTGCAATTTAGCTCTCTTTGGTAATGTTTGCCAAGATGGCATTAGGGTAAACATTGGTCAATTTTAGTTAATAATCAAAATTAGTTTTTAAAGGGTCGTAATTAATAACCATTTAGAGCCAATTAGGGCTGTTAGCGAACAGAGCTTTCGACAAACTACTCGTGTTCGAGCTCGGTAAGAGTTCGTTTATGTTCGTTTATTAAGGTAAACGAACATTAACAAACAAAATTTAGAGCTCGGTTAATAAACGAACAGAGTATGAACAATGGTAAGCTCGTTTGCTAAGTGTTCGCGAACAAGCTCGTTTGTGTTCGTTTAGTATTGTTCGCGAACAAGCTCGTTTAGTGTTCGTTTAATAATGTTCGTAAGCAAGCTCGTTTAGTGTTCGTTTAATAATGTTTGTAAACAAGCTCGTTTAGTGTTCGTTTGATAATATTGACAAACATGTTTACAAACATATATATATATATATATATATATATATATATATATATATATATATATAAAATTGTTCGCGAACGTAGATTATTTATTGTTCATGTAAGATAAAACTTAAATATATAAGATCTTCAGAACATATGTTTTTCACATACAGTATTGCATTAATGTTTAACAGATGTACCTGGCTCCATGGTTTCAGATGCTTCAATGGGAGACTTGGTTTCTCCCTCCAGACCCTGAGCGTTCCCTAAGTCTAAGAACTCTGATGGAGAGAGAACTTTTAGTTTTGCAGAAGGGTTGGGGAGAGGACCAGAGAGTCTCATTGGTTGATAAAACCATCTCACAGTTCCATCAACGTGAGATGGTTATCTGAGCAGTTGAAACTACTATTATCCTTTAACTGACCAAATATCAGAATTATTTAATTATTAAATTTAATAGATATTTATGAGCCATATTAATAATAGTGAGCCATACAATATAAAACATAATTATTCTAACATTCTCCCACTTGGCTCACAAATCATAAATTTAATAATGAATGTGAAACATAATATGCATAGTATAAGCTAATTCCTTCGTTACATTGGTCAGAACATAAGCTATCATTCAGTTAGAAACTAATAAGAATCATGGCGGTAATACGTCACTAATTTAACGTAGTCCCTTCCATGTATCACAATATTAATTTCAAACTTAATATGATTCATAATGATATTTTCCATAATGGTCCACGATAATGTCTTTGTCACAGACAAATCATGTTCATATTGACATAAAACATTCATGTATATATACTCCAAAACTAAACAGGATACTTAATATAGGAACAAAATCATATTGAGCTCCAAGTATCAAATATATCAAAAACACAAACCTTAACATAATGTTAACTGTTTTCAATTATGCCCATCCTCTCAACATGCTCATTAAAAGCCTTTGGTGGCAAGGCTTTAGTTAATGGGTCTGCAATCATTAATCTAGTGCTAATGTGTTCAATTGATACTCTTCGTTCCCTAACATCTTCTTTAACGGCAAGATACTTCAAATCAATATGTTTAGCACCACTTGTATACTTGTCGTTTTTAGAAAAGAAGACTGCTGCGGCATTATCACAATAAATTTTCAGCGGCTTGGCAATACTGTCGACAATTCCAAGTCCTGAAATAAAATTCCGCAGCCATAACCCATGATTTGTGGCCATAAAACATGCCACAAACTCAGCTTCCATAGTGGATGCAGCAATGACAGTCTGCTTCGCACTTTTCCAAGAGATAGCCCCCTCGGCTAAAAGGAACAGATATCCAAATGTGGACTTCCTTGTGTCCAAACACCCGGCAAAATCTGAATCCGTGTATCCTATCACCTCAAGGCGATCGGACCGCTTATAAGTAAGCATGTACTCCTTTGTGCCTTGTAAGTATCTCAATACCTTCTTTGCAGCTTTCCAGTGATCCATACCAGGATTGCTTTGATATCTACCAAGCATCCCGACAACAAAGCTAATGTCTGGTCAGGTACATGTTTGAGCATACATCAAACTCCCAACGACAGATGCATAAGGAATATTTTCCATTTCCTTTCGCTCCAAATCATTCTTAGGGCATTGCATAAGACTGAACTTATCTCCCTTCTGAACTGGAGCAACAGATGCAGAACACTTTTCCATTCTAAATCTTTCTAAGACTTTGTTAATATATGCTTTCTGAGACAATCCTAACACTCCTTGTGATCTATTACGGAATATTTCAATTCCAATCACAAAGGATGCCTCACCCAAATCTTTCATTCCAAAGTTCTTAGAAAGAAACATCTTGGTCTCATGCATTAAACCAAGATCATTAGTAGCAAGCAAAATATCATCGACATACAGAATCAAAAATATAAACTTGCTCCCACTGACCTTCAGATATATACACTGATCAACAGTGTTTTCCTTAAATCCAAAGGACATTACAGTATCATTAAACTTAAGATACCATTGTCGAGAAGCTTGTCTAAGTCCGTATATTGATCTATTAAGTTTACACACCATGTGTTCCTTTCCTTCAACTGAAAAACCCTCAGGTTGGTTCATGTAAATTTCTTCTTCTAAATTCCCATTCAGAAAGGCTGTTTTCACATCCATTTGATGCAGCTCTAAGTCATAATGAGCTACTAGTGCCATAATTATTCTAAATGAATCTTTCTTTGAAACAGGTGAAAATGTTTCATTGAAATCAATACCATCTTTCTGAGTAAAACCTTTGGCAACAAGTCTGGCCTTGTACCGTTCGATATTGCCATTCGAGTCGTGTTTGGTCTTAAAAACCCATTTACAGCCAACATTCGAGTCGTGTTTGGTCTTAAAAACCCATTTACAGCCAACTGGCTTACAACCTTCAGGCAATTCAACAAGATCCCATACTTCATTATGTTCCATTAATTTTAACTCATCTTTCATGGCTTCGACCCATTTAGAAGAATTAGGACTATTTATAGCCTGTGAAAATGAAACTGGATCTTTATCGATTCCAATATCGAAATCTGATTCTTGAAGATAAACCATATAATCATCAGATATAGCAGATCTCCTTTGTCTTTGAGATCTTCTTAACACTACTTCTGTAGGAATATCATTCGTGGGTTCATTGTTAACTTCATCATGGAGTGGTTGATCATTAATTTGTTGTTCAGGTAAGTCATTAAATTGTTCATTTGTTGTAGGATGAACAATCTGAGTAACTCCAGGTAAAGTAATTTGACGCACAGGAACAACAAATTGAGAAGAAGTTATTGGAGAATCTTGCACCGTAACTTCTTTAAGTTCCACTTTTCGTGGTTCATCACTCCCACTTATGTTATCATTCTCAATGAACTTGGCATTTCCAGTTTCAACAATTCTTGTAGTATGGCTAGGACAATAAAATCTATACCCTTTAGATTTATCTGGATAACCAATGAAAAAACCACTAGTTGTTCTTGAGTCCAGTTTCTTTTCATGTGGATTATAAATGCGTATCTCCCCCGGGCATCCCCAAACACGAAGGTGCCTTAAACTGGGTTTCCTTCCAGTCCACAGTTCAAAAGGTGTTTTTGAAACTGCCTTGCTAGGAACCCTGTTTAATAAATAAGCGGCGGTTTTTAAAGCATATGCCCACAATGATAAGGGTAAAGAAGAATAACTCATCATGCTCCTAACCATTTCCATTAAGGTGCGATTACGCCTTTCTGCAACACCATTTTGTTGCGGTGTTCCGGGCATTGTGTATTGAGCACAAATACCACGTTTTTCAAGAAATTTAGCAAATGGACCAGGACATTGTCCACTCTCATTATACTTTCCATAATATTCACCACCCCTATCAGACCTTATAATTTTCACCTTTCTGTCTAATTGTCTTTCAACCTCTTCAACAAATACCTCTAAGGCATTTATTGATTGAGATTTTTCATGCAACAAATAGACATAACCATAACGTGAAAAGTCATCAATAAATGTGATGAAATATTTTTCCTTTCCGAAAGTCGGAACATCAAAAGGTCCACATATATCAGTGTGTATAATTTCAAGGAGCTGTGTGCTTCTTGTGGCTGCATTCTTATTTGTGTGATTTGAATGTTTTCCTTTAATACAATCCACACAAATACCGAGATCAGTAAAATCCAATTCAGGAAGAACTTCATTCTTTACAAGTCTTTGAATCCTTTCCTTGGATATGTGACCCAAACGTTTATGCCACAAGTAAGCTGATCTTTCATCAACTAAACTTCGTTTAGTTCCAATACTATGATGCAGGGTTAAAAGAGTTTCAGCAAAAAGATTGTCAAGATTTAACTTGTACAAACCATCAGAAAGTATACCAGAACTAATTAAGTGACTTTGTTTGAACAAACTAAAACATCCATTTCCAAACTTTAAGGAAAAACCATAAGAGTCCAGTTTTGACAAAGAAATTAAATTCCTAGAAACTGAAGGAACATAAAGAGTCTCAAACAAATCTAAATGATGTCCAGTATCTAAAATTAAGCGATAAGTTCCAATGGCTTCTACTGGAGCTTTAACTCTATTCCCCATGAACACAAATCTTTCATTTGGCTTTATGGTTTGGGTCATAAGGAATCCCTGCATAGTATTCGAAACATGAGTAGTGGAACCAGAATCAATCCACCAAGTATTATAAGGAACTTCAGTTAAGTTTGATTCGAAACATACTGATATAAAATTTATACCTTTCTTTTCGAACCATGCCTTACGCTTAAGGCAATCTTTCTGAAAATGACCAAATTTCTTGCAGAAATGACACTTGTCATTCTTATGTTCCTTTTTGTGGATTTGAGAAGAGGACTCATTAGTCTTCATTGGTCCTTTCTTACCCTTCTGATTCTTCTTTCCAAACTTTTTACCAGCCCTTGACTGACTCATGAGATTAACTGAGTGAATCCCTTGTCCCTTAAGCCTTCTTTCCTCTTGATTTAGCATTTTATGCAATTCGAGTACATTCCATTTATCTTTAATGGAATTATAATTCACTTGGAATGTATCATACTCGTGAGGCAAAGAGTTTAAAATAAATTGGACAAGGAAAGTATCACTCACTTCCATTTCCATGGACCTTAATTTTCCTGCTAAGGTTAACATCTCAGTAACATGCTGATGCATGGAACGCGAACCATCAAATTTCATGGTGGTCAGTTTACCCATAAGTGTGCCTGCTAGGGCCTTATCAGCACATTCAGAAAGTGAATTTTCCTCCACATGTTTCAACAAATCCTTAGCACTGTCAAATTTGGGAATTGTTGACTTGATGTTGCTTTCAAGTGTCATTCGCATAAGCATCATGCTGAGTCTATTTGACCTTTCCCATGCTTGATGGAAGGCTACATCATCAGCACTGCTATTATCATCAATAACAGCGGGCTTGTCAGTCAAGAGTGCTAGATCAAGATCCAGAACACCAAGGTGAAACTGAATTTGTTCATGCCACTCAGCAAAATTTAGCCCATTAAACTTTACAATAGACGCAACTTGCGAAAGCATTGAAACACAACTTAATGCTGCAATACATATAAAATACTTCGACATTAATTCTACATTAACACAAAGTAAATACATTTAACTAACATACTCGTAAACAATTAAATACATTGAAGGTCTCCTTTGGGTGATCCAACAACGCATACATTAAACATAACGATGCTCAATTAGTACAATTTTCACATAATTGGCTATTAATTATATTACGACTAAACTTGTTTGCTATCTTTGGATATGCTAAACAATCCAATCGAATATAAATAATTAACCGCTATTATGTTTATAATTATGAAATAATTGATCAACCTTTGGGCGACTCTTAAATATTTCATAATTATTAAACTTCAATTTACCCAATATAGTAGAAAATAAAATCATGTCATTTGATTATAAGCATCACATAATTATGGGTAATTGAATTAATTTATTTAAATTTGATATCTATGAAACTTTATAATTTGGTCACTTTGGTGACTAACAAATAATCATAATTAGATATCAAATAAATAAACCATAATAAATAATATCAGAAAATTAATGCGGAATAATATACTTAATTCAACTCTAATAGAATAATAATTCTAATAGAATAACAATTCTAATACATAATGAATATATGATATTTAAATTAATTACGATTAATTGCAGACTAATATGCAATTTGTACGTAATGATTCACATAATCTGCAATATCATAATCGCATGGTGGCAAACATTAATAATGTGTAGTAATAAAACGGAAGCAGCAAACTTGGCGTGACATCATATACGTAAACCTTTCAAATTGCAAACTTTAAATGCAATCGTTGAAAAGCTAAAAGTAAAAAGAAAACATTGAAAACACATTTGCAGAATAATATAAGGGAGCATGCGAATGTAATTACGGAAACCTGGGCATGCGAATGAAAACTCATATCTTCTAAAAACTGAGCATACATACGCAACCATACAAACAATACGTAATTATCATAATATATGGAAAAACATATGTTCTACAACCTTGCTCATGATACCACATGTAAGATAAAACTTAAATATATAAGATCTTCAGAACACATGTTTTTCACATACAGTATTGCATTAATGTTTAACAGATGTACCTGGCTCCATGGTTTCAGATGCTTCAATGGGAGACTTGGTTTCTCCCTCCAGACCCTGAGCGTTCCCTAAGTCTAAGAACTCTGATGGAGAGAGAACTTTTAGTTTTGCAGAAGGGTTGGGGAGAGGACCAGAGAGTCTCATTGGTTGATAAAACCATCTCACAGTTCCATCAACGTGAGATGGTTATCTGAGCAGTTGAAACTACTATTATCCTTTAACTGACCAAATATTAGAATTATTTAATTATTAAATTTAATAGATATTTATGAGCCATATTAATAATAGTGAGCCATACAATATAAAACATAATTATTCTAACAGTTCACGAACAAATTGTGTTCATAAACATGTGTAGATGTTTGGTTATTAAGTGTTTACGAACGTGTTCATAAACATAAATGAACATGTTTCTGAACGTGTTTGTTAACATTTGCGAACACGTTCGTGAACGTGTTCGCGAACATTAACAAACACTAACGAACGCTTACCAAACGAACACGAACACAAACACCCCAAAATCCTTAACAAACAAACACGAACAACCTTCGTTCGTTTATGTTCGGTTCGTTAACAACCCTACAGCCAATTGAATTCCTTGTAATAATTGATGTAATTCAAACTGAGATCGATTTTGGGGTAAGTTATAAGTTATAACTAAACTTGGCAACTTGTACGGTATTGATGTAATGATGTCAAATACCAAACAAGGCAACTACTAGAGAAGAACAAGATAACTGCACAATACAATACAATACAATAAATTGTTGATACACATTTATTTGGTAACTTAATCGGGCTTATCTCGATATTTCTATCTATTATATTCGTCAATTGTTATACGGTGGATTATGATGCACAAATCTATGTGAACAATGATAACATGTCACAAATATGTATATTGTCAAATGAACTTGTAATAAAATTAAAATAATATTTTAGTGTATGTTGCTATAATCAATTTATTGTCTATACAAAATGAAACTGAATAGCAGAGCACATACATATATGTATATTGTCAAATGAACGTGTAGTAGAATTATATGATAGTTTAGTGGTATGGTGGTATAACAATCCTGTTATGTGTATAAAATGAAACTGAATAGCAGACATCATACACATATTTATACTGTTAAATGAACATGTTTTGAAATTAAAATGATGCTTTAATGCCGTTATAATGAATCTATTGTGTATAAAACGAAGCTTAATTATTATATACATGAAGTGTAATTAAAATGATATATATATATATATATATATATACTCCAGTGTTACTATAATGAAACTAGTGTGTCGAAAATAAAACTAAACTAGAATGCATATATCTTATGGTCCACGTTGCTACATGGACCATCATAGTCCACAATACTTTGCGCATATTTGATCGAAATATAAAAGTACCAAAAAGAAAAAAAAAAACTACATCACTGATAATTTAAACTTTTATATTGTTTAATTATTCATCGTGAATTTTTGTTGGGTGTTTTTACAGCCTTAACAACACGTTTGGTTTACGGAATGAATTTTATGGGAATAGGAATACTATTCCATAAGAAATAGAATAGGTAAGGAATAGAATAGAAATTGTATTCCAGTGTTTGGTTCGTGGAAGGAATAGACTTGGGAATTATATTCCAGCGTTTGGTTGGTTAAAGGAATAGGATGTAATATATATTTAAAAGACATAAATGCCCTTGTACAAAATTTTTTATTCTTCTTCTTTCTTCTTCTTATTATTATTATTATGATTATTATTATTATTATTATTATTATTGTTATTTTTTTTTGATAGAGCCTGGTCATAAAATATAGTGTGTGTGTGTGTGTATATATATATATATATATTTATTTATATATTTATATATATATATTAAAATAATAATTTGTAAAAAAAAGAGAGAAGATTAGAAAAATATCTTGAAGAAGAATTTCAATTTGCAACGGCAGAGGTGAGATGTGTGCGATGACAGAGAGAAAGGCGATGCGATGCAATGAGTTTTAGATAAGTGAGCGTAAAAAATTTAGGTTTTAAAAAGGGAAAAAAAAATATAATAAAATACCTATTCCTGAGAGGTCAGGAATATGCTAATACCGAGGGTGCTGGTAATAGCTATTACCCATAGCCCATTTCCAGGAACAATATTCCTGGGAATACAAATGCATGCGAACCAAACAACGGAATAGGCTATTACTGGGAATGTTATGCCATTCCCTCCATATTCCGTGAACAAAACAGTCCGTAAATGCCATCAACAAGAATGAACGGGAGGAATAGGTCTTTGGGAGACTTTCACTTGACAATTGACTTTGAACGGAAAAATTACATTCAACTACTTCAATTTGATTATGGGTTTTGCAAGCGACTCGGATTTGGGAAAACAATTATGGGTTTTGACATTAAGGCCTTAAGGGATTGAATGTTGCAATTCATTTCTTAGCTTGTTCAAGACAAAGAATGCATGTTTAAAATAAAATTATATCCATTTAGTTATATTATCAAGGAAATTACCATTTTACTTTCCCCTTTAAAGACTTTGACAGGAAAATTTAATAATGAACCACGCTAGAAGTTTCTATATTTCTGTCACGCCTCAATTTTTAATAGATTAGTGTTTGAAATAAATAAATAAATAAAAGAGATAATATAAAAGAGGAAAAACTAACCATATATATTTTTTACTCCCAAAATGTTGAATCTCCGATCCCAAAGGCCCCACGCCTCGACCCTACAAAACATCTAGGAGGATGTAAATCATGGTAACTCAATTAAATACAGAGGTTAGACCTTTGCTTACTGGCTCACAAGGAGCCCCTCACTTTGAGAGGTTGCCCACACATTGCCATTGGTGAGACTCGATTCCTGGTCTTTACTCCCAATTCAAACTTCACTCCTGTGACTAGTTGAGCTGCCCATGCGGGCAAACTAATCATATATTGCGCAGGCGGTTCGAAGAGTCAAGTCCAACATCATGTCATCAAAACGTGATGTTGATTGCTATGCAATTAGAAAGAAATAAATTAAAGTTGCACATCCACATACTATTAGTTATAACTTTTGGCGTAGTGGTACATGCTTGATATTGAAATTAGAATTAGTATCAAAGCATGCAATAGCTATAGCTTTTAGCATAATGATAAACATTTGATCCTAACATGATCTACACTCTCCTACGTATGCCACTCACACAAACTTATTCCATGATGTAGCAATTTGTAGTAAGTTGAAATTTGAAATAAAAAAGAAAAAATTAATCAAACAAAAATAGACATATTAGAGAGTCGCAAAAATTTTGTGGTTTTTGTAGGGGGTGAAAGCATTTCGATTGTCGCATTAGAGGTGGCAAAAATGTAATGAAATTTGTAAGGGTGAGAAACATTTTCTAATAGACTACATTTGACGCTTAATAGTTTCTCTCAACAATTAAATTTTGTCAAACCGTAAATGTAATTCTTTTTCACTAATATAATATATCTACTAAATTATATAAGAGTCAATGTTGTTAAGGGTCTAATGATAAAATAAAATATGTTGGTCTAATCATGTGCATTCACCGAACCGAATCAACTAACCCTATTACATTGTAGTATCTGGAGGCTCGATCTCATGACCTCCCATATGGAGAGTCACTACTTGTCATCTGAGCACAAGGTGTTTGGCTTATTCATTGTTTTTTTATTTTAAAGAATTTTTTATTTTAAGTTTTAATTATTTTTTTGAGCGATGATCTTGGGGGTCGAATTCGTGCTCATCGTATGAAGGAGGGAAAGGAGAACGCCGGGTTTCTGTATTCCCGATTAAACGAACATCTAGTCAATTAAAAAAATTGATAATTTTGTTATATATAGCCAAAGAATGAACTACTTCAATAACAAACTCTTAAAAAATTAATTTAAGTATTAAGAAACAGTATTGAAAAAATGTATTGTCTCCATCGGATTTGAGTGAAATTATCATCCCAAATAAATGAGAGATAAAACTATAAGAAGTAAGAAACTGAGTCATTTCCATTTTTTGTCCTACTGTTATTGGGGCATTGCCAATTTTAGTCCACTTCATTAATTTTTGCCACATTATGACCAGTCTTATTTAGTTGCCACTTTTAGTCCACCGTTAAAATTTTTGTCAAGTAACCGTCCAAAATTGGGATATTTTGGTCTTTTCATGCTTTGATCATCTCCTTCACCCTTTGTAGTGGTATTCCTTACACATTTTCATCAAATGAAGAGGTCCGGTGAAAGCCATGGCTTTGTAATGTGACTCACATGGCTTCCGCCGGACCTCTTCATTGGATGAAAATGTGTAAGGAAAACCACTGCAAAGGGTCAAGGAGATGACCAAAGCATGAAAAGACCAAAAATACTCCTGTTTTGGACGACCATTCGACGAAAATTTTAACGGTGAACTAAAAGTGGCAAGGACTAAATAAATAAGACTGGCCGTAATGTGACAAAAATTAATGAAGTGGACTAAAATTGGCAATGCCCAAATAATAGTAGGACCAAAAATGGAAATGACTCTAAGAAACTATTCAAATGTTGTTACTTCATAATGTATTAGCATTCATTCCAAGAAGGTTTTATTGGTTAAATACATAATGCCTAAAGAAATAAACCAAATGTGATTGTGTTGGAGTGGTTATCAGGCATGACTAGAAATCATGTGGGCTTTGCCTGTGCAGGTTTGAATCCTGCCGACCACGATTTTATAGTTGTGTTGTTCTGCATTTTCGGACGTGTTTCAGTGGGTAAACTGCAAATTAAAGCACAAGTATTGAATTCTGTTCAATTAAAAATCGAGAAACAAAATTTAATATTGTTAATTTAAAATACATGTATTAATCGAATTGATATTTTTTAAATCTTAAATTTATTTAAATTTTAGAAATTTATATTATTGTAAATCTATCTATATATAATAACATTATCCTCCTTCTAAAGTTTTCCGCCCAAAATTAGTGGCATTTTGGTAAAATCTATTATTTATTTATTTATTTATTTATTTCTTAATCTATTAATTATTAATTTATTATGGTTAAATGTTGGTGATTGAATAATTGGATTTATTAATTAATTAAAATATTAAAAAGGTAATATAATATAGTAATATTAATTGGTGATTGAATAATTGATGATATAATTGGTATGATATAATTGGTGTGATATATTTGGTGATATATTTGTAATATATGTATTATATGTAATAGTATAAATAGAATGAATATGTGATATATTTGGTGATATATTTGTAATTTCGATTAAGTTATTTCAATCAAATAAAATTTAATACATAATTTCAAGATGTATTCTTCATCCAGTACAGTAATAATTTTTTAATAACATAACATAATTATATATGTGATTTAAGATTGAAATAAATTCCTTTTTTTTTAAAGATATATATAGTTGTATGAATTTCACCTCTGAACATGGTATTTTAGTAAAATCAAATTAAGAATTAATTTAGTAAAATTATATGCCATAATCCCACGAGAATTATTTTAGTAAAGCCAAATAAATATATGGTTATTTTATTAATTAACTATATATATTTCCATAAAATTTATTGCCATAATCCCAAGAAAATTAAAACCTCTACTCCAATAACATTCTTCCTAATTTTATTCCATAATACCACGAGAATTGTTTTAGTAAAACCAAATATATATATATATATGGTTATTTTATTAATTAACCATTTATATATTTCCATAAAATTTATTGCCATAATCCCAAGAAAATTAAAACCTCCAGTAGCATTCTTCCTAATTTTATTCCGACAGGTTTAAATTGACGCCAATTTCTTTCATATAAGTTCCGAGCATGAGAGATTGCTCCCTCACAACTTCTGAACTCGGCAAAGTTGGCATTCGTTTTGTAGGTTTCCGATCACAACTCTGATGGACAAGCTCAAGACTCAAGAGTAAGTGAAAATCTTTTGATTTCTTTCTTTAGATTCATGGTTATGCTTTGTTGTTCTTTCTTTCATTGTTTAGTTTATGATTTCGTGTTAACAATTGTTTTGAATTTTTTTGTAATTCAATTTGGTGATGATATACTGTTTCCTAACGATAACGAAGCCCCATCTAACTCCTCTGAGAAAGCTACGGTGGTGCATGCACCAAGAATTGCACCGACCTACTTGAATCGGTTGAAAAAGATGATTTTTTATGCGTAGTCACCCGCACCGGTAAATCGCAAACATTCACCGATGTCATCTAGGTTAAATGATAGGGGTTAGCGGAGGAAGAGGAGAAAGAGCATACCATATTCTTCCTCGCAAGTGAAGCGGAAGAAAGATTTTGTTGACTACGAGAGAGTGGATGGGAAAAAGGTAAACGTGGTTCAAGGCCTTGAATTACATATTGGGGTTTTTGGCGCAGAAGAACTGATGAAGATTGTTGAGTGCTTTTACCACCAGTATCAACAATTAGATCAGAAAGGGCAATGGATGAGGAGCAAATGGCGTGCAAAGGTTCAATTCAATTGTTGTTACAATTATGCCGTGGTAAAATTACATATTTTTCTATTTCTAAAAGTAATTTTTTTATGGAGAAGTTTCTATGTATTTTCTTTTTTAATTTAGTTTGGTTGTTGTTATAAATATGTTGTATTAAAATTACTTGCTATTTCTATCCCTTAGTTGTGTTTCTTTTGAAAAGTTTATCTTATACTCTTGCATATTATTATGATTTTGGGATAGGATAAAAATAGTAATCCTCTTGGTATAATGAAGTGGATCTATTGCATGAATAATAATAATATAAATTTTATACATTGATATAATATTGTTGCTGTTAAGATCATAATAATAATAATCTATACCTATATTATTATATATAAAAACAATATCCTCCTCCCAAATTTTACCGCCCAAACTTAGTGGCATTTTAGTAAAATCATTTATTTTATTCATTTATTATTTTATTAATTATTCATATATATATATATATATATATATATATATATATATATATATATATATATATATTCATAAAATAAGTCAATTGCTAAGAACATGCCAATTTCATTCACCTATAATTGATTAATTATCCATATATATTTATGGTAATATGATAATAGGCAAATAAAATTATGTGCATACAAAATAAGAATATAAGAATAATTAAAATAATGACAGAAGTAAAAAAACGGTGGATGCATGCATATTAGGCAAATAAAAAAGACAAATAAAACAATTGATTTAATTACAAAAGGTAACTTGCATAAAAAATAAGAATATATATATATATATATATAATAACAGAATAATTACTCTTTCCTTTATAAATTAAAATCCATTATACTTTCCTTTTAAATTTATAATTATCACATTTTCTATCTATAAATATAATAGATTAGTCTTTAGAAATTATAATTTTTTATTTTGCAATGCCTCCTTCTCCTTTCCTTTTCTCTGTAAAATCATATCTTGGTGTCTCTCTTATCCCTTTCTTCCACTGTCTCCCTCTACTCTGCTCCTCATCATTCTCTATCAAGTTATGATTTTTATTAAATGCATTGAGGATTCATTTATGGGTTTGAAAATTTTATGTTTTTTTTTTGTGTTTATGCATGCAGTAGTGGAGGGGCTAGCTGAATTAGGTGCCAGTGTTTACACCGATTCAAGAAAGGAAGAAGAGCTCAACCAGCGCTGACAAGAATGGGCTTCTAAAGGCCTCAAAGTCTCCGGTTCTGTCTGCAATCTATCCTCTGCAGACCAGCGGCTCCATAATTTTTACAATATAATAAACCGTCAGTACTACGTTTGTTGTTTTATATATAAATTAAATATGAGCTGTATTTATTCCAAAAAAAATGAGATGTACAGTAGGCACGAAGCATTAATGTACGTTAGTTTATGGCTGCACAATGTAACGCGATTACCGTTTGAATTAGCTTGATCATTGTATATATATGGAGAGATGAAACCATAATCATGAATGCTTTACCTCAAACCAAGTATATTTCCTTATTACCTAAGTAATAAATAGGTTTAAAAAATTAGCTGCATTTTGTTAATAAAAAAATAAAGAGTTTTCTTATTAAAAATATAATAATTTAGAAAGTAATATAAATTTTACAAACAAGGACTTGGTCAATGTTGATTTTTTTTAATGAGATGGAATCTTTTCATTTACCGCCGGCGTATAGCATCTATACATCGGCCATTAAATATTTTTCCTAATACTATTTAAGATAATAATTATACATATTACTATAGAGATATTACTATTTCCCAAAATTAAGGAATTAATTGAATAGATTTTAGTATAATTAAAAAATTATTATTTTGCTAAAATTAAGGAATTAATTGTAGATTTGTAGTAATACTAATAATGGTCAGATTAGTGCACTAATAATTATTATTCTAAAATTAAGCTAATAATTAGTCATATTACTATACAATTATTAGTATTTTCTAAAAGTAATGAATTAGTTGAATATATTTTAGCAAAATTATAGAATTGTTATTTTGCTAATTAAGGAATTAATTGTAATAAAACTAATAATGGTAAGATTAGTACACTAATAATTAGTATTCTAATTAAGCTAATAATTATTCATATTACTATATGGTTATTACTATTGAATGCTTTCCCTCAAACCAAGTATATATATTTCCTAAAGTCATCATTTATTAGTAGAAAATTAAATCAAGAATATGAGATATTATTGGAATTGAAAATTAAATCAAGAATATATTTAAAAGAAAATGAAATATTAGGAAAAACGAAATGAATATATTAATATTTCACTGGAAATATAACATAATTTTTCCTACAAAAGAATTAGTAACCAACAAATGAAATATTATGAAAAAATTATGAAGGAAAAATGAATGATAATTAATAATTCTTTTTATAAAGGAAAAAAGGAAATGAACATATTCAAAAATATTAGAAAAAATTAAATGAATATATTAATATTTCATTGGAAATATAATCGACAATTATATTATTATAATTATATGAATTAAATATTAATTAATTAATTATATTTTATTAATTATTAATTATATTAATAAATACTACACCATAAGCACGGGAACGTGCTCTTTTTAGTCGTAGAGTTAACTGAAGCTCCCTCCGGAAACAACTAACTTATCACATAATTAATATTTATTATTTGAGCAATCATCTCACCAACTTTATATGTCGTTGATCAAATTAATTAGTACACGTGTGACATGAACACTGCAGAAGGTCGAACATATTTAATATATAATAATACGGAGTAATAATTTTTGTATATACAAATTGATATTCCTGTTAACGAAAAATAATTAATTTAGTGTAATTATTGACTAATAATAATTGTCTAATAATTATTATGGTAATTAAGCTAAATATTGGTCGTTCAATTTATTTTTATACTCCGTAATAATTAAAGTTAAATTATTTCTCATTTTTTCATATTTATTTTTGTAATAATATAATTAGTTAAGTTATACGGAATATTAAATATCGATCTTTTTAAGATAATTGTAAACAAACAAGTCATATATTATTCAATTAATTGAGTGATACTTTTGCACTAATCTTATAATCAAATAAATGTACATGTTCAATATTAGATTTTTTTAAAATAATTTTATCTTTAATTTTATTATCTAAATAAATAATAAAAAAATTATCTGTGAATCGCACGGGTAATTGGACAATTATTTGCTCTAATTCAAGCAAAGAAAACATAAAAAAACACAATCAATCCAACCAATTTCATCAATTGCGCTATATAATATTCGATGTTATAATTTATATAATTGTATATCGATCCAAATATTTTTTAAATATTATAACAAATTCATTCCGTGCAACGCACGGGCGAAAATACTAGTAATAATAATGATAATAATAATATAAACCATTTTTATAGATTTGATATTTATATTTTAGGAAATAACTTATATAGTACTCCAATATATATAATGTTCATATATTATTACCATTGAAGAATATAAGAAAATATATGGTGGATATGATGCATGTGCATTGCAACAATAATTGAAAAAGATAATGGAAATTATAACAGTAGAGATATTTTTTACCAAAATATTGTATAATACAATTATTATACTATAATGTATAAAATGAAGTAATGGAAAAGATGGACATAACTGAAAAATATAACATTCATTTAAACTTATTAGTTTTACTACAGTCTCCTATAGCTTCTTGGTTAATGGAGTTAGCAGTGAAAGGATTTTTCCTACCCGTGGCCTACGACAGGGTGACCCCCTTTCCCCATATCTATTTATTATTTGTGCTGAAGGGCTCTCTCTGTTGTTTCAGAAGGCTCAAGTCGAAGGGGCCATACATGGGTGCAGGGTGGCTAGAGGTGCTCCTCCTATCTCACATCTTTTCTTTGTAGATGATAGTCTCCTGTTTTTTAAGGCCAATACTCAAGAGGCAGGTGTGGTAAAGTATTGCTTAAATCAGTATGAACAAATGTCTGGGTAGGCTGTGAATTATCATAAGTCGAGTGTCTGCTTTAGTAAAAATACTACTCAGCATGATAGAGCTGAGGTTGCAAGGTCAGGCCTCTAATTTTGGGAAATACCTGGGCCTCCCGGCATTTGTGGGAAGGAATAAAAGGAATGCTTTCTCTTATATTGAGGATAAAATTAGGCAAAGAATTGGTTCTTGGAATAAAAAGTTGTTATCTAAGGTAGGGAAAGAAGTCTTGTTGAAAAGTGTGGCCCAAGCTATGCCTACCTTCTCAATGGGGGTTTTCCTGCTCCCTGATTCGGTTTGTTTGTCAATTGAGAGAACCATGAACAAATTTTGGTGGGGATCTGGTTCAGAGAGAGGGATCCATTGGAAAGCATGGGATCGGTTATGTGTACCTAAAAAGTTTGGTGGACTGGGGTTCAAGGATCTTCATGCCTTTAACTTGGCTATGCTGGGTAAGCAGGCTTAGAGGTTCTTAACAATGCCTCACTCCCTTGTTGCTAGAGTATATAAGGCAAGGTACTACCCGAAATCCTCTTTTTTTTAGTGCTACAGTGGGAAATTGTCCTAGTTACTGTTGGAGAAGTATTATGGCTGCCCATGACTTGGTATGCCAAGGTGTGAGAAAAAGAATTGGGGATGGGAAATCAACGTTAATCTGGAGCCATCCCTGGCTTCCTGATGACCTTAACCCAATGATTAATACGCCTATGCCTCCACAGTTGAACGGTTCTCTTGTTGTAGGATTGATTGATGAAGGCTCAAGCTCTTGGGATTATTCAATTCTGACTGATATTTTTGCCCCAGATGATGTGACTCGTATTATGAGAGTGCCTATCTCCTCGGACTATGAGGACTCATGGTATTGGTTTGGAGACTCGAAAGGTTGTTATTCGGTCAAAGGGGGCTATCGTTGTATTGTTGGTAACTTTGAGGGTTCACCAAACTGCTTTGTTGATTGGACCTCCCTGTGGAAAATTAAAGTTCCTCCCAAATGGAAGACATTTTTGTGGAGGGCCCTTAATGATATTCTCCCGGTGACTACTAATTTGCTTTTGAAGAGGGTTGAGGTGAATCTGGAATGTCCAATGTGTGGGTTGAGTCATGAGGATACAATGCATGCACTAATTTTATGGGATTTCTCACAACTAGTTTGGCATGAATCACAATTACCTTTCTCTAGCATTTTAGGTGACTCATTTAATTTGTGGTGTGCGAATATGATAAGTTCTTTGATCGACGAAAATATTTGTATGACTGTAGCTATCTTGTACCGTATCTGGCGCGCAAGGAACAACGCAGTGTGGGATGGCTTTCTCCCAACGCCGAGGAGGTTGGTGGCTACTGTCGCGGCTACGCTGCATGCGTGGACGGCGGTGAATGCGCCTCAGCATCAGACGGTTCAAGTTGCGTCGCCGGTGGGAGGAGTGCAGCACGTACACCACCCTGCTACTCTGAGATGCTACGTCGATGCCAGCTTCCACCACAATACTCTCAAGGCTTCTTTCAGGGCTGTTCTCGTAACAACTCATGGTGGCTTCGTCGCTGCATGCGGAGGGCCATTGCCAGATTCTTTCTCTCCTCTCATGGCGGAAGCTGCTGCATGTAAAGAAGCATTGGCTTGGCTCAGGAATAGGGGCATCGACTCTATTCAACTATGCTTGGACTGTTCTCAACTTCACAGTGCTCTACAAAGACCGGAGTCCTCTCATTCCTACGCTGGTTTATTTATTGATGCTTGCAAGACTTCTTTATCTTCTTTTTTGAATTGTCATATTAGTTTGATTTCTAGATCTTTGAATTCTTTGGCTCACACTCTAGCTGTTACTGCTGGTTCATTTTTGAATTGTCATATTAGTTTGATTTCTAGATCTTTGAATTCTTTGGCTCACACTCTAGCTGTTACTGCTGGTTCATTTTTGAATTGTCATATTAGTTTGATTTCTAGATCTTTGAATTCTTTGGCTCACACTCTAGCTGTTACTGCTGGTTCATTTTTGAATTGTCATATTAGTTTGATTTCTAGATCTTTGAATTCTTTGGCAAACACTCTAGCTGTTACTGCTGGTTCACAGGCAACCGTTTGTTTTGTATTGGGACTCTGTCCCTCCAAACTCTATTGCTTCACTTTTATAATAGTCTATTCGGCGGTTTTGATTTCAAAAAAAAAAAAATAATAGCCTATTCGGCGGTTTTGATTTCAAAAAAAAAGAAGATACAACCGCTCTCTTTCCTTTTTTGAGTTTTACTGACTCGGTTACAATGTAATATCTGTCCATAGCTACTTTCTCAACGTACTGAAGCACAAAGAGTCAACAAATGCCTCCACTGAGGCTCGAACCCACTCCCTTCCACATGGGAGTGTACACCGGGTGCCGCTTGACCACAAAGTCTTTGGCAATTAGCTTGGAATCTAAAGCAAAACAATCGAATATGTATGTTGCGATATCATATATATATCAAACATTTATTTCTCATAATAATGGTTTTTTTCTATTACCTTTGCTCCAATCTCTTCTACTTTGTTTGCTTCAACCTCTTTTACCATCTCTTCTACCTTTTCTTCTACTTAAATGATTTGTTCTTGAAAGGATTCGAACTTAGCTCCAATTTCTTCTCTTTTATAACCTCTTCTACCACCTTTGCACAAATCTTTCTTCTTGATTTATTTTAACTTGGTGGGCTTCAAACCTTGCATCTCCATGTCTTTAACACTTTTGCTACTTCATTTATTTGCATTCACAGGGGTTCGAACATTTGTCCTTTGCTACACACTTGCTATTACAAGCTTATCTAGTAGATGTGCTACCAACTCTTCTACCAACATTTCTCCTTGAATTATTTGATCTTGTGAAGACTCGAACACTGTGCACTTCTTTTAGGCTTTGCTCCAACCCTTGCTATCAAGTATAATATTTGATAATCTGGAAGGGACTCATTCATCCTTAACCAAAGGTCAAGGGTTCAATCATTGACTTTGGGTATATGGCAATCTTAAATCTCCAGGCCAGCTGTCCCACTCAATTGAGGTGGCTATAATGTTCAACGATGGAAAACTCTGAGCTACACCCAAAAACAGTATGCTACTTGATTTGATTTGTTCTTAATGGATTTCGAACATGCTTCTTCTTCATCAACCTTGTGCTACCATACTATCAAGTCTTCTACCTTAATAAGGTTAACTCCTTTGAGATTCTAACAATATATTTTCAGTTTCTCAAGCTTTGCTATCAAGTCTTCTATTTGAAAAATTTTATCTCCATGAAGATTCGAACTCTTGCACTTAGCCATAAATATTCTCTTCTATCAATTGTGCTAGAGTTAATACCCAATATAGTCCTCGACTATAGTGGTTTTACTCAATTTAGTCCTAAATGACTTTTTGTACTTAATTTAGTCCTCGACTTTGATGGTTTTACACAATTTAGTCCTCTTGTTAAAAATTTTATTAGTTGACTATTAGAAATAGGGCCATAATGGTAATTTCTCATCATTCATCCCATTTGGGATGATTCCTTACTCTTCCCCTTATTAAGATCAACGCAAAAATGCAAATTCTCATACCAAATCAACTTCAACCCTAAATAAATAAATACAGTGTAAATAAATATTTGGGTATAAAGATTTACATTTCTGCGTGGATCTTAATAAGGGGAAGAAGCAAATGGGACGAAGGATGAGAAATTACCATTAGGACCCTATTTTTAAGCGTCAACTAACAGAATTTTTAACAAAGGACTAAATTGGGTAAAACCATCAAAGTCGAGGACTAAATTGAGCACAAAAAGTCATTTAGGACTAAATTGAGTAAAACCACTATAGTCGAGGACTATATTGGGTATTAACTCATTGTGCTACCTCTTCTTCTATTTTCCAAACATACATTTTCACGCCATTTCGCTTCTAAAATGAGCTCCAAAAATCAATGGTTTAGACAATTCATATTTCTTGTGAAATATTTTTCGCCTTTGCTCGAACAAAAACTTTTTATTTATCTTTTGGTTTAATTCCTTCGACCACGAATGAACTACTTCACTAATAAACTCTTAAAAAATTAATATAAATATTGAGAAACAGTATTGAAAAAATTTATTGTCTTCACCGGATTTGAGTGAAATTACCATCCCAAATAAATGAGAGATAAAACTATAAGAAGTAAGAAACTATTCAAATGTTGTCACTACATAATGTATTAGCATTCATTCCAAGAAGGTTTTTATTAGTTAAATATGTAATGCTTGTAAAAATAAAATAAATGTGGTTGTGTTGGATTGGTTATTGGGCATGAGTAGAAATTATGTGGGTTTTGTTTTGTGTAGGTTTGAATCTTGCTAACCACATTTTAACATTTGGGTTGGTAAATAATAATATAAACCATTTTTTTTATAGATTTGATATTTATATTTCTAAAAATAACTTATATAGTACTCCAATATATATAATGTCTATATATTATTACTATTAAAAAATATAAGAAAATATATGGTGGATATGATGCATGTGTGAAAGTTATATTTTTAGAATAAACAATGATGAAGAAGATGATTTAAATCAAATAGCAATGCAAAAATGAAAGTTGTATTTTTAGAATAAACAATGATGAAGAAGAGGATTTAAATCAAATAACAATGCACAAATGTTTCTTTAATGTTCTAAGGTTCTAGGCTAAACAATGCTCAATAATGAAAGTGAGGGAGTAAAGTCATTACCACTACCACTCTCGTGGACAATAATGGATTATCACCAAAGTGCTAATCCCATTCTCATAACAATTAGACTCGGTGAGACACTTGATTAAGGCAAATTATACCGTGCACCACGGTGCACATAGCAATGTGCACCACGTACGTAAACGACGTCGTTTTGAGCATTGTAAACTAATCGTCCGTTTTTTTGGAAATCACGTTTCCCGTTTCGGCCGATCTCTGTATTTATGTTAATATTCTGTGTATTCCAGGCAATCATTCTGTGTATCCTAGGCAACCGTTTTGTGTATTCTAGGCAACCGTTCTGTGTATTCATGTTAGTAACACATGTTGTGATGTGTTTGTGCATTCGAATATTTAGGAGGATGAGTTCTGTGTATTTTGTGTCAATATTCTGTGTATTCATGTTATTAACACAGGTTGTGATGTGTTTGTGCATTCGAATGTTAGGAGGATGAGTTCTGTGTATTTTGTGTCAATATTCAGTGTATTCTGGGCAAACATTCTGTGTATTCTAGGCAAACGTTCTGTGTAATCTGGATAGTGATTATGTGTATTGTAGATAATGAGTTCACTAGAGTCATTCGCGTCCGCGTCCACTAACATCTGTGTATTTTGTGTCAATATTCTGGGCAAACATTCTGTGTATTATAGGCAAACGTTTTGTGTATTTTAGATAATGATTATGTGTATTATAGATAATGAATTCCCTGGAGTCATTCGTGTCTGTGTCCACTAACATCGAAATGACGTCGTTTACATACGTGGTGCACATTGCTATGTGCATCGTGGTGCAGGGTATAACGATTGCTTGATTAAAGCACCTTGTGTGCACAATCCATTCCAACTCCTCTCTCTTAAGGCCAAGTTAGAAATGTGAAAGCTTTGGCTATGGTGAATCCATATTCTCATAGGTGAAACACCAATTTAATACATCTGATCTTTTGCAAAGTTGGACCCTAACCAAACAAGAGTCAAACATTTCCCTAATTTCACAATCACATTCATTCTAGAGGCATTGCAAACCGTAGATTAAGCAATTCAAATCATGTTGGCATTCATACAAAGCAATTTAACCTAAATCCCTAAAGGATTTAACTACTCATAATGGGATTGAAAACTAAAACAATTGGAATACTATGCATTAATCCAAATACAAAAGTATTAATTAAAAGTTGCAAGAATAAGAAATAGAAACTCTTGATTGAATTTGTCAAAAGAGAATATGAAATTGAAGTTGAATGTGTAATTACAAATGAGAACTCTCCCTAAATCTTCCAAGGAATGATGAATTTGTAATGTATAGATGTTCTAAGATGGGTTTGTGGAGAGAAAAGATAAAGGAAGACTTAGAAAATTCAAAGATATATTGAAAATAATGCCTATTGCTATTTATACTACAAGGAATCGCGGAAAGAAGCCGCTAGCTACCAGATTGCCGGGTCACGATGCTGGTCACGAGGCAACAACTTCACAGGTCCCAGGATATCCTCTGTTGGTCATGAGTGACAATTGGGATCCGCAAAGTAGTCAGGGAGGTCACGATGAACCTAGACCTTCATCGTGACACCGCTGACTACTTTCTGATGAAGGGTTGTCATGCTGCTGGTCACGGCGTGACCAATAGCTTGACAACTGACCATTAGAAAGATGTCCAGGGTGTCACGCTGGTGTGACCAGCAGCGCGACACCCTTCTAGTGGCACGAATTGGCTAACTCTTTGTTCCGTTGAACTTTGTTATGGTTTTGAACCTTCATTCATGAACCGTTTTGCCTTGATATCATCCCGATTCGACCTTATTTTAAGCTTCATAGGTCCTGATTTTGAATCCTTAAGTCATAAACACCTGAAATAACCTTCTTGCTGATTTCGAATCCTTAAGTCATAAACACCTGAAATAAGCTTCTTGCACAAACACCTAGCATTTCTGACAGAAGTTACCAAAATATTGTATAGTACAAATCTTATAATATAATGTATAAAATAAAGTAATGGAAAAATGGACATATATAAATGAAAAATTAGTTTTTAGATACAATCGCTTAAATTAGCTTGGACGAAACAATCAATCTTGTATGGTTTGCGCAATTAGACAATTGGACAAAAAAAGTGTACAATTAAATTAGTTAACATTAAAAATGTGTGCAATTAGCATTATTTGTATGTAAGGAACAAGTTTCTGGTAAACTTTTTATTTAACATACCGCATGGAAAATAAAATAAATTTTTTATTATTTAAATATAATATAATATTAATTTTTATAATAATAATTATAAATAAAAAAAAAACAGATTTTGTTCTTGAATGATCCTTCGGATGTTGATCTTCCAACATCCTTCAATGAGTTTCCATAATGCTCAGAATGCAGTGGAAATTTCCTTTCTAGTCTGGAGCACTATAGAACTGACAATGGTAATAGTCTTTAAATCTCTCCACTCTCTTAGAACCATCTGGGAATGAAAAGGGATACTTTACAAATTGAGGTCAACACAAACCCCATTTAATTGCTTTTTACAAAATTGGTGGCTTTATTTCAAAATTGTGTGCTTTGATTCCCCTTTGAGCCTTGAGGACTCTTCTTTGTTTGCTAGATTAGCTACTTCTTGACAAGTTTCTCTTCAATAGATTTAGGGTGTTTTTGGTTCATGGATTTAGCTATCATGAATGATAACAAAATCAATTGTTATTGTTTGGTCTGGTGTTATGCCATGAATCGGATCTATCTGGTAAGGTAGACCTAAATCCATGTTCACAATTTCATGTAACTTCATGTTCACAATTTTTTGACAATTGCTTAACTCCATGCATGCAATGGTGATCGATGAAGGCAAAAACTAATAATAATTCCTTGTTCCCTGTTGAAATATATTTTCCAACATCATCGACATCGTTGCCGATATCGATAATTAAATTACAACATAAAAGAAATGGCTCCTTAAAAGGCAAACACTAATGTCACGTACAATCGAGAAGAGAATCTGCATGCATGCATGTACGTACAACGCTTTCTTCAATTCTCAAGCTGTACTCCGTTTACGAATAGGGATTGCCAAAATTTGTTTCCTCCGTGCCGGCAGACCAAACTGCAGGCCCCTCTGCCGCGGCGCCGGCGGACGAAACTACCGGCGCTTCTGCGGCGGCGCCGGCGGACGAAACTACAGGCGCCTCCGCGGCAGTGCCGGCGGATGAAATTGCTGGCTTCTCTGCGGCGGCGCCGGTGCCAGCGGACGGAAATGCAGGCTTCTCTGCGGCGGAAGAGACAGCTGGCTTCTCTGCGGCGGCGGCGCCGGTGCCGGCGGAGGAGACTCTAGGCTTCTTTGCGCCGGTGTAGAAAATCCCACGGTTGGGGGTGAGAGTATGCTTGGCCGCCGCAACCGCGGAGGAGGCGGAGACCAGAGAACCCCCAGCGGAGGAGCTACACTTCTTGTGGCACCTTTTCTCGGCGGTGAACGGACTGCTATTGGTAGCGAACACGTTGTTGTAGCAGGCAATGTAGCAAGCTTCGTTCCCTTTCTCCATCTTGAAATCAAAGCCGTTCACTTTGTAGTGACGAACTGCGTCGTCGGAGTTTCCTATAGTTTCCTGTGCCACTGAAACCTCCACTGCAAATATCATGGCCAACGCCGCTATGAATGTGGCGGTTGCGGCCTTGTTGGAAGCCATTTCTTTTATCTTTTTGTCTTCTCTTCGATTATTTGATGAAAAAGGGATGAAGAGAAGATGTGTTGTGAAGAGAATGCAGGAGAAAGGGTGGGTTTTATAGTCAGGAAATAGATGGGCGTTCCCAATCATACGCTAATTCTTGGCTACGTTTGTGGGAAGAGATAACTTTCAAGAAATATGGTTATTAACTTGCGGCCATTTTTGCTTGTGTTCCGTGAGAATTTGGTAGTACATACACTAGTAGTGGACATTATTATTGGTTATAAATGTATATAATTTATACACATTTGTATCCTTCATAATTTATCGCCTGAGTATTAACTAGTTATCTATGTTGGTACTTTTCAGTCATTATACCGTGGACCGTGGTCACAAAACGACGTCATTTCAGTAGGTGAGAGACGGAGCTCCGTAACTAACACTACAGTTCATCTCAAAAGATATTGTCTTACATACATTTGTTTTCATATTATCGAATGAAACTGTAGTTATATCGAAATGTAACTATAGTTGTGTTGAAATGTAACTGCAGTGTCTATGAACTGATACTGAATAACAGTTTCACATTTGTGTTTTTATATTATCAAATGAAATTGTAGTTATATCGAAATGTAACTGTAGTTGTGTTGAAATGTAACTGCAGTGTATATGAACTGAAAGTGAATGGCGCGGAACGGAGACCGTTTCATCTGTCTGTTTTCATTAATCAAAACAACGTCGTTTTGATGCGCGGTCCGCGATATAATTTGCGGCTACTTTTACATCATTCTTTAAGTATGTTCTGTGTGTTTGTTATAATGCAGTAATTTATCAAATTTGTATATTTTAGTTATCTTTTGAAATTAACTTGTGTTTTTGTTATATTTGTTAATTAAGGTGTAAAAATTGGATAACTTATACAGTTAAGAAACATGCTAAAACACTTTTGATGAGCTTATAAGTGCAAACCAATGCAAAAATGGAGGAAAAGATTTTAAAGTTCGTTGAAATTTTCATTCAAACAAACGTGTACTTAATATTTTAATCATAATTCAATGTAGTAGGGTTCAACAGAAGTGATCCCACCTGCACTAGAAAGCTAACTTAAAGAGCTACAGCTTTTGCATGTCACGAATCAAAATCATTTTGAATTTACAGGGATATAAATAGCTCAGCTTGGAATTCAGAGTTGTATAAGTGAGCTTCTCCTTAACTATAATGAGAAATTTCTCATTGTAATGATCAATGTGCTTAGAGTTCTCGCTCCAACAAGATTGTGTTTAGGAACTTCTAAATTTCGTCGTCCAAAGTCGATCAGTTGATGTTCTATAAATGTAATTTTGGCCTAGTGAATGTAGATGGACGAAACTAGGGTTATAAACACTTCAATTTTTGAAAGAAATTCATACTAAGAAGCTTGAAGTTGGCTCTCAAGCATACCAAGGGAAGAAATATAGCTTGCTTTAAGGACGATCAATCCATATAAGTTTCTTATTTTTAATTTCTATTTTCTTGTTATAATTAAGATGTTTACTTTAAACCTTTCTAATTTCATTGCCATCCTAAGTGGTTAATTTTCTGAAGCACAAACGTGCACTTCGCAATACTACATACCAAGTCATTTGTTGATTAATTGTGACCAAGCGCGTTGACTGTACCGATCGGGTGAATCAACTATTCCTCTTGTACTAGGTTGAATTAGATTTAAGATTGTTCCATACCCAAGGTCAAGGATTGAACCCTTGACGTTTGATTAAAGGTGAATGAGTCCCTCCCACTCAACTATACCCTACAGGTTATTTCATATGAACTTTAACAATCTGATTAACTTATTAAACATTAAGGGAGTATTTGGTTCATGCCCTTGTTTAGTCACTATGTCCCCATCTGGAACACATCTTTCAATTTTTGTTTATTTTGTCAAGCACCCGACCCTCCAATTGATAACGCCAGTTAACTAGTTCAGACGGGTTTAACTCACTAGTTTAGTAAACAGTATTTGAAGAAGAGTTAACTCACTAGTTTAGTAAACAGTATTTGAAGAAGAAACACCCGACCCTCCAATTGATAACGCCAGTTAACTAGCTCAAACGGGTTTAACTCACTAGTTCAGTACGTAAACAGTATTTGAAGAAGAAACTAATTAAGGTTTGAATTTCGGCAGCGACAGTGTGGGAATTATGCCAAAAGTGGACAGATCCCTTGTACACATCGGCATTTGACCATGTCTACTGAGTCGTTGAGTCACCGTGATTTACATCCTCCTAAATGCTCTGTTGGGTCGGGTGCGAGGGACCCCAAAGGGATTCAACCTTTTGGGGGAAGATAATGGCATAATGCCAGTTAACTAAAATGGCTCAATAGTTAAATAACATCAATTTGATTTTTTTTTAAATTTCAATTAATTAATTAAAATAATGTAAGACAAAAATAATAAAAGCAATATAAACGGTTTGGGAATTTCCTGCCAACCTTTGGTCGGAATTTTCAACCAATGGTTAAGGAAGAACACAAAATACAAAAATAGACAGTGACGGAATTTCCGACCAACAGTAAAAAAAAAATGGTTGAAATTTCCAACCAACGAGCATAATTGGATCAAAATAACTAGATATTAAAATGGTGGATTTCTCGTCTAGATTTTCCGTCCACAAATGAGGTGTTTGATGTTATTTCCGTCCAATATTGGTTGTTGGTCAGTAATTCCGATGGTGAATTTTTTGAATCTTGATTTTGATCAATATGTTGGTCGAAAGACGGATTTCTTTCCAAATAAGCCCTATTACCGTTTACTGGTCGAAAAACGTAAGATTTCTAGCCGTATAAATTTCTGTAACACAAGATGATTTTTTTTAATCAAATAGAAGTACACCTAGACACCTACCTCACTGGCTTCTCTTAAGAATTCTTCTCACTCTCGAGATACCCAATAATACATTGGGAGGTCATTTGATGCAATTAATTTTCAATTCCAACCAGCTTGATCTGTGGTGAAATCTATATATCTTGAGAACATAGCAATAAAGCTGGAGATAGAACTTTGAAGATATGCCTTTTTCAAAAGAAAGTAATTCCTCATCACATACTATTTCAACAAATCAACTATGATATCACCTTTATAAAAAAAAAAAAAACTACAATTAGTGAGAAACCAAGTTCATATATACGCATATACATACACATTGCAAAAGCAATTTTTATGAAAGAAATTAAAACAACATTATTTATTTTTACTATAAGGATAAGGAAAGAAAAATGAGATGACTATATATAATGTTGAATAATATATAATCAGGGCATGCCATGTTGTTGGAGGCTTGATTCGGGCATGAGGTCGCCTTGGCGGTTGACATTGGGTTTTGGACTCGGCGGTGCAATATTTGATTGTCTTTTGATCACATGTTCTAGGGCCTCTGTGCTTCCACAACTCAGGACCAACATTGCAAAAGCCATCACCAAAAGTGTAGTAGCAATTTTGTTGGAACCCATTTTCTTTTGTTATTTTTTTTATTTTTTATTATTATTTTTTTAAAATTGTGGTGTAGGAAAAGAGATATATTCAGGCCTAGCCTCTGAATTGGCATGAAATAGTGGGTTTTATAGTTGGTTAGAGCTCTATTTTGTAGGGTATGTGTGTAAGTTTTGAACAGGTCTTGTACAATGCGCACCAAAAAAAAGGTCGTGTACAATAGTTTCGTATCAACCTTTCGTTGGTTTGAGGTAAAGAGAAAACTTTGGAAGGGGAGGTTATAACTTATAGTACTAGGATTTAGAATGAGGGGTGTTATTATATTGTATCTTCAATTACTTTTTTAACATAATATTAATTATTGTCAAGTACATTGCCAACCATAACATCACTGCTACTTTTAGGGCCGTTAGCAAACAGAACTTTTGACAAACTACTCGTGTTCGAACTTGATAAGCGTTCGGTTTATGTTCGTTTATTAAGGTAAACGAACATTAACAAACAAAATTTAGAGCGCGGTTAATAAACGAACAGAGTCTGAACAGCGGTTAGCTCGTTTGCTTAGTGTTCGTGAACAAGCTTGTTTAGTGTTTGTTTAATAATGTTCGCGGACATGTTTACAAACACACACACACACACACATATATATATGAACGCATATTATTTATTGTTCACGAACGTAAATGAACATGCTTGTGAACGTGTTTGTTAACGTTTGAGAACACGTCACGTTTGTGAACGTGTTCGTCAACATGTTCGTGAACGTTAACGAACACTAACGAACGCTTAACAAACGAACACGAACTGACTTTTCAAAAATCTTAACAAACGAACACGAACACGAACACCACAAAATCCTTAACAAACGAACACGAACAACCTCCGTTCGTTTATGTTCGGTTTGTTAACGGTCCTAGCTACTTTTCATTAAAAAAAATATTTAAAAAAATTCAGGTTTGAACCTTGAGTCGTATCGCAATCAAGTTGGCATAATTGTTGAATAGATACTATGAATACATTAGTTTCAAGGGTTCGATCCTTGGCATGCATTATATTGGGTATGGAGCAGTCTTAAATCTCCAGGCCAATTGTTCCACCTAAAGAGATGATTACAATTCAGGGAGGAGATTAGTCACTGTGTTCGATTGTGAAAACTCTGGTACACAAAATAAAACTATGAATATATTAGAGTGTACATAAAAAAAAAACATAATATTAATTATTAAGTCTTAAAAAATTAAAATTTTATATATTTATTGATTATTTTAAGATTGATTTACCAAATTGCGCGCAAGTTAATTAACAAAATGTTGGTTCATTTTATTTTGTGTTTTAGCATTGCCACAATTTTTTTTTTATTTTTCAAATTGATGCAATTAATAGAGAAAGAAAAGTATGGAATTCATTAATTTTAAAACAATTACACAAATAAACCAACTAAACTTAATATTAGAAAATACTCAAATTTAGGACAACTCCAATCAAATTGGTTAAGTTATTGGCTTCCTAAGCAAAAGGTTCCAAGTTCGACTCCCATTAGGAGTAGCATAGTGTACTTCTCTGTTTGAGTCGATCAGCTATGAACAATCTAGGCAGGTCCTTTGCTAGCTAGGACTACAAAGCGTGGACTTCACCTAGAGTACACATTTGGGTGGCGTTCCAGTAAATCAAAGAAAATACTCAATTATTATAGAAATCAAGTTAGTAATATGAAATCACTAGTCCTTGTTGCACACTAATAACTGAAATAGTCAGAGTAACATCTAACCAGTCACATTTAATATTTTTGTGTGAAAACCTCTATTAACTTTAAAGCAATGCTATAACCTATATTAATTGATAGGAAAAACTCTTTTTTTTTCTCTTTTTTTTTTTTTTTAAGAGTTAGCTACTAAGAACACATATAAATATTCGTTACTTATTTTATTTTATTTTTATTTGAGTATTGTGTATTATTTTAGAAATAATGTTTAGATAGATAGATTTTAATGATGCTAACAAATGCAAAATTAAGGAATTTAAGACCCACAAAGATCAAAAGAGCTAACTATTAGCAAACCAACAATTAGTCCGAAGAACACTTTTTTTTATTTTTTATTTTTTAGTACTACTGACTCTGTTACAATCTTGGTTGCTGTAGGCGCTAGGCGCTAGTCGGGCGGTAGATTAGCGCCTAAGCGGTCTAGGTGGCGTCTAGGCAGTACCTAGGCGGCGCCCTATAAAACCAAAAATTTAATTCATGTGTGTGGGTGTATGTCATATGTTATATTATATATTATATTATATTATATATATATATATATATATATATATATATATATATATATATATATATATATATCTTACTTCTCTTACTTATATAAATAAATAAATTTAAATAAATATAAATATAATAATAAAATTAACAAGGCTGACTCGCTCGAGTTAACTGGCTAACTCTGCCGAGTTGGGTGAGTTAACTCGGCCAAATTCAGCTCAGTCGCCCGAGTTAGGCGCTAGGCGACCGGCCACCTAGGCGGACACGCCTAGGGAGCAATTCGCCTCGGTCTAGGAGCGCCTAGCACCTAAGCGGGTGCCTAGGCGGGGATTTTTGCAGCAGTGGTTACAATTTAGTATCTATTCATAGCTACTTTCTCAAGCTACTGAAGCACAAAGAGTCAATAGTCGCGTCCACAACACTTGAGTGGTAGCACTCAAGAAACGATATATGAAGTCTATCAGGAGGCCTAAAAGCTAAAGGTATGGTAGAGAGCTTAAGACAACGACATAGACTCACATAGTTGGTAATTGTAATGGATTTAATTAAGTGAAAAAGTCTCTTTGTTCGGTAATAAATAGGAATCCGAATCAATAATTAATTAATATATATATATATATATATATATATATATATATATATATATAGGTTCTCGTGCAGTTGGCCTCCTTAAGTGCGATTGTGCGGTTGCTTAGGTGCATAGTTTTACTTCTTAAGGTACGTGGTTTTCCTTCTTAATTAGGTGTGTGGTTTGTGTGCTTAAGGTGCGTCAATGTGAAACTTAAGGTGCGTCAACCTCAAGCTTTAAGTGCGTGGCTTTCCTTTCTAAGGTGCGTTGTTTTTCGTCTTAAGGTGCGCGATTTGTATGCTTAAGGTGTGTTTGTGTTGAAACTTAAGGTGCCCCATTTTAAAACTTTAGGTGCGTGATTTGTGTACTTAAGGTGCGTCATTTAAAAACTTTAGGTGTGTGGTTTGTGTTCTTAAGGTGTTTTGTTTGTGTGCTTAAGGTGCGCGATTTGTGTACTTAAGGTGCACCATTTTAATGCTTAAGGTGTGTAACCGCACAACCACACGGGAAGCTATACCCGCACATGAACAGTTCCCTATATATAAAATTACACCAAAATTGATAAATTTAAATTTCATTTTAAGAAATTTTTTTCAAAAATCTCCCACATGAATAAAAATTGATTTTTTAGGATTGGAAAAATGACACAATAGTATTTAACAAACGATCCCTGCATACGATAGGTGGGTGTTACGTTTCAAGCCTTCCCCTAAAGATATATCTACTTTATACACAAAAACAAGAACAATCCCCTAAAGATATTTAACGCGCTGCATGTCTGGCTTATTGTAGAAAACGAACAAGAACAATCCCGGTTGGACCTTTGAAACTTGGACACCCTTTACTGGCTGCCAAACCGATGCCATGACTTGCCGCATGTACTCAACCTTCACCAGCTTATTAGTCAAGAACCGCCCAACAACCACCCACGCCTCCTCACCACCGGCTTGGATGACACTAACACCATCACCCAAGGCTCAAAACCATGTTCCTCATCTTCCAGAACCATATCAGCCAAGAGAGCCGTCGACCCCACCACACCACCTTCATTTGACGTAGCCATTAAACCAGATCAACAAAGCAGAACAAAGAATACCGCCTGAACCACAACGGGAAAATTATCGTCGAAAACGAACGGAAGAATAACCTTGAATTTATGAAAACCTGGGAAAAATCTTAGGAGGAGAAATGAAACCCTAAACAAGCTAGAGAGAGAAATTTTAATACTAGTAAAGTGGTTGTTTAGTTGTTTAATTTTGGGGTAGAGCCCACTTTTGTTAACATGATTTAATTAATTTTGCCATTTGTCATTAGCAAAGGAAAGCTCAAGTTAGCTTTAATTCGGGGGAGTCCTATATATATAGTTAGTTAAATTCTATACAATGGTTTATTAAGTGACAAATATGTGATGATTTTTTTACAGATATGCAATGATTTACTAAGTGATGTATAGCTGACCGACGTAGTGAATACATATTATATATTGCGGTTGTTTAGAACTGTCGTATATTAAATATTATATAGGCATTTGTTTAGAACTGCCGTATATTAAATATCTTATACAATGTTATTTAAAACGACGTATATAATATATATTTTTTTAAAAACTAAATAACCGACTTCGACTGGGAATCGTTGTATTTAGTATTTATAAAAAAATAAATAAATACCTATAGATGGTGATTTTCAATTGCAACTGCCGTATATAGTATTTATTAAAAATAAATAAATAACAATATACACCGATTCCAGTTGGGAACCGCTGTATATAGTATTTATATATTAAAAAAAAAAGAGTATATACAGCATTTCTAGCTGGGAACCACCATATATAGTATTTATAATAAATAAATAAATGTACTTTATTCATATAAATAATGTACTTTCAATCAATTTGGATATAATCAAATAGTGAACATCATGTACACAAATAATGTACCTTATAAACAGCAATAATGTAATTTATGAACAAAAATAATGTACTTTATACACAAAAACAAGGAACCCCCAAATGTCTTCATGCTGCATTGTACATTCTCAAATAATGGATATTATGCGAATATAGAATGTACTTTATTTATATAAATATATAAATAATGCATACTCAATAGTTTATGCTGTTTGAATACATAATCAAAATAATGTACATTATGCTTACATTTATGTTTGAATAATATCTTTAAAAACGAGTATAAACTTTAGGTAGTCGAAAATGTACTTTATGTATGTTGTTTGATTTCCTAATCGCAATGTGTGTGTATAATGAGATGATTACCTTTACGAAACTTTTGTGCGTGCAGCAATGAATGGGAGCCATGTTTGGTAAATGGGTGTTAATTAGCTGATTAAGTTAATTAGATTAAAAGGTATAACTAGTTGATAACATTAGCTGTAGTTTGGTATAATTTCTTTTTCTCAAAAAGCTAATTGAAAAAGTTATTTTGAACAACTTTTTTAATTTTAACATGTTAGAGTTATAAAAATCTAATTAACCAAACACTTAAATTGATCTTTTAACCAAGTCAAACAATTAATAGTGTGATCAATTGATCAAATAAACCAAAATTGGCTAAAAAGCTATTTATTTTAACAAAGAGGGCCGTTATCTTTGTTGCAACGGAGATGATCGAGGCAGAAACAATGGAGAGGGAAATGCATGTTCGCGTGAAGGCTCAAGGTTGGTGGTTTTCTCTCTCTCTCTCCATATATATATATATATATATATATATATATTTATTTATTTATTTATTTATTTATTTAAAGGTTGGGCCTCTCCTTAAATTAATCCAACAAGGGAAAAATAAAATTTTCTAAAAATTGCATCCATGCATGCATATATGCACGTAACTACGTAAGCCATAATAGGCTTGCTTTAAAGCTACATATATGCCTACCGCCGGCAACAAGTATATTTGTATGGCACGCATTGTGGCCTATGAAAATTGTTACAACAAATAAAATAAATTGACTTCCAAAATATGAAGAGACAATTATTGTAATCAAATCAAGCAAATTGCTGCGCGTTGTCAACCCAACTTGCATAAAAAGAATCCGTTTCAAAAACATATTGAATCATGGTTGGTGGCCAATAGGGCCAGATTGAGGAGATGGAGGTGCATTCACAGCTCGTTTGGAATCTTCCATGTGACTAGGCGTGCCAGCTTGTGGAGATGGAGGTTTATTTAGTAGTCGTTTCGCCTCATCAATTGTAGACTCGCAACTTAAAACTATCATGGCCAATGCCATGATCAAAATTACAGTTGCAACTTTGTTTGAAACCATTTTGTATTTCTCTTATTTTTCGTGATTTTTTTTGTTTGTTTGTTTGTTTTGGAAAGGATATGTGTTGAGGAGTAGCTTTGAATGTGCAAAGAATGGGCAACAAAGGGTGGGTTTTAAAGCTGGTAAAAGTTCTATTTTGTAGGTATGTATAAAATTTTGAAGTGATTTGAACCGATCTTTTACAATAGTTTCATATCAACCCTAAGTTAGTTTGTGATATAGAGAAAACATTGCAGATTTGCAGGGGTGGTTATTATATTTTGTTGTGTTGTCTTGCAATCTATTTAACTCTTTTTTCAAAATAAAATATGCTAAGTCTTACCTTCTGTGATCTGATTCTGTGAATCCATTTTTCTTTTTGAAACTTTAGTACTTTAAAAGAAAAGTATTACTATATATATATATATATATATATTAAACAAATACAAATCAAGTGAAATGTGTAGTGTAGTGGTAGAGAGTCTTCTATTTAGACAAGAGGTCTTAGGTATGAAACCTTGCTTCATTTTAGGCCGAATTTTATAGTTTTATGCCACACCACAAAATTGTGACGTGACAATTTCAACGTCACCACCCACAAATATTTTGTTGAAAGATAAAAGGTAATGACCGTTTTGGTTATTAAATTATAGGAAAATAGCTTAGTTAGTCATTAAGTGGGAAAATATTATTGAGGAAATTTAAGAGACAAAGAAAGTATTAATGTAATTTACAATTTACAATTTTTAAATTTTTACAAATTTGATTATCTACTTTCAAATTTTTCCTACATTCTTAATCAAATATTATTGTCACAAAATGAGAGAAATGTTTTGAACATTTTTTTCCTACCTTTTTTTTTTTTTTTTTTTTTTTTTTTTTTTTTTTTTTTTTTTTTTGTGAATACTACTGACTCTATTACAATGCAGTATCTGTTCATAACTACTTTCTCAACCTAATGAAGAACAAGAGTCAATATCACCTGTACCCACCACCTCCCGTATAAAGGGAAGGGTTTGATGCCACTGGACTACAAGGTCCTTGGCATATGCCTACCTACCTAAATCTCTAAGACTGCCCAATCTATATAGATTCCATATATTAAATATATTTCATAACACTCCCCCTCAAGTTGGAGCATAAATACTAATCATGCCCAACTTGATACACAAATAACTAATAACCCAAAATAACGAAATAACTAAATAACGAACTAACTCAAATCCATTTAGGACACTCCCCTTGCAACAGAAGCTTTGCACGCCACAAATACCCTACGGACAGTTGGGTGAACTCGACATGGACCGACCAAGCTTGGGATTGGACACTCCCACTGCAACAGAAGCTTGAACGCCATCAACACCTATGGACAGTTGGGTGAAATCGACGTGGACCAACCAAGCTTGGGATTGGACACTCCCCTTGAACCGAAAGCTTGAATCGACACCAATACCTCAACTTCGGGTGAACACAACATGGACCGAACAAGCTTGGGATTGAACTCCCCCTGAACCGAAAGCTTGAATGCCACCAATACCGCAACTTCGGGTGAACACAACGTGGACCATACAAGCTTGGACACACAAGGTAAAGAAGACAAACTGTAAACCGGAGGACACAAATTTTTTACCAACGAAAGGGAAACATGCCCCAAACGACAATGGGCATAAAAAAGGGGTTGACAACAACAAAACAAGCAACGAACTCCAACTCAGCAAACTCGTTAGCAAAGATGCAGATACATCAGACTCAGCCATATCCAGAAAAAGAAACAGATCACAAGTACATACACAAAATTCAAGCCTGAATGTGTACGAGACAAAGTGACCGTGAAGCAAAGAATCAAAAGTGGAAACAATATACTCGGATTATTCGGCCCCTAGGCGCTAGGCATCATTGGGCATCCGACTAGCACCTAGCGTCTTCTAAAAGATTGGTTAAATTTTATTCATGATTAGTATTACATTTGAGCATATAAGTACGATATCTATGTGTATAAGTATCACATTTTCACCCGGCCCGGCCCGGCCCGGCCCGACCCGCGGTGAGACGGCCTCACACAAGTTTTTGTCAAAGTTTTATGGATTGCACATCCATAATAATAACACTTTGTCTTACAAAATTTTAGAAAAGATAAAAATAAAAAGAAAACAAAAAGAGAAACTGAAAAAAAAAAAGAAGAAAAATCAAATACGTATAAAAAATGAAAAAATAAAGGGGGAAAAATAAAGGGGTACGGTCCAATTCCAATAGATGAAAAATAGAATCATCAATCATAGACTTAATAATTTTACTGTTTTCATGTTAAAACTAATATATCATCAATTCCATTTTTTTTAGGAGGTAAAAGTTTAAGTAGCAAACAAAATATTTTCTTTGCTAAATAGTTTTTTTATTTTTTAAGATGTTTTTGAAACTTGAAAAATGTTTTTTAGAAAATAAACTTTTAAAATGACTCATTTTTCGTAAAATATTTTAATTTTTAGTGTTGGGCTGAATGTTTTAATAAAACTATCTTTTTTTGTTTAGTTTATTTTTTTTTATAAAATAGACATATAATTTGTAATAATAATAATAATGATAATAATAATAATAATAATAATAATAATAATAATAATAATAATAATAATAAGTGGAGATGGTGATGGTGGTGGTGATGTTGATGCTAGTGATATGACGGAAGTCTTTTTAATTATTATTATAATTAATCTATACTACTGATGCCAAGATGCTATGGTCTAGTGGCATCCGATACTGCATTGTAACAGAGTCAATAGTATTTTTTTTGAAAGCAAAAAACAACTGAAGTAGATTACTGTAAAAAGAACTGAAACAAAGTCAGGAGGGACAGAGTCTCAGTACAGCGAGGTAGCCTAATGTAAGGCTTTGGATGCTAAAGAATGAGCAACTAAATTCAACTATCTTGAAATTGGAGGAATAGAACAAACAGGAAAGAAAGGCAGCAGACTCGAACAATCATTGAGAATGATTTCGACCTAAGATCTAGGTTTGTCAAAAGGGGTAGTGAGAAAGCTATACAGGGCCGAGCAATCCGTGTGAAGAGTAACTGAAGCAATGCCATGGTCCATAAGCCATGATAGAGCCTCCTTGCAAGCGTGGGATTCTGCCATAAGTGCCCTGGAGCAGTATGATAGTGGACCATTACATGCTGCTATAAAAGAAAGAGCCATCGGCTGAGAGGAGCACTGCACCAAAGGTGGCTGAGTGGTCAGCCGGGAGGAAGCTAGCATCAACATAGCAAAGTGGTGTGTTGCCACTTAAATTCGACTACTGTGAAGGAGTTGAAGCAGGTCTCCCCGTGGCTGTAGCGCCGACTGCATGGTGCCAAGCTGAAACAACTGCTCTAGAAAATTGGTTTGGCTGCTGCAAATTGTGTTCCTATACTGCATAGTTGCGTGACTTCCAGATGTAGTATAGAGTGGCTAC
This sequence comes from Ipomoea triloba, assembly GCF_003576645.1. NCBI lineage: Eukaryota > Viridiplantae > Streptophyta > Magnoliopsida > Solanales > Convolvulaceae > Ipomoea > Ipomoea triloba. Next base: position 13,143,975 of record NC_044919.1, on the reverse strand, counting down.
CACTTTCACAAGGATGTCACCATGTAGTACTACCAAAGCATTTTCAAACCATGCAGAAAATGTGGCTCCAATCACACAAGAGATGGGGAGTTGGGACTCCCAAACTAGTTGAGCAAACTCACACTCAATGAGGGAATGCAGCATGCTATCCTCATGATAAATATTACATATAGGGCATGTAAGATTTACCTCCACTCTCTTTATAGCCAAGTTTGAAGTCGTAGGTAGAATATTTCTAATAGCTCTCCATAAGAATGTCTTCCATTTTGGAGGTGACTTAATTTTCCACAAAGAATTCCATTTAGAAAAGCCATTTGAGCTATAGGAAAACTCACCAAACCAATACCAAGTATCCTCGTAAGTTGGGTAAATAGGGACCCTAACAATATGATTCACATCTCCAGGCTCAAAGATGTCCCTCAACAAAGATAGGTCCCAGGTTTGAGAAGTTTGATCAATTAAAAAAGAAACTTTCGAGCTAACTAGATGTTGGGACATACTAGTTTGGATCATAGGATCAGACTTGTCCAGCAGCCAAGGGTGGCCCCAAACAAGTGATGTCTCCCTATTTCCAATCCTTCATCTAATGCCGCTACATGTTGGAGGATGATATTAGGAAGAAAATATCTAGGGGTAGTAGTGTACATTTACACTTCTATTCATTCTTTGTTAATCCTCGCCTCTTGCTTGTATATATTGTGTACTTGTCCTCTTTGTTCAGTGGACTGTAAGCTTCGTTAATAATCAATACAAGAACATTTCATACTTCTCTTTTCTCCCTACTGTACGTGGTGTCAATTCCAACATGGTATCAGAGCTCGCCGGTGAAGGAGCTATGCCACCACAGCTTCTGGCACCGGCGAGTCACACTAACCTGCGCGTCCATTCCGCAGAGGAGTAAATCCGGCGAAAACAGTCGCCTTGATCAATCCGAGCACAGTGTTCGTCCCATTAAGCCTCGACGGTAGTTCACGGAGCAGATTCGTAGAGATTTCGAGCAGAGTACTCATTAACCCTCTGTTTGTCGTCTTCAATCGCACTTCATGTAGCATATCTGTGAGGGATCCAAGTAGAGTGCTTGATTCTTTGTTTGTAGCGTTTAGTTCCTGGAGAAGATCTATGGAAAACATGAGCGCAGAGCTTGTCAATTCTTCGTTAGTGACCATCGATTGCGATTCCTGGAGCAGATCTAGTGAAAGTCTGAGCGCAGTGCTCGTTCCTCTGTGCGTCGTTATTTTAGCTAATATGACGATGTCAAAAATGGAGAAGATAATATCGCCAAGATGTAGAGTAGATCCATGGAGAAGAGTTGGAGTACGTGGAGAAGATCCATAAATATCCATTGTTATCAGGTTATGATGTTTAGCGACTTCGCCAAGTATCGGTTGAGATGCCATCTTCAAGGTCATGAAGACGATGTTCATGGTGTATGCATATTCCCATTCCGATTCATTCCCATTTCTTGTAGTCTATATCTTCTTTCTCGTAGAACCTTTTGTTTTTCTGATTCTGTCAAGAAGTTCAGTGTAGCTGCAACAGTGGAGGCAGGAGTTGGCGGGCCATACAATCGTTGCACTATCGATGAAGTCTATGGGGATTTCGAAGGTGGCCAAACCGGCATAATTAAAGATCTTACAACTGAGGTCGAAGAATTTTATGAGTGGTGTGATCTAGACAGAGAGAACTTTTGCTCGTTTGCATATCCCAATGGGAAGAGGAAGGTGGCTTTACCTGTTGATCTACAAGGAGTGAGATCTTTGATCAAGGACAATGATTTTGATGATGGTGATACAGAGGATATATCCTATTCAGTTGTATTGGTGTTGGATGCTGGAATGATACCGAGGACAAGCACTACACCTTATGTAGCTATTGAGACTCCTCTTAACCCAAGATCTATGATTGATCAAGAGGCCTTTGATAGGTGGAAAGGCCATGCTGCCTTAACTCTTAGGGCAACAATGTTGCTGTGTGAATGGCGTGAGGGTACACAAGAGGAATACAAAATGAATTCATGCGAGATATATAAACAGTACAAGGGGGCGTAAATAGGGTTACAGTGGACAAATACATGCAATGCGCATGCAATGACATATAGGTGGTGGGGTACATACATAACATAAGCATAAGCTAATATCATATGCATGTAGTGGGTATACACCTTGGGTTAGGCTCAAGGGCTCTAGAAATGATAGTCAAAGAGTGGGTTTAAAGATGGACAAGTGGGGATCAAGGTGGGATGCGAGTTGGAATACATGAGGTCAAGGTGCAATTACTTTGGGGCCAAAATGGGAAAAGGTTGAACTTTAAGGTGGCATATTGTGAAATGAAGTAGGGGTGCAAAGTTGGTGTAGCATAACGTGGTATCCTGTGGTCGCTAAGTCGTGCCCTACATGACTAGCATAAAAAGAGTGTCATGCATCTTCTCTTGGGGCTTCACATATACCCCTAGTTGTGGATTGAGCTAAATGAGTGTGGTACACCAATGCACCAAGCATTATCACGACGCATGTATGGCTCTAGGACATTACGATTCTTACTATACAAAACGACTGCATATGAGAAATACTACAACTGTACTTTCCAATAGTATCGTTGTTGTCTTTTTTGCAACTTTTGTTGTTGTCAAAACTTTGTGGTATGGTTCGGCAACTACCCCGATAGAATTATTTGGGCCCACCCGTTATCAATGGGATCAAGGGTACTTTCAGTAAGAGATATATCGAAGAACACCTCGACTTTTTAGGAAATGAGGCATGTTCAATTATTTCCCCTCCTATAAATATAGCTTTTTCTCAAACATCCAAGCATCAACTTCTTCTTAGACAAGCAACACTCAACAACGATCATAGCTCATTAGTACACCTGTCAAAGCTTAGGTGGTTGTGGTGACAAACCACCCTAACATAACCCTCTTTTAGGCTCTTGTCTTATCCCATTGATTTTGCATTTATCCTACAAATTAATGAGGGATTGTTTTAGTGGCTTAATTTCCTTTACTATACTATGAATATGTTAGAGTATATTAAAAAATACAATATAAAATTTAACATTAACTTTGGTCAATTAATTAGCCAAATTATATGCATAGGATTCAAAGTTGAACATCAAATATTACAAATAAGAAATCTATAAAATCATGTTCTTACATTTTTACAAAAAAACAAATCTATGTTAAGTTTTTTTTTTCCTTTTTTTCGTTTAATTAATCTTCTTTTGCTTATTTAGAACAAAACTCAATATTTTAATTATACTTTTGCATTATTGAAATGATTTAGGTCATTATGGTATTAATAATATTTGTCTATATTTCTATAATTTTTTATCTTTTAGATTCAACCTGCTTAGATTAAAGGCAAAATCAGTATCAACTCTAACAACAAAAGCACTTGGTTAATTTGGCTAATTAATAGAATAAGAGGTATTACTCATGAACCTTCTACAAATATAATAAATATTAATATTTTATTCAATACTTCCACATAAAAAAATGTAGGGGAAAAAACTACCACTACAAAATATAAAATTACCTTAAAAAAACTACCACTACATCATTTATTTATTTAAAATTACTCTGTATTAAAATAAAATTTTAAAATTAATTTTTTATTTAGTAATTGCCACGTCAGCAAGTAATAGGTAAACATGTCACTTTCAATTCTGATAGGGATTATTTCCCGACCTATCGTACATTGTCCCGGTCTGTTTTAACTGACCAATCTTCTCCTCCTTCTCGGTCGGTTAGGCCAGGTCGACCTATTGGGGCCAGCCTAGGACCCGGCCTTAGACCTCGGGATGAACGAGCCGATCGCTGTCCTTAGGCATGTTTATCAGAGTCCAAGCTCTTTTGGCGTCGCAACATTTGACTTCTTGATAAAGGACCTGCCTTTGGACCCGTGTATGCCTGCCGCGCGGCCGCCATGCCATTAGCCCGGATCCTGTCCCTTGACAGCCTATATATACCGCATTTACTGTTGTGAAGGGGACTTTTTGGCTGTTTTTATATAATAGTCAAGTAGCTCGAGAACCTCTGACCCACTGCCACGTTGACCGAGCTCCCTTAGGGTATAGCTACCTTGTACGCGAACTATTCATTAATAAAGAGTATTTTTTGACCGTATTTGTGTATTTACTCTATCAGGTTCAATTGCTTGATTTTGCGTTGTTCAGGACCCAATTGTAATTTTTTAGTTCAATGAAATTACAACTCAGTTTTTTGCTTAGAAAAGTGGGATGACTGAGCTACTGAGGCTCAACCGACCCCCCCCCCCCACTGGTCCTAGATCCTTACTTAGTACACGAGAGGGTCAAGAAAGCCCCCTAAACCTTGGAGAAGGGAGTCAAATGGTTGGAAGAAGGCTAGGTAAGGAACCTGCCTGTCAGGATGGCCTTGACCTTGAGAATATAGTTCATGTAAAAGATGATGAGGGCTAAGGGGAAAACATCCTTGTGTTTAGACAAGGCCCCAGGGCTAAAGTAGTAGATTGGGCTCCAAGGCCGAAGAGGGGAAATCTGGAAGGGAGACAACAAATCTAAGGTCAAGGAGCTGAACATTTCATGAGGTATAACTGTATAAGTAGGAATTTCCTTCTTTTGATTATGATCATCTTAGGCTATGGTTGTGAGATGGGAAAGGTTTTTCATACTTGCAAGAATTCCTATGGATGAAATATTGAATCACTAAATCTTGTTGAGATACGTCACTCTTCAGTTTGGTCCCTTAAACACAGAGCATAGTTAGCAAATTGTTTGGGAGAACTACGATGCCACGTTATTTGATTTAATGATGTATTTATAAATATAATTCTCTTAGTTATTATGTCAAATAACGTGACGCCGTAGTTCTCCCAAACAATTTGCTAACCATGTTCTATATTTAAGGCACCAAACTGAAGGGTAACGTATCTCAATAAGATTTAGTGATTTACCATGTTCCTAACAATACACCAAAACTTATATCCCAGAAATTCTGAACCAACCAGACCCCAAAATAACCAAAACCCACCCAAAACCACAGCCTCAAACACCCTCTAATCCAGTGTTAAATCCCTTAAAATTAGCAAATTCAAAAACTAGCTCAGAGAACAAAACAAGTGCTTCAAATGTTTTGAACCTTGGAACCCTGGCCACAAGTGTAGAGGTCCAACCTTCAACATAATTGAAGAAATTGAGCCCCGAACATAATTGAGGATCAACCAGATGGAGAGTAATTGATAGCAACTCCAGAAGAAAGAGAAGCCGGGGTGACATTGTGTGTTGTTATTGGTGGTGAAGGAATGAATACCATTAAATTGGTTGGAACCATTAGTAAATAACCAATTACTATCCTGGCATGTGACTCTAACCTTTGTGAAGGATCTTAGGGTGCTTAGGCTGGGAGGATGTGACATGGTCCCAAGGATGGATTGGATTGCCATATTTACAGCAATTCAATTGTATAGACTACATGGCCCTAAATGGAATCACCATTAATAAGAATAAATTTCCAATTCCATTGATTGAGGACTTGTTCTTAGAATTAGCAAATGCAAGGTTCTTTACCCAGCTGGATTTAAGGGTTAGATATCATCAAATAAGGATTAAAGAAGGTGAAGAATACAAAACAGCCTTTAGAACACATCAAGGGATATATGAGTTCAAAGTAATGCCCTTTGGGCTAACCAATGCCCTAGCAACATTTCAGATTCTCATGAACTATGTGTTCAAGCTCTTGATCAGAAAGACTGTCCTAGTGTTTTTTATGACAATATACAACCCTACCTTAGAGAGTCGTTGGAGGTATTTAAGGGAAGTCCTGGAGATCATAAAGGACTATCAATTATTAGCTAATCTCAACAAGTGTTCCTTTGCCAAATCAGAAGTAAAATACCTTGGGCACATCATTTCAGAAAAAGGTTTACAGATTGATCCAACCAAGTTGTCTATTGTGGCATCATGGCCTAAACCAACTAGCATTAAGGAGTTGAGGGGGTTCTTAGGCCTTACTGGTTACTATAGGAAATTTATTAAATCCTATGGTACTATAAGTAGCCAAGTAAGCCACTCACCAACATGCTGAAGAAAAATGCCTTCCAATGGACTGTTGAGTCAGCAACTGCTTTTGAGGAATTAAAGCAAGCTCTGTGTACTGCTCCCATGCTTACACTACTTGATTTTAATAAGGAATTTGTAATAGAAGTTGATGCTTGCTACAAAGGGATGGGGCAATTTTTGATACAAGAAGGGAAGCCGATGGCATATTTCAGCAAGGGGTTTGGTGATAAACATTTGGGATTATCAATATATGAAAAGGAGTATTTATCAATAATCAATGCAATGGATAAATGGAGGCCATACCTACTTGGAAGACACTTCATAATCAGTACTGACCACCAAAGCTTGAATTTTTTGCTTGAACAAAAGATCACAACAACAATTCAACAAAAAGGTCTTACCAAGTTGTTGGGGTTGAACTATACTATCCAATACAAAAAAGGTGTGGAGAACTGTGTGGCTGATGCCTTATCAAGGAGAGAATTGGTTAATGAAGCTGAGCTGCATGCTATTTCATTAGCTAGACCACTTTAGATTGAAGAGATAATAAGTGGCTATGAAGAATATGAACTGGCCTCTAATGTGGTAGATAAATGTCTGATTGCTCCTAAGGAAAATTATGTGTTCACTGTAATAGATAGCCTAATCAAGTATAAAGGAAGACTATACATTGGAAATTGCCTGCAAATGCTACCATACATCCTGTGTTTCATGTATCCAAGTTGATTGGAGATAGAGTTTTTCCTCAAGTTGAGCTACTTACTATTGATTATGAAGGGGGAATTTTAACTCATCTTGTAGTAGCTCTAAATAAGAGGTTAATTAAAGAGAATAACGATGTTGCTTTCCAGATTCTTGTACAGTGGACAAACTTACCTAAAGAAGCATGCAGCTACATGGGAGGATAATTTCCACCATATTACTAAGCAATTTCCTAGCTTCGATCCTTGGGGTCAAGGATCTCTTGGAGGGGAAGGTAATGTTATGCTATCAGTCAGTGGGAAAAGGAAAGAAAATGCAGAAATGGGGATACCGACTGCAGAATCCAAAACGACGTTGGGAGATCCATTGGAGTTAGTCGCTTCTTATTGATACGAGGTCTTTTTAAGCCTGACCGTTGGAGGTTGTTTTCCAGCGATGTCATTTCGTGAATAAGCCAAACTGCAGCCTTTATATTCTGGTATTGCTCAGAGGAATTCCTGGGTTGTTAGTGCCCATTACTTCTGTTCTATTTGCTTAATTTTGAGGCTATATAAGCTCTCTTTTGGCTATAACCAATATGCTGATGTTAATGAATGAAATTTCTTCCCTTTCTCTCAAATATACTCTCTTTTTCCCCTTCTTTCTCTGATGTTTTCTTCTTCACTTTGCTATATTACTTTTCTATTTCCCAAGGTCACTACAAGGAGAAGACATAGATGGTGGCTATACGGTAGAGATTGCACAAGTGGTTACCGTAAGGGGAGAACTCGAGTGTGGAGTGGTTATAGCCAAGGTGCTTTTCAACAAGAGACTTGGGCCGATTCGCGAAGATGATGTCGTTCGTTGTGAAGCACTGCTCGACGGCAGAAGGAGATGACGCGAAGAGGAGGACTACGGGAGAAAAGAAACAAAAAAAAAACAAAATGAGACATGTGTCTATCATTAGAAAGCACCAATATGTCAAACAAGTAATTTATGACCTAATTGAACATTTTAACCGGTTTAAGGGATTTAAATTGAGTGTTTCTTCACTTAGGAAACTCAATTGCACTATCGATTTGACTTACGGGACAAATTTGACCCTTTTTCCTATTATGTTGTATTAATGAAATTTGTGATATATTATATGTTGCTATCTATCTATTATTTTCTATAACTATTGACAGTTAATGGGTTGATCTTTGTTGATTTTATCATAAACTAATTAAATAAAAGTATACATAACACAAGATTTAATTTGGAATAAAAAATTATAATTTGGAATAAAAAATGTGTGCAATTGTAACAAGGAATCCGGGGAACATATCATACGCGAGTGCCGTGAAGCTTATACGGTCTGGGAAAAGGTTATGCCTAGGATGCTCACTGATACGGCCAACATGCCATTCTCTTAGTGGTTCAACGAAGGCATTGGAGGATTTAAGAGTGACAGTCGCCAACACAGTAGAAGTATCCTTTTTTGCGATCACAACCTGGTGGTTGTGGAAATGGAAGAAGGACTGAATATTCAACCAGAAGACAGCTAGCCCAGGGTTTAAAAGCTACTGTATTCAAGCAAAGGTGATGGAAATCAACAGTGCTTTCGAAAGATCAGCTGATCCTCAGGCGAATGCGAAAACAAGGAATTGGAACCTCTATAGATGGATAAAATCTCCGCCAGGATAGATCAAAGTTAACATTGATGGCAGCTACAACCCCCAAACTAAGAGGGCAACCTGCGGAGGATCGGCTAGGAACGACCTTGGCAACTGTGTGAAGAAAGAGAGAAGGAAGCTATGGCTAGAGGAATGAGGAAGAAGAATGTACAAAACTATTTTCACTGCTTCAATGTTTACAGTTTACAGAACTTATATGAAAAGAAAGAAGCGGGAAGGGGAGAGAAGTTACAACAGAATTAGTTACAAGATGAGTGAATCTTCTAAGTGGTTAGCTAGTCAGTTTTGGTGTGTAGGATCAAGTGTGGCTGCGCTGCTGCTATCTGTTGACACCCCCCCGCAAGCTGGAGTGTACATATTATGTAAACCCAGCTTGGAAATGAAGTTATGTAGAGTGGTTGGAGCATGAGGCTTGGTCTAGTGAATCTGAGACTGGATTTCTCCAATACGAAGCACGTCTTGTTGGCTGAATCGCTTCTTCAAGTCCTTCCAGACACCTTCTGCAGTATTGATCTATAGCACACTTTGTCCTATGGTAGGTGAAACAGCTCTGAGAATCCAGGATAGGACCATTGTGTTGCACTGGTCCCAATAGTAGTATTTCTGATCAAGTTCGCTTGGAATCACCATTGTTCCATCTATAATTCTTAATTTGTTTTTGGATCTTAACGCCATTTCCATGGCTCTCACCCAGGGATGGTAATTCGACCTCCCTTCTAGACGCATAGTAACGAGTTGCAGAGCTGGACTTTCATTGGGGTGAAGATGAAGGGGGTTTGTTCGATCGGTAGGATCAAAGGCTCCAGTTGGGACGGGATCGAGCCTCGGAATCGAATTGGAGGTGCCGGCTTCATCAACCTGCGGTGCAGACTGTCGAACCATATTAGTTGCCGGTGCACGCCACGCCATTGTTTCTTCGCTCTGATACCATGTGAAGAAAGAGAGAAGGAAGCTGTGGCTAGAGGAATGAGGAAGAAGAATGTACAAAACTATTTTCACTGCTTCAATGTTTACAGTTTACAGAACTTATATGAAAAGAAAGAAGCGGGAAGGGGAGAGAAGTTACAACAGAATTAGTTACAAGATGAGTGAATCTTCTAAGTGGTTAGCTAGTCAGTTTTGGTGTGTAGGATCTGGTGTGGCTGCGCTGCTGCTATCTGTTGACAAACTAGATTAAAGGCTTTACTCATACGCTTGGAGACTATTCCGTAGAGGTTGCAGAAGCTTGGACCTTATTTAAAGGCATTCAATTTGCCAAAGGGACTGAACATTGCCAAGTTGTGTATTGAAAGTGACGCCAAGCTAATTGTTCAAGCTTTCAACAAGGAAATCACTGCTAATAGTCGAATCAAGAATATATTACAGGCCTGTAGGAGGGAACTAGATGACGTGAATGACTGGCATATTAACTTTGTAGTTCGTGAACAGAACCAAACAGCTGATTTCTTGACTAGATCTGCCTCAAGTAATCGGGGGTTTGTAATGGTTCACGAAACCCTCCAACGAGCTGTTGCAAATCCTAGCAGATGACAGGGATGGTACCTCGTTCTGGAGGCAAATTGATAATGTGGATTGATGTACTGGGTTTCCCCCCTTCCCTTTGATAATAAAACAATTATGTCAACTTTGATTGGGATGATGTTCGGACCTAAGACCTTCCTTATGAAATTTAATAAGTTAAGAATAATAAATAGTTAACGGAATATTGCGTTACTAAAGTTTACACTGACGGAGTTGCAAGGATATTTAAGAAAAGTAAATGATATAATAGAGGATAAAATAGGAAAATAAATAAAAAGTACTAAAATAAAAATAATCTGAACCATTCATTTCATCAAACAATTACACCAACATTTTTTAGTTACCGTTAGGAGCCTAACTTTATTGACTCTTATTAAATTTGTAGATGTAGATATAGGAACTTGGATTAGGTCTACGCAACGTGACTGAACCGAGAACAAGAGAAAAAGTCAATTGACTTGATGACGGATGCCTTTTAACCGAGGGAAAGCCTTTCTTAAAATCATTCCACACACTTAGAGGACTTAATTAAGGACATTCCCATAACTCAATAGTGTCTAAAAAGCATTTCATCAAACACCTCAGTGTTGACATCTCATACTTCCATTGTCATAAAGGTGAAGTAAGGTTAATTAACCCCTTGAGTCTAGATTAGATAATCACTTCCTAATCAAAACTCAATCATGTTAATTAACATCATCAAAGCCCACTCTAAGTAAGAAATTAAAAGTAAAACAATTACGCACCTATCAATTATCATACTATAACAACATTCTTACCACATCCTCAAATTATATATCTACTTATATATTCATCCATTACTATTACTACATTATTATTAGCTTCTTTTTACTTATCACCATTTTTTTTATCCTTTCCACTCTGATTTACTTATATAAATGTAACTTATTTGTTTACGCTTAAAGTTAGACATTATTATAATTAAAACTCAAAATCTAAATCTATTTTTATATTTTGGTTGAACTCAATAGATTATTTGTTCAAATAATTTTAGTTATTTTAATTTATATCCTAACATACATAAGTTTGGTCTTAGATATCATATTGCATATTAAAATTTCACGTGTTAAACTTGAAAGTAACAATTTTATATATGTTTCACTCAAACAAAACATATATATATATTTTTTAAATATTAGGCCAAAAATTATTTATATTATATAAACTAAATTTTAGTTGAGCTCAATAGGCTATAGATTTTAGATATATTTAATTATGTTATATCTAAAAATTAATTTGATTCACATATCGAATGTTAAATTTTTTATATTTATTGGTCAAAACTATTCTATTTAAACTAAACGTATCAAACAATATTTTAAATATAAGATCTAAAAATCACTCCAAATTGAAATTGTGTTAATTTTTTAATGTTGGTTTAAAAAATAAATTCAAAAATGAAGGTAAGTAAACAAGTTTTCTAAACCTAATAAAAAAAATAGAGAATGAAAATTGATAAACAAAAAAGCTTAAAACAGGTAATAGAAAATTGAAGTAACCAAAAGAGTTCCTGTTGTGCACTTTAGAATATATATATATATATATATATGGCCGGTAAGGTAAGAGCCAATGCTTAAGAAAGAACTGTGAACTAATCGTAGTCGTTCACGTGTCTAGATTTAATGGATCAGATGTAAATAATTAAAAAAAAAAAGACACGGTGACATTTTCGTAAATAACTCAAACTTTGATGCAAATAACATGTGTTAAAAGTGCAAGTAATTGGTGCAAGCATGCAAGTAAAAAAAGTGCAAATAAAATCACTTAAAAGTGCGACCATTTTCACTTAATAGTGCAAGTAATTTACGTTTTTAACATTGGTGCACTTAATGATAATGTTTGGTGCAACTAATAATAACGTTGGGTGCACTTAATATCGATGCTCAGTGTACATTATTTGTTGCACTTTTAATACATTTTACTTGCACTTAGGTGCACTATATGAAATTGTTACTTGCACTTTTAACACAATTTACTTGTATTTCAAAATTTAATTATTTACGAACATGTCACCGCGTTTTTTTAATAAAAAAATAGTGTTTCTGATTGTTAGATCTGAGCACGTGGATGACTGCAATTAGTTCTCAGTTATTTCATGGATAATTGATTCTTACCTGAACGCCCTCCTATATATATGTATGTATGTATGTGTACCTATTCTTATATTTCAAGTCCTTTCAAGCTTAAAGAAACTGATATTTAACCATGGTCAATTATATGTAGACGTGTCTAGAGTTAGTAGTTCACAATATGGACTAAAAATTTTAGTTTGTAGTGATTCTAAAGAACATTGTAGTTCCCGGTGTCCCGATTAATACTCCCACATGGATGATGGCAGTGGGTTCGAGCCTCAGTAGAGGCAACTGTTGACTATTTGTGCTTCAGTAGGTTGAGAAAGTAGCTATGAACATACTAAATTGTAACAGAATCAGTAGTAAAAAAAAAAAAAAAAAAAAAAAAAAAAGAAGAGAACATTGTAGCTCTATTACAAATGCCGTTTATCACAATGTGTAATTTATTTGGAATGTAAAATTCATCTACAAATGTTTTTTTTTAAATAAATTTCTTACCTAATATTTCTGGGGAAAAGCTCAGAACAATTATGCGGTGAGCGTGGATCGAACACGCGACCTTCAGATCTTCAGTCTGACGCTCTCCCAACTGAGCTATCCCCGCAGTTGCTCGTACAGTCGAATCCTTTCATAATAGATCTTGCATTTACATTCTTTGTTGGGAAACGAACCAGGGAACAAAATCGGGAAGAACAGAACAGAAGAAGAAGAAGATCAGAGTTTGCAGGAGGAAGAAGAAAATTGCAGAGAGAATTGAGAGGAAGAAATAACAATTGTATAACATAATCCCCATTACAATCTCTATTTCGTATTTATACTAAGAAGGGAAATATCTAATAACAACTCAGCAACAAACTTAACAGTTCAAGGAGTGAAACGGCGCCATTTTGATTATTACCGCTTCTACTGATTCTAATCTTCTTCCGCCTCTTGTTTTTTCTTCCGTTTCCTCGGGGTGTTACAGCCGAGCTTCAATTTTTCATCATTCTGCAGACGCCGAAGAGGTAATCTCAAAGTTCCATACTGAAAATTGTTAAATTAAAAAAGAAGTTTTTAAAAGTGAGTGTAGTGTGATGATAAATGATTATATTTAACGTTGAAAAGTTTGCGGTCTGTTTTTGTTTCGTTCCTGTCATTTGGACTTCACACCAAGTGTTTGAGTTATTGTCTCAAAGAGAGGCTTCATTTCCATGAGTTTTTTTTTTTACTGCGTTCCAGATTTCCAGTGGATGTTGGTGCTTAATTTGAATAGTATTCTAAAAATTCTTGATTTTCTTTTCTGATTTTTACTATGGCTGGTTGTGCTATTATTTTATACAAATTGCTACCCTGAAAAAGTATATGGGCAACTAACAAGTGCTTTTATAGAGTTAATTTTGGGCACTAATCCAGTCTGTGTTTTCTGTTTGATTGATTTTTTTTTTTTTTAATTATTTGATTCAATTTCTATATATATGTGGAAAAAGAATATATCTGAACTAAGTGCCTGAACTCAGATGATTTTTGTTTATTTATTTTTTTTCTGGAGGTTGGTGCGGGGGGCAATGGGTTTCTAAGTTTGAAGCTTTTAGCTTTTACACGTTTTTTTCTACTACATGGATTGTGTTGTGCACCCATAAGTTCAAAACTTTGTTGACTAATCAAAGTATCAGATGGCATGCTATTCTAATTGTTGTAATAATCATAATGCAAAACTGATATGCATGAAAAGGGGGATGAGTTTTTGATAATGAAGAGCAAACAAACAATGTAGACTTAATGCACTTTGGATTCTATTAGATGTTGCCTTTGCAAAAAATGTAATTAGTATAATGAAGCTGATGTTTTGGTGTTTGTTTGGTGACTGATACATTCAGTGACCAATATTCTTTCACTGTTTCCCTTATACTCTTTTGTGACATTATCACTTCATGTTTTCTTGCACTTATCTGTCAGATGAAAATGTTGAAATCATATCTTGTGAAGGCTGCTTTTAGAAACCATGGCTATAATCTTTTCCAGTTTATTCCACAGGTAATGTTGTGCCTTGAACCTTATCTTCGGTGTATGCATCTTTACTAATATTGTTAATTGTTAATTATATTGCTTTCCTAGAGGGGGGTGCACAACAGAAACAAGGAGGCAGCGGAGTTCATAGCAAAAGGGTGGAATGCTCTGAAGGAAGTTGATAGAGTGATGGATTATTGTGAGCTAAGGGACAAACGGCTCTTTCCTCTCCTAAGTGTAAGCTTTAGTCTGGAGTGTTTTTTAATATTCTATGGTCTGACTCTCTGGGCATGTAAATAATATTTAGATATGGTGGATTTTCATTAGGATGCAAAGGAGAAATTTGAATTGGCTTTGGAGGCAGACAACTCGAATACCCAAGCCAGATATTGGCTGTCAAAAGTGCATCTCAAGTACTATACCCCTGGTGCTTGTAAAGCCATGTAAGAAGTTTATCTGTTCACCTTGTAAACATAAAACATATTTTCTATTGCATAATCTGTGTCTACCTAATTTGAATGTTAATTGGCATGCAGAAAAACCTGCAGGCTTCTTATTATTCAACTTGCTGATAAACTTAAAATTAATATTTCTTCATTTTCCTTTGTCATAATAGCGGTGTTGCTTTGTTAGTTGAAGCTGCGGAGATGGGTGATCCAGATGCTCAGTATGAATTAGGTCGCCGTTTGAGAGTTGAGGTTAACTTTCTTTCATTGGGGTGATGTTTTTATTTTGTCATGGATAATGAATATAATCCATTTGGTTCAGTTCAGTTAATTTGTGTGTGTCAAGTTCTTTTCAAGTAGCATTGGTGAGATTTCATAATGTTCCTAGTTTTCCAAATGCCTGTCATGCACCTAGCCACCTATGCTTATCTTATCCTCTTATCCATGTTACAAATACTATCATTTGAAAGATGAGAACTGGATTATGTAAGACATGATCTGGGGATCTTCAAGATATAGACTGGTCACTTGTCTAACTTGGGGAATTAAAACCAGTCACAGGGCCCATTATCTCTACTTTCTCTTGTTACTTGATGGTGTACTTGGAATTTTATCTGTTAGTTCTGCTGTCCCAAAATTTCAAACATGTTCTCTCATAAGCATCAAAATATTGACCCAAGTTAATGGCCATTCAGATTCTTAACAGTATGTTCTCCTAATGCAAGCTCAAAATCTCTAGGAAATTGCTTTTAAAGACCAAGGTATTCATGCAACTTTGCTTATATGGTTTCTATGCATGGGAGAAAGGTGCTCCATGGGGGTACACTGTTGACGAAAAAAATTTATATTCAAATTCTATGTTCATGCTTTGACATTTGACACCCCCTAATTGAATTACAATTACTTGACACAATTTCAGCTATAGTTATTCCTTTATAGCTTGGGCCTGGGTTCCTGTTTTGGGGATTTAAAGTAAAGTTATTTCACTCATTGTGCATATGTAATGGTATTATATTTCGACGTTGTATTTTTAAGAACTTTCAACAATTTGGCAGAACGATTATGTTCAATCAGATCAGCAAGCATTTTACTATATAGAGAAGGCAGCTGATCAGGTATAATTCAATAAGCAACGAGTATGCACCATTATTTCTCTGTGTCTGCCCTCAAATTGCTAAAACAGCGAGTTTCAGTTGCATTCAGGTGCACTATACCTTCTAGGTGCTGTATTTCTGACTGGGGATTGTGTAAAGAAAGACGTTGATTCAGCAATATGGTGTTTCCATAGAGCGTCACAAAAGGTATAAAACATTTCATTCCCTCATTTATTGAACTCAAACTTTCACAAGTTGGTGAGTTGTCACCACTAATATTTTTAATCTCTGTAGGGTCATCCTGGAGCTGCTATAGCATACGGATCCCTTCTTCTTCAAGGTAGAAACTATGCCCTTTTGCGATTAGTCTACAAGCGTACTGTTCTCACCCATTCCAATCTTTATTCCCATCGTTTCTGAAGTTCGCCTTTAGTTACACCATCCATTACAGTAATGCTAACACAAGAGGGCAACCGAATCTCGCTTGTTTTCATTGCAGTCATAGAGCTAGTTAATTGTACCTTCTTTGTCATCATCACTTGTATTTCGTTCAAAAGTCGAGATTGTCTAATCATATCCTCCACTGTGGAATGGGCGTTGCAGGGGCCAAAGTTCCAGAAGCAGTAACGAAATTTCATACAAAAAGGCCTTCGAAGAGAGTGTTAAGAAAGTACGTGGAAGAGGACGAGCTTAACCCGGTTGAACTGGCTAGGGAGCAGTTTGAAATGGCTGTAGGAGCAGGATGTGATCTTGGATTGACATGGTTGAAAAGGCTGGAGGAAGAAGAGAAGCGTCTGCTGTCCTCATAGTTGAGAGAACAACATAAACGGACTCTTGATATCAAGAGTTAGCTGCCATATTCAGCTTCAAAGGATGCATCAAAATATCAAATGATGAATTCAATGCCATTAATAATGGATATCTACTTGTTTTGAATGTGTATCTTGATTAAGTTATACCTCGATTTATGTAGTGAACTCGAGTTTGCACAAACCACTAGAATGCATTTGGACATCGATAGGGACGTTAAAAGCCTGCAATCAATCCAATTAGTTAGTCCTTCCTGTAATGTGATTTAGTTTTTATTTTACGTTTAATGGTTACATATATGGGCATGGAAATACCAAAAGTCAACGAGACTTATTTTTTTTTTGGAGTGACGGAGGAAAAAATTACATACAAGAAGCTCATAAAGAGGGTCTTTTATGTGCAGCAAATACTTAACAGTGTATTTGGTGATCATTAGACATATTTGTAAATTCGTGTCGCTGGTTAAGTTTATGCTCATATAATTTGGACTATCATGTGTTGTTTAGTTCAATTGTCCATCGCTCCCTTTTCTTCGGCAAATTATACCATGCACCACGGTGCACATAGCAATGTGCACCACGTACGTAAACGACGTCGTTTTGAGCATGGTAAACTAATCGTCCGTTTTTTTGGAAATCACGTTTCCCGTTTCGGCCGATCTCTGTATTTATGTTAATATTCTGTGTATTCCAGGCAATCATTCTGTGTATTCTAGGCAATCGTTCTGTGTATTCGAGACAACCGTTCTGTGTATTCATGTTAGTAATACATGTTGTGATGTGTTTGCGCATTCGAATGTTTAGGAGGATGGTTCTGTGTATTTTGTGTCAATATTCTGTGTATTCATGTTATTAACATAAGTTGTGATGTGTATGTGCATTCGAATGTTAGGAAGATGAGTTCTGTGTATTTTGTGTCAATATTCTATGTATTCTGGGCAAACATTCTGTGTATTCTAGGCAAACGTTCTGTGTATTCTAGATAATGATTATGTGTATTATAGATAATGAATTCGTTGGAGTCATTCGCGTCCGCGTCTACTAACATCTGTGTATTTTGTGTCAATATTTTGTGTATTCTAGGCAAATATTCTGTGTATTCTAGACAAACGTTCTGTGTATTCTAGATAATGATTATGTGTATTATAGATAATGAATTTCCAGTAGTCATTCGCGTCCGCGTCCACTAACATCGAAACGACGTCGTTTAAGTACGTGGTACACATTGCTATGTGCACCATGGTGCAGTGTATAACGATTGTTTTCTTCTTTCAGGGATATTTCGAAAGGTTTTTACTTTTCAAACATCTAAGAATCTTAGAATTTAGGCAATATGTAATTCTCAAAAGAGTGACATTGCCCTTAGATGATTTGTTTTTTTTTTTAAAGATATATATCGTTATCACAATGGTTTGATAGTCTTGATGATGTAGCATCAACTAATTTAACTTTGCAAACACTTATTGTTTCTAGCATTGATCAATAATCATCACTTGGAGCACCTACTCTTCAGTCTTCACTTGCCATCCAAAATTTGGGAGCTAAAACATTTAAGGCATCTTGAACTTGGAGATATATATATGGTAGATCCTCCAAACATG
Source organism: Ipomoea triloba (assembly GCF_003576645.1). NCBI lineage: Eukaryota > Viridiplantae > Streptophyta > Magnoliopsida > Solanales > Convolvulaceae > Ipomoea > Ipomoea triloba. Next base: position 13,126,035 of record NC_044919.1, on the reverse strand, counting down.
GTTAAAGAGAATTTGCAAACATTGGTTTGTGTGATACTACTCTCGTAGCTCTTTGGACTTGCAACCTCACCTTAAATTCTATTTTCGTGGCAATTCAACCCAATGTTGCCCAAAGAAGAACACAAGGCATAAATTCTCCTTAACATCCAAAATACTCTTGTATTTGGCGTAAAGTGTGTGAATGCATGGTTCGCTAGTGTACAAGCTTTACTCTCGTAGCAACAAACACACCCCAAATAAAACATATAATTGGGATCCAAAAATTATACACAATTTCACAACAATCTCAACTCACATAACAAATCTTAGAACACTCAAATAATCCGTTTTATGCAATATAACTTATATAGGCATCAATAGCAAGAAATCAAACTAAATCCTAGTCCCAAAACACTTAGGTACTCATAATATAACAATAGATACACAATATTAAAGAAGTCATTAAAAACATAAATGGAAAGCAAATAGAGAGATGAGTAAGAAGAACTTCTCTATTAAAGCTTTGAAATCCAATATATGCAATGCTCTTGAGCTTTGAAATTGAGAGAAACTAATAATTTATTCTAAGCTATTCTGGAGCTAACCCTAACTAGAAAAAGAAAGGGAAATGAAAGGTGTGTTTTGGGGGGAGGGGGAGGAGGAGGGGGAGGGGGGATTCCTTAAAACAAAGCAAAAAAGTCTTAGAAAAGTGTTGCAGAGGATGGGCATGGGCACGAGAACATCCACGGCCAAACCGTGCCCAGGAAACAAGCCCTACTGGATTGTTGGCACGAGTAGAGGCACGAGCGTGCCTATACGCGTACCCACCAGACGGTAGGGATGACAATGTGCCTCGTCACTGTCTCCAACGAGAACGGGAATAGGAAAAAATTTCGGGAATCGGAGATCGGGGACGGGGCCGGGAATACCCCTCCCCGCCCCACTCCGTCCCCGAATCATTATAATTAAAAAACATTAAAAATATATATATATATATATATATATATATATATATATATATATATATATATATACACAAAAGTAATTCCACTGTACTGCCACGGCATTACAGTGGAATTACTAAGCTTATAATTCCTAAGCTTAGTAAGCTTATAATTCCTAAGCTTAGTAAGCTTATTACTAAGCTTAGTAATTCCACTGTAAAGCCGTGGCAGTACAGTGAAATTACTTTATATATATATAAATTCTTTTAAATAAGAATTAAGTTTCTGACTAAAAATTAATTAGAGACGGGAATTTTTCGTCTCCCCTAATTTTCAGCAGGGTTAGGGATGGGGACTATTTTCAAATCCCCGCCGGGGACGGGGACGGGGACGAGGAGTATACTCCCCGCCCCGCCCCGCCCCGTTGTCATCCCTACCAGACGGAGTTGTCTTCCTACACAGCTTGTCGAACTTTTCGACTATTTTTCACCCTTGAAACATTTGAATTAGCTTTTATAGTCTTCAACAAAGTTGTAGTTCTTTATATACATTACAATGTACACTAGAAGAAGGAAAATGTGCACTTGAAGAAGAAAAATGTGCACTCGAAGAAGAGAAATTATGTACTTGAAGTAAAAATATATTTACTCCGTATTTATATACATTACAATGTGCACTTGAAGAAGAAAAATGTGGACACGAAGAATGAAAATTATGTACTTGAAGTAAAAATATATTTATATACATTACAATGTGCACTGGAAGAAGGAAATTGCGCACTTGAAGAAGAGAAATTATGCACATGAAGAAGAAAAATATGCACTCGAAGAACGGAAATTATGTACTTAAGAAGAGAAATTATGCACTTGAAGAAGAAAAATGTGCGTGCACCCGAAGAATGGGAATTATGTACTTGAAGTAAAAATATATTTATATACATTACAATGTGCATTGGAAGAAGGAAATTGTGTACTTGAAGAAGAGAAATTATGCACTTGAAGAAGGAAAATGTGTACTCCAAGTAAAAAAAAATATTAACTTAAATAAGTTTACCAAATAGACGACACACTTCTTTTTTTTTTTCAAATTTCACTCATTCTAAGCAGTTGATCTGAATTTAATCAATGGTTGAGATCCCTCCCTATTTTTTAAAATTACTTTTTCATTGATTTTATAAAATTTACCAGATTTGTATATTTAGTTGTTAAAGATTGTATATTTAAGTGTTAAAGTTTGCATGGTGAAGTTGATGATAATTATGAAAAGCAGCCACCGCGTCCTTTTTAAAAAATCTGACCAGATCCGTTGAATTTTAATTTACAGATAATGTAAAGCTGAGATTTATTCTTAGTTTTCTCCTAGGGGTGTGTTCTCAGGGGATCCAAATTAAGCCTAAGGAGATGGCTAAAACACTTTCAAGAGATCCAAAAAGTGGCTTTTTCAATGGTCTTGGTCATTTTGAGAAAGCTAAGACGAAAGTGAAGCAAAATGGCATGAAGTTGCATTTTCTGCTCAGCACGTCGACGTGTTAGTAAATTGATGATACCTCAGCGTAGGAATGTCCAAATCAAGTGAGTTTTGCGCCATGGGAAAGCCAACTTGAAGGGCTAAAACTTTGTCGCAGATCATAAACACCAATTCAAAATTTTCAGGGGTGAAAAATAGCCTAGAAGATAGACATACTGCACAGAACCCTGTAGGCACAAGTATAGGCAGGCACGCCCTTGCCTCTACCCGTGCCCACAAGTATAGCTTAGATTTAGGTTCTTTAACATTTTAGATGCTTCTAATTAAGGATTTGAAACTTGGATTCCAACATTTCGAAATTGTTCTTGCATTACTCCGTAGTAGATAAGTTCTTATTTCTTTCTATCTCTTTTCTTTATGCTATTTATGCTTTATTCTTCTGTTTTGGTGATATTTATGTTTAATATGTGTGTGTAATTAGTTTACGGATTAGAGTTAGGGTTTCATTTTCTATCTTGATGTTATATTCTTGATTATTGCATAAAGGGGATTTTTGCCCAATACCTAGGGTTCTTGAGTTAGTTTATGAAGGATTTGTGTTTGTATCTTGTTAATGTTTGGTTTATAACATTCATTAGCATGATTTTGGAGGAATATTTTGCTACAACAAGAGTTGATCAAGATTCCAAGCTACTCCTTGCATAAACCCAATTTCTCTCTATGAAAATAAGAGAAATTGGGGGGCTTTGAGGCTTTGTGTGCTTGTAGAACGTAACTTGGGGTTGATGTATCACGAGAGTGGGACAATTTTTTGTTCTAATCTTGTTTATTGATCACGAGAGTAGCGTATGTATAGACTAGGATTCCTACTTCCATCCTCTCAATTCGTTGGTTGTGTGATTTTTCCCCAATTCTTAGGTTGTGTTATGCATCTAGAAGATAATGCTCGCTAGCTTAAGTCATATTTCCTTGTTTCGTGTTCATCTTTTGTTTATATGTGTTTAGTCCATCTTGTTTGATATTGCTTAGCTTCTTGTTAATTTCCTAAGACTTGTGACTAGTTGTTTGTAATTGCATACTAGTATACTACGTGCCATAACCCCCAATCTCAGAAAGCTAACATATGACCCGTACTCACCGTAAAAAAAAATCCTACATCAATACTCACCACCTTTATTACTTCTAACTTTTTAAATTTTTCTATTAAGGTTGTTTCCAATTCATTCTTATAGAGAATATATGAATTTATAAACGACTTCACTTTTGATTTTAATTAAGCAAATACACGTAGCAATAATGGGTGTCATCATCGATAAAGGTAATAAAAAATTTATTACCACATCTCATGTGTATTGATTTATAATCACATACATAGCTATTGATTAATTCAAGTTGTTCTATATGTATTTCAATTGATTTAAAACAATAAATAGTTTTAGTTAATTTTGCCTCAATACAAACTTCACATTTGTGATTAACATTAATTTGAAATGTTGAATTATGCTCATTTTGTGGTATAATTTTCAGTAGGGTCTACTTCTAATTTGAGTTGGGTTAAAGTGACTTCGTGTTATCCTAAATGATGAAAAGTTTAATTTCATATATTTAATATTTTACGCTCATAACGAGTAAATTAGAAATTGATTATCAAATTATAGTTAGGAAAAATGGAGTTGGAAGGATTTGTAAAAACCTTAATCCCACATTTAAAAAATGAATATGAGCTTCCGTACAATTCCACTTCAAATAATATCGTCAGGGGAGACCAATTCAAAGGATTTCCTTTGCAAATGAGAATTCTACATATTGATAATTAGTATCTTCTAAAAACAAGAAGAAGAGAGAGAGAACTAGAACTAACAACTTCTATCTTTTTTATTTTCAAAAAAAAAAAAAAAAAGTTCTATCTTTCCCATATTCAATTTGTTTCAACTAATAATGTTTTTTGTTATACTTTGAGTAAATTCGAAGTATGAAGAAAAGGTATGCAATTATTACTTTAATTTAATTTCCCAATTCTTTTGTAAAGTAACTTGGTTGTGCGTTTCTTTTACTTTTACTTGTACTGGTCGATGCAGTAGACAATCTTATGATTCACTCCACCGGTCCACCCCCTTCCCCACAAACAACGCTAGTGTTTGATAAAATTTAGGGAGGGTTTGGTTAGAGAAAAATATTTGTGAAGGAATAAAATTAAAATTTGATGGAAAAAAATTACCAATAAAATTAATTACATTGTTTGATTGGTGGAAAAACAAATTACTACGAATATTGATTATATTGTTTGGTTGAATTTGAAATTGTTAGGAATAATGAGTGTAAAAGACCAATATACCTCTACACATCAACAACAATAATAATAATAAAGAAAGTTCTAGAGGATAAAATTGTCCTATTAATTTTCTATGGAAAACAAAATATCAGTGAAAAAAGTTTCCCATCGACAAAGAATATCTGAACTTACTTGCAGAAAATTACTATATAGGAAAAATTGTAATTTATGGTGCTCATAAATATGTCAATTATCAATGTCACACCTGAATTATTAGTGGTGTAAACGTTTTCCCTCAATTTTCAAAACGTGATAATTATAACTTAGGGGCGAAAAGTGAACACGACCAACACTTAGGGACGAAAAGTGAAATTTTTCCTTGCAATAATTATAAAATAATCATTGATTTTAAAACTTTTCAATAATTATAAAATTGACACCATATTATTTTTTACTAAACCCTCAACCATTAACGAATATTAATGAACGACTAAGATCAGTCCTAACATTTTACAAAATGACTATGTTCTCATTTGATCATGTCTTTATATATATGAATCAAATGAGAACTGCATGAGAAAATTAGAAACCAATTAGAACCGTTTATCTGTAAAAGATCTAATGGATCACATTTTTTTTAAATAACTCAAACTTTAAAGTGCAAGTAATAAAACTATGGAGTATAAACAAATTAAAAACATCATAGAGTTGCAACAATATGATGAAATACACTCGATTAAAGTGCCACTAATAACACTATGTGGTTCATTTTATAAAATCATAGACTCATAGAGTGCAACAATATAAAGTATACCCGAGCAACAATATTAAGTGTACCTAAAGTTATCATTAATTGCACTGGATATGAAACATAAATTGCTTGCGCTCTATAGTGTAAAATGTTGCACTTTAGAATTATATTATTTGCACTTTTTACTTGCATACTTGCACTTGAACTTTGAGCGCAAGTACAACACTATGGAGTGCACTTAACAACATCATAGAGTGCAACAATATAAAGTACATCCGAGCAAAAATATTAAGTGCACCTAATGTTATCATTGATTGCATTGAATGTGAAAGGAAAATTACTTGCATTCTATAGTATAAATGGTTGCACTATATAGTGATATTACTTGCACACTTGCACCTGAACTTTGAAGCGTAATAATAACACTACGGGGTGTTGTTAACAACATCATATAGAGGAACAAAATAAAGTATATAACAGCAACAATATTAAGTGCAACTAACATTATCATTAATTGCACATTTGCACAAAACGTGAAAAGTAACTTACTTGCACTTCAAAGTTTGAGTTATTTACAAAAATATCACCACATTTTAAAAAGAAAATTATTTATGATCCATTAGATCTTTTTAGAAGGACGGCTCAAATTAATTCGAATTCCTAATTCTCTCATGGGCAACAGTTCTCACTATATATATATATATATATTGGATGTAGTGTAGGGTTTCTACCGTCGGACATGACTAATCCCCTTGCTGTGTGTGTGTTCCTATTTTATTTAACTTCATACTTTATATAAAGGCGATGAATACAAATTAAAGCAGAAAGCAAAATAATATACTACTTTAATTAGCTAGACGACATTCATAAGCAAGGAATTATATTTATTCCTTCTTTATTCAATTTGATATGCTATATAAAGGAAATGGGTTATGAGCATCCTAGTACTTGTACAACTTAACCACACTTTCTGTCACAAACTAACAATATAATGATGTTCTCAGAACATCAAAGGCAGCTACTTTGGGTGGAAGCACACACCTTTGATGGCAGAGATTTCAATGTCAAGTATGGAGAATTCAACGTTATCAAATTAAAGGATTGGCAATTCTCAAGGGAAGTGAAACAATCACTAAATTCAACATTGCCAATTGCTACCTATTGGATTGCATGAAGTGTTCTTACTAATGCAATATGTTTTATCCATCGAGTAAGCTAAGATTTTTCATTTGTTGAAATTATTTTCAATTTAGTTCTTTAGACTTATTTATTACTAAAAGCACATTTACTCATTTTTATTTTATTTTATATTGATTTCTTGTAGTTAATCTCTTTGCTAGCTTGACAGTTGATTTCATGTCCCAAAATCAGATAATAACGGAACTGTCCAATTTAACCGCCTAAATCAAAGATATATAATCACTGCTTGCTACCCACTACTAGGTATGTACTTGCACACACAGTTATATTACACTCTTAATATTCGTATAGAAGTGAAAAGATTAACAATTTGTTTTAGATGGATTATTATTGATTCAAGATTAACAAACAGATTGTTTTGCCTATGCAGAGAATTGGAGAAGAGAGCAGAGGAATCTTATAAAGCATATTTGCTCGTTTCAAACAATTATTCTGGTGAAAGTTTAAGAGTTAATACTGAAGACAAAATATTGAGAAGTCAATTTATGATTGATAAGAACTAATGAGAAGATTGGTTTTCTCATTATCTTCAGGGCAATATATGAGTGAGTGATTGAATTTTAATTTTTCTCTATCATGGATGCATTGAATTCCAGTGAATGAATGATTGAACTCCAGAGAATACACATTACATTAGTTTAAAATTTCTTATGAATGACTCATATATGACCAAAAAACCATGGAAGTGTTGGAGAAAAACAAATTCTCTCTCATTATTTGCTACATATTTAGTCCGAATGTTTTAAGGAGATATTTGTAATTTACTCTTGTAATTAATATTATTCATTGTATTATGTAAATCAGTGTATTTATTAGCATATATAATACCTTATTTATTTAAGAATAGTTTAATCTTGAGAGGTAATTGTAAGCTTGTATATTGTTGTGATTAAGTTATAAAAACGCCATCATTTGTTCCCCTCCCAACTTCACCTAGTGGGAAAATCAGCAGATCAGAACTCATTCAAAAATTAAAAGACACAACAATCTATAGATTATGTTGGAAATTTTAGTATAAAATAATATTTTAATTGACTATTTTGTTGTACAAATATATTGGTGCGTGGATCTACTTTTGATTTGGGTCATGTCAAAGTAGATTTGGGTTCTTCTAAGTGAGACGAAAACAACGATATATTATACGTTCGAAATAGATAATAGGTGAATGAAAAATTGAGTTTCAACGTATGTTCACTTGAGTTAAAAAATGGTATAATGATTGGACTATGTTCGTTATGCTAATTTTACGAACTGCATTTTTTCAATTGAGATGAGAAGACACTCGTACGAAAGGACGATGACAGTACTCTACCGGAAGGAGACTACGTTACCTCTTGGGTGTGACATTCTAGGTGTACCGTTCTGGAATGTGTTAATTCTAATCTGTAGAAATTAATGCAGTATCTGTTCATAACAACTTTCTCAACCTATTGAAGCACAAGAGTCAGTATTGACTCCACTGAGGCTCGAACCCACCTCCCGATAAAGGGAAGTGTTTGATGCTACTGGACCACAAGGTCCTTGGCTTACAAAAACTGATTTTAAATCAGTGATTAATGGAAAAACATCATGAAAATTTTGTAATTACTATTGCAAACTTTGGGCATGCACTAAGAAAAGTTTCAGAGTGTATATAGATAATAATATGTGTGAGTCGGTTGCACTTTAACATATCTGCCAATGCACTATGAAGCTTTGCTTAGTGCATGTTCAAAGTCTGCAAATTAAGTTTCATCTCCCCTATTCAACCAATTCAAGATTACATCTCCAAAAACCTAATCTACATCTCTATCACCCTTGCTCTTAAGAGATCTATTCACTCATAATGGAAGGGAAAATGGCAAAGAATTCAAAAGCATAATTCATAACTAGCCCAAGATATTAAAATCAAAGCACAAAGTAAATTACAAGAAATGAAAATGAAGAAAACATATCTATATTGAAATTGAGATGCTTGAATCCTTGATCCAAAGTGCAATCGAAAGTAAATATAAGTATTGCTTGTAAATTGAAATTGAAATTGAAAATGGAATTGTATCTAAATTGTTGGAAAATGTAAACGAAAAGTAGTCTAGGGAGAAACGAAAAAAAAAAATAAAAGAACTCCTCTAAAATTCTAACTTCTTCCTTTTATAGCTCCTGGATATGTTTGGTTTATGAGGCCCGTTACGAGCCTAGCGTGCCTTGTTATAGCAGAGAAGAGATTTTTATCCTTCATAACACATGACTTATTACAAGGGCAACACCCTTCGTAGTGGAAGAAATGGCTTGTGGATGCTCCTTATTACCCATCCTGTTACAAGCGTAACGCTACTTGTAATAGCATAATTGCCTTAGCTTTTTGATGGCCTCCATTACGAACCTCCATTATGAGCGTAATGATGCTCACAATAACAGGAATGACCTTTCTTATCTCGAGTGCCACGGGCCTTGTTACGAGCGTAACTTAGCTCGTAAAAATGGACTTTTGCTTCCATCCTATTTGTGCTCCATTTTGTCTAAATTATCCTTGAATTGGCTTTATTTTCCTACAAAACACACAAAAAAAATGTGCCAAAATTAGTCCTTTAACACAATATATCACATTTCAAGAAATTTTGGCACACAAATAAAGCAAATCCAATCCCAATTTGGCCACTAAATGCTCCCAAAAAAGTAGTAGAAATTGACACTCTTTGCCGGCTTTGACTTTGAATCTCTTAGTACTAGTTTACTTGAATTTGCACTTAACAGTCTTTTTGATCTCTGGTATAACTTATGAAAATGACCAACACCTCTTTCGATTTGAAATGATAGGTGTATTTATAGACTTGTATGAATTTTTCGATGGACAGAAATAAAATGTCGGCAAATGGAGTTTGGCAGCAGCCCTCAAGATTAGGCAGCAAGCTGAAAACTTTGAACACAAATGTTAGGTAGCCAAACTTTGTTGAACAAAATATTTATTGTTTGGTCCCTACATTTTAGGCTAACTACAAAATGACCCCAAATTCTCAACTATAAATAGGGTGGTCATTTTGTCATTCTAGCTATCCCAAATCATTCTATTCTTCCCTCATATACTAGAGATATTAGAGAGTTTGTTAAGTGTATTTCTCCTTCCTAGCAAGAGAGAATTATCCTTGTTTTCTCCTTGTTAGTTAGAGAGTGGTTGTAACTCCTATTTTCTCATAGTGAAATTCTTCTACCCTTGCCCGTGGTTTTTACCCTAATTTGTTTAGGGGTTTTCCACGTAAAATCTGTGCCTCATTTATTTTTCTTTCTCAAATTATTGTTGCAATCTGATCTATCCCACTTCCGCGGGCGCAACATAAAATTCAAACGGGTAGGCGTTTTTACCAATGTATAATGACCAATGATTTTGTGTGTTAGGGTTTTCATATTAGATTTTCCAAACCATTGTCCAAGGAGCATCAATACCTATATTTAATTATTTAAAATTGATATCTTTTCCCACATAAGAATAATATGGTGGTGTAATGGTGATGGTCATGGTGATTGACTGATTGTAATAATAATTTGAAGACTAGCTTGAAGAGAGATGATGGAGAAGAGAGAGGTAAGAAAATAAAAAATTCAAAAAAATATATTTCGACTTCAAAATCATTTTCTGATTTTCTAACGAACCCTAAATGATTCAGGATATATCAAATAATATGGTCAGGAGAGACCAAAACACAAGATGGCATGGTTTCCTTTACAAAAGAGAATGCTGCATATTGATAATTGGAATGTTCTAAAAACAAGATAGAAGAAAACAGAAAAAGGACAGGAACTAGCGACTTCTATCTTGCCAGTCATTTTGTTTAATAATGCTTTTTTTTTTTTTTTTGGGTTATACTTTGAGTAAATTTGAAGTATGAAGAAAAGGTATCCAATTACTTTAATTTCCAGATTCTTTTGTTAAGTAACTTGGTTTTGTTTTTTCTTTTACTTTTTATTCATTGCACTGGATGCTATAGACAATCTTATCATTCACTCCCCACAATTTAGAGGCGGCCATGGCTTGGTTTAACCAAAGGTTCATTCGCGAGACGGTCGGGTCGAATTAAATCAACATGCAAATGTCATACTTATATGCTCAAATGTAATATTAATTAGAAAATTTTTTTGTCACTTATAAGGTAAATGTAATACTTTTTTTAAAAAAATGTATAGTAAAAATTTTGTATTTTGATTTAAAAGTATTATATTTTCCATCAAAAGTATTACATTTTCCATAATAAGTAATGTTTCCCTTACTAGCTTATAAGGAAAAATATAATACTTTTGAGGGAAAATGTAATAATTTTAAATTGAGATGTAAAAGTATTACAGTTATCATTATAAGTAACAAAAATTTTATTCTTGCTTAGTACGGATTGTTAAATTTGAACATATAAGTATGACATTTGTGCGTATAAGTATCATATTTTCATATTGACTCAATCCGTCTCACGGTGAGACAGTTTTAAACACGTTTTTGCCTATTAAAGATTCAAAACTGAATCCTACATTGTGGAAAATAATTCTAAATCGTAACTGCACGGAATGCTACGGTTAAAGTTCAAACGAAATCGATTGTGATTATGGTTAAGATTTTTTATTTTGGTAAACCATGAACTAATAATGGTGTTATTATTCGAACCGTTATTTTTAAAACAAATGTACTAACAAGGTAGGACTATGAGTTGACAATCCACATGTGTATTTTAAAGATTCACTTCGTCTTGGTTATAAAACTAAGTCAAAGTAAAATAAGGTTGAAATTGGACTGTAACCTCAAAGTGCAATTAGGCCATTGAACAAAAAAAAAGTGCAATTAGATCACTGAACACTCCAAATGCATGCAATTTTACCTGATAGTCGGTTACCTTCCATTTCCTTAACCTGCTATCTGGTGAAATTGTATGTATTTGAAGTGTTCAGTGGCCTAATTACACTCTTTTTTTTGTTCAGTGGTCTAATTACACTTTCAAGTTACGTTCAGTTGCCAATTTAAACCTTATTCCCTTTTTCTTTAATAAATTGCAATGCTTTAAATATTAAAACATAAATAGAAAATTTAAGTTTTTTAAATATGAAATTTAATATGTTTATTCAATTTATATTTCAACATTTTTGTTTCATGCTTATTTGAAAATGAATTGTATTTTATTATTTTTTTTATGTGGTCAGGGAAATTCGTAGTCATTAACTAATTTTGTGCACTAAGTAAACACCAATAATCTTATTTAATAGCTTGTAAACCATGCATGAGATAGCAAGAATTGATTTTGTGACCGTAAGGTACAAAAATGATACTCCAATCATTCGACCATGTGGTCCACTGGTATTATGCGTACCAATTGTATGAAACTATTTAGTTAAACCCCAAAATGGTAGTTTTTACATTTTTAAAATTTCATCAATTTGGTCTAATCTCTGAAAGGGTTTAATTAACGAACTTTTAAACACTTTGAAGGTCAAATTGGTTTAAATTGAAAACTAGGGACTACATTGACAGTTCTCTCTCTCTCTATATATATATATATGAGAGAGAGAGGGGGGGGGGGTTAGGTTCCCTTTCGGACAAGGCTTCCCGTGCGGTCACTCACCATTGTTACGTATAAATGCACCACAAGATGTTCGGAAATGGACCATTTGATGTGGTGCATTTGTGCATTTGTGCATTTGTGCATTTCATTTTGATGCATTTTCGAATACTGTGTAGTGCATTTATGTATATCTAATGGTGCAATACACACCGGCTACACAGAAAGTCCTGTATGTCTGCATTTGATCCAGTGTTAAAACTTCCGTTTGAAGCAAGGAAGCTATATATTCCTTCAGTTCCTAATTTATTTATTCAACTTCATACTTTGTATAAAGGAGATGACTACAAAGCAGCAGGCAAATTAATATACAACTTTAGACATTCATGAAGCTAAGCAAGGAATTTATTCCTTCTTTATTCAATTTTGATATGCTATATATAGGAAATGGATTATAGGCATCCTCGTACTTGTACAATGTACAAATTAAACACCCTTTCTGACATAATTCACAAACTAGCAATGATGTTCTCAGAGCTTCAGAGGCAGCTACCAACTATACACATTGATGAGAGTGTTAAAATGGAGAATAATGCTTCGGTGGAAGCACACGGCCTTGATGGCAGAGATTTCAATGTCAATTTTATGCATCATATTGCGGATTATATTTTCATCATCAAAAAGGTTAGTTAACCTACTCATCATTATATATGTGTCTGGGGTCGGGGTGGGGAAGGTATTATGTACATGTAGTTTTAGTACTACGGACTTTATTACATTGTAGTATATGTTTATCTATACTTTCTCAACCTGTTAAAGCACATTCAATATCGCCTCCAAACGCTTACCAATATGCTAAAAGCTATAGCTAGTAGCGTAAGCGTAAGCATATATCGCTACACATTTTTGAGAGTCAAGGTGCTAGACTTGGTCCTTTACCAGCTTCCATCCAACAATCTCTTAGCCACAGAGTGTTAAACTTGGTCCTTACTGGCCTCCGCTCAACAATAGCTAGTCATAGTATTTAGTAGGAGGACTTTCTACTTAACAAGTTTATGTAAAATGAATTGAAGCTGACATGATCGTTAATTTTTTGTCACTTTCTTTTGATCAATTTCATTTTTAGATAGTATTGAAATGTTTGAGCAACGAAGGTGTACACTCAACAGCAATCTATCTATTAAGCACGCTATCGACCTATTCATGGGAAGGCAAGCTAACAACGATGCTTGCTTCTTTGGCCATCATCCATGGAGAATCCAACGTGAAAGGATCCACACATCTAAAGTGAAGTCTAAATATAGTACCATCCTTTGATCACAACTAGCAACCATCATATAACTCTGCGCTACAAAATTCAACACTACCTATTACGAACTACTGGATTGCAAGAAGTGTTACGTTCTTGTTTATGCAACACATTTTGCCCACCTACTTATGATGGGAATCAAGTATGCTAAGATTCTTCATTTGTTGAAATGATTTTCTACTTAGTTGTTTAGACTTATATATTACTATATAATCACTGATCTATTGTGGTTAATCTTTTAGCTTGACTGTTAATTTCAGGTCCCAAATCAGCTAAAGGAACAATCCAATTTAGCTACGAAAGTCAAAGACATACATATAATCACTGCTTGCAACCCACTACTAGGTATATATGTTATTTCAATACATATAAATATGGAATGACATATTAATTGTTATGCACTTGCCCACACATATACAATACTCTTATTAATTTACTTTAAGTATTTTGAATCATTTTCAATTAAGCAAATATATAAATAATTATTATACTCTTAATATTTGTATAGAAGTGAAAAAGACTAACAATTTGGTTTGGATAGATTATTATTATTGATTCAAGATTAACAAACATATTGTTTTGCCTGTGTAGAGGAGAAGAGAGCAGAGGAATCTTATAAAGCATTTTGCACGTTTCAAACAATTATTCCATTTGGTAAAATTTTAAGAGTTAATACTGAAGACAAAATATTGAGAAGTCAATTTATGATTGATAAGAACTAATGAGAAGATTAGTTTTCTCATTATGTTTAGGGAAATTTTTTTTAGTACTATTGACTTTATTAAACATCTGTTTATAATTACTTTCTCAACCTACCGAGCTCAAACCAATGATGACCAATTACTTTCTCAACCTACTAAGCTCAAATCAATGATGACCTCCCATTTCGAAGAGCTACTTCAATTCGTCCACAAGGTCATTGAATTTCATTGAATGAATGATTGAACTCCAGAGAATACACATTACATTAGTTTAAAATTTCTTATGCATGACTCATATATGACCAAAAGATCATGGAAGTGTTGGAGGAGACAAACAAATTCTCTCTCATTATTTGCTAGATATTTAGTCCGAATGTTGTAAGGAGATATTTGTAATGTACTCATGTAATTAATATTATTCATTGTATTATAATACCTTATTTATTTAAGAATAGTTTAATCTTGAGAGGTAATTGTATGCTTATATATTGTTGTGATTAAGTTATAAAATTAACATCATTTGTTCCCCTCCCAACTCCACCTAGTGGGGAAAACAGCATAACTCATTCAAAAATTAAAAGGCACAACAATCAATAGTTTATATAATTATTTTTGTAAAAAAAAAACAAAAAAAAAAAACAAAACATTTTTAAGGAGTATTCTTATGAAATATTATTATTATTATTATTATTATTATTATTATTATTATTTTAATATTAATTATTTAGAGTAAAAGATTTGTGCTATTACTATGGGTAATTAAAACTAATAATTTAGTAAATATAAAAATATCATTCTCTTTAATATTGATACCTTGTGCTTTCAAATATAAGAAACTGAATTTAGTGAATTAAAAAAAAAATACTAAGTTTAAGTAAGATATGTAAATATATAAATTAAAATCTTTAATTTCTACAAATCTCAAACACAATCTCCTTCGTCCATCTAAACTTTATTTAAAAGAAAAATGGTTGCATTTATATAAATAAGTAGAAATTTGAATGAATAAATCATGTGTATTTACCTAAATGGACTTCTTAATTTAAAAGCTATAGGTATACAACCTTCTTCAACTATTTGGTAATTTATATTGTGGACCAGGGTCTACAGTGCACTATGGACCCTGGTCCAATAAACAAAATTAAACTTCATAATGTACATAATTTATGTTCATAATGTACATAAAAATAACTGTGGACCCTGATCCAATACACAGAATTTGACTTCATAATGTACAGAATTGATGCTCATAATACACATATACATAAACACAGTATAATGAAAATGAATTAAACACTTAACATAATACACAGAATTCATGTTCATTATATCGTGTTTATATGTATGTGTATTATGAATGAATTATGTACATTATGAACATGAATTCTGTACATTATAAAGTCAAATTATGTGTATTGGATCAGGGTCCACGATATAACGATGGAAACTCTTCACGTATATTTTGACTAAAATAATGTACATTTGAACTAGAATAATGTAGGTTTCCCTCAAAATGACACCAGTTTATCTCAAATTGATGGATGAAAAATAATATGTATATATACAAAAATGTCACAGCCTTTATCATTTAAACTTTCTCGAATTTCAAATATGATATTGTTCATACTAAAAATATGTTGTTTTTTTTTTATAACGAAAATGATGTTGATTTTCTCCAAAACTATGTTGTTTTTTTTTCCCTAGATGATGCAATGAAGTTTCTATATCTAAAATCTAAAAACATAATAAGTGTGAATGAATGTTATACACTTCATTTATGTCCGTTTTTTCTGTTAAGTTTTTTTATACATTATGCTATAAAAATTGTACTATAGAATATTTTGAACAGATATACCTCTACCGTTATAACTTCCGTTATATTTTTCACTATTGTTACTATGCACATGCATCAACCATATATTTTCTTATCTTTTTCAATAATAATAATATACACACATTATATATTAGAGCTATATGTTAGTTATTATTTAAAATATAAATATCAAATTTAGGGCACCTATTTTTAGATATCAAAGTAACAAAAACAACAAGAAGAAGAACAACAACAAGAAAGTAGTATGGCCATTTTAGACTTTATACTACTAGCTTATTTCCTTTCAATTTCCATGTATACCAAACATTGGAATTTAAATTTCAATAATTCTATTCCTGAAAACCAAAGACTGAATTTAAAAGTTCCACTTATTCTAAACTATTTATCTCTCATGGAATTGCAATTCATTTCTCATCTAACTCCCTCCCTCCAACCAAACGCCCTGTAATCTAATGAGTATATATGGATTGGTTATGTTCCCTTTCAAAGCAAAATAAGGGACTGTTTGAAAATTTGGAAGACTCGTTTTTTGGATATTTGATTGAAAATTAAAAATATTTTTTAAAAAGATTTTTTTTTCATTTTTCAAACTAAAAATGATCAAAAATCTATAATAAAATAACTAGTATTAATTATTTTAAATTGATAAACATATATTAGCTTCAAATTAAAGAAATAGATTTAGAAAAAAAAAAAAAACTTGCTTAAAAATATTGGGTTGCATTGTGAGCTAGGTTGAAAACTAATCAAGATTTTTTACCGCTCAACCCAACTCAGTCCAATCCAATATAGTCTAAATTGTAACTAAGTATACCGCAAGTCAGGCCGCTCATTTTGCACCACTCGAGAGAGAAAAGAGAGCTGAGCATGTTAGAATAATTATAAAAAGTCGTCCTCCTAGCATATCACACACCTAAGCTAATAAGTAATTAATTCAAACTAAATAGTTGTTATGTATACAGTATAATAAACCACAAATAAATATCATCATTATAACATATTCAATTATCTTGTAATGTTTCTATCTTAGCAAAAAAAAAAAAAAAAGGATTAAAATAATAATGAAAATAATAGAGGGTGTTGAAACTTGCACTTTATTGAGTAATACTACACAAATTGATAGAGGCATTGAGTCCCAGCGTGGCAGCGGGCATTGGTAGAATACAGTGGACCGCATGTAAGCATAGGATTCAAATGTATCGCCACATGTTATATTATAATAATATTATATATAAATAATAAATTGACAATAGTTTCAAATTAATGTGAAAGAAGCATGCATGTAAGCAAAGAATTTATAAAACACCACTAAGTATATGGCAAGTCACGCCACTCATTTAAAACTACTCAGAGAAAGATATGAGAGTCGAGCATTTAAAAATGATTTAAAAGAATATTCTTCAAACATATCATCACGTAAACTAATAAGTAATTCATCCAAACTAAATAGTAGTTATATACTTATATATACAGTTCAATAAAACCTCAAATAAATAATATCAGCATAGCATATTAAATTATTTTATTATAATGTTTCTCCTCTAGCAAAAAAAAAAAATAATAATAATAATAATAAATGGTAGAGGGTATTGAAACTTGCATTTTGTTAGGTAATACTACACAATTCAAGAAAAGCATTGAGTCCCATTCATTGTGTTTGTTGGAATACAATGGGCACATGAAAGTATAGGATTCTAATGTATCGCTAGATGTTATATTAGAATAATATTATTTAGAGATAATAAATTGACAACTATTTCAAATCGATGTAAAGAAGCACGTAAGCAAAGAATCTATAAAGCACAACTAAGTATATGGCAAGTCAGGCCGTTCACTTTACACAACTCCGAGACGACAAAAAGAGGGTCAAACATGTTAGAATGATTTTAAAATATTTTCTTCCAAACATATCATCACCTAAGCCAATAAGTCATCCAAACTAAATAGTGGTTATAAATATACAGTACAATAAACCTCGAACAAAAATCTTCATTTAAGCATATTCAATTATATTATTATAATATTATGTTTCTATTTTAGCAAAAAAAAAATATTAAAATAATAATGAAAAACGATAGAGGGGTATTAGAACTTGCATTTTGTTAGATAATACTACACAAATCAAGAAAAGCATTGGGTCCCATTTATTGTGCTTGTTGGAATACAATGAGCCACATGAAAGCATATGATTCTAATGTATAGCCAGACCTTATATTATAATAATATTATTTAGAGAATATAAATTGGCAACTATTTCAAATTGATGTGAAAGAAGCACGTAAACAAATAATCCTTAAAACACAACTAAGTATATGGCAAATCAGGCCACTCACTTAACACCACACCGAGAGGGTGAAAAGATGGTCAATCATGTAAAAATGATTTAAAAGAATATTCTTCAAACATATCATCACCTAAGCTAATAAGTAATTTATCCAAACTAAATAGTGGTTATATATATACAGTACAAGAAACCACAAACAAATATCATCATTATAGCATATTCAATTATCTTATTATAATGTTTCTCTTTTAGCCAAAAAAAAAAACAATATTAAAATAATAATGAAAAACGATAGAGGGGTGGTATTGGAACTTGCATTTTGTTAGGTAATACAACACAAATCGAGAAAAGCATTAAGTCCCATTCATTGTGTTTGTTGGAATACAATGGGTCACATGAAAGCATATGATCCTAATGTATCGCCAGACATTATATGATAATAATATTATTTAGACATAATAAATTGGCAAGTATTTCAATTTTCAAATCAATGTGAAAGAAGCACGCAACCAAAGAATCCATAAAACACAACTAATTATATGGAAAGTTGTGCCGCTCACTTAACACCACTCCAAGAGGGAGAAAAGAGGATCAAATATTTTAGAATGATTTTAAAAAATTTTCTTTTACACATATCATCACCTAAGCTAATAAGTAATTCATCCAAACTAAATAGTGGTTATAAATATGCAGTACAATAAACCTCAAACAAATATCATCATTATAGCATATTCAATTATATTATTATAATATAAAGTTTCTCTTTTAGCAAAAAAAATATTAAAATAATAATGAAAAACGATAGAGAGGTGGTATTGGAACTTGTATTTTGTTAGGTAATATTACACAAATCGAGAAAAGCAATGGGTCCCATTCACTGTGTTTGTTAGAATATAATGGGCAGCATCAAAGCATAGAATTCTAATGTATCGCCAGACGTTATATTATAATAATATTATTTAGACATAATAAATTGGCAAGTATTTCAATTTTCAAATCAATGTGTGTGAAAGAAGCACGTAAGCAAATAATCCATAAAACACAACTAATTATATGGCAAGTTGTGCCGCTCACTTAACACCACTCCGAGAGGGAGAAAAGAGGGTCAAACATGTTAGAACGATTTTAAAAAAATTTCCTCCAAACAAATCATCACTAATGCTACTAAGTAATTCATCCAAACTAAATAGTGGTTATATATATGCAGTACAATAAACCTCAAACAAATATCGTCATTATAGCATATTCAATTATATTATTATAATATAAAGTTTCTCTTTTAGCAAAATAAAAATATTAAAATAATAATGAAAAACGATAGAGGGGTATTGGAACTTGCATTTTGTTAGGCAATACTACACAAATCAAGAAAAGCATTGGGACCCATTCATAGTATTTGTTGGAATACAATGGCCCACATGAAAGCATATGATTCTAATATATGACGGACGTTATATTATAATAATATTATTTAGAGATAATAAATTGACAACTATTTCGAATCGATATGAAAGAAGCAGGTAAGCAAATAATCCATAAAACACAACTAGGTATATTGCAAGTCAGGCTGCTCACTTTACACCACTCCGACAGGGAGAAAAGAGGGTCAAACATGTTAAAATGATTTAAAAAAATTTCTTCCAAACATATCATTACCTAAGATAATAAGTAATTCATCTAAACTAAATAGTAGTTATATATATATATATATATATATATATATATATATATATATATATATATTACAATAAACCTCAAACAAATATCATCATTATAGCATATTCAATTATCTTATTATCTTTTAGCCAAAAAAATTATTAAAATAATAATGGAAAAAGATAGTGTTGTATTGGAACATGCATTTTGTTAGGTAATACTACACAAATCGAGAAAAGTATTGGGTCCCATTCATTGTGTTTTTTTGAATATAATGGGCAACATCAAATCATAGAATTCTAATGTATCACCATATGGTATATTATAATAATATTATTTAGACATAATAAATTCGCAAGTATTTCAATTTTCAAATCAATGTGAAAGAAGCACGTAAGCAAAGAATTCATAAAACACAACTAATTATATGGCAAGTTGTGCGGCTCACTTAACACCACTCCGAGAGGGAGAAAAGCAGGTCAAACATGTTAGAATGATTTTAAAAAAATTTCTTCCAAGCACATCATCACCTATGCTAATATGTAATTCATCCAAACTAAATAGTGATTATATATATGCAGTACAATAAACCTCAAACAAATATCATCATTATAGCATATTCAATTATATTATTATAATATAAAGTTTCTCTTTTAGCAAAAGAAAATATTAAAATAATAATGAAAAACGATAGAGGATATTGGAACTTGCATTTTGTTAGGTAATACTACACAAATCGAGAAAAGCATTGGGTCCCATTCATAGCGTTTGTTGGATAACAGTGGGCCACATGAAAGCATATGATTATAATGTATCCCTAGACGTTATATTATAATAATATTATTTAGAGATAATAAATTGGCAACTATTTCAAATCGTTGTGAAAGAAGAACGTATGCAAATAATCCATAAAACACAACTAAGTATATGGCAAGTCAGGCGGCTCACACTACACCACTCAGAGAGGTAGAAAAAAGGGTCAACCATGTTAAAATGATTAAAATAAATCTCTTCCAAACATATCATCACCTAAGCTAATAAGTAATTCATCCAAACTAAATAGTGGTTATATATATATATTTGTCCACACGGACTCATATAATAACTAGGACTTATTTGATCACTAGTCTATATATATATATATATATATATATATATATATATATATTAATAAACCTCAAACAAATATCATCATTATAGCATATTCAATTTTCTTATTATCTTTTAGCCAAAAAAATTATTAAAATAATAATGAAAAACGATAGAGGGGTATTGGAACTTACATTTTGTTAGGTAATACTACACAAATCGGGAAAAGCATTGGGTCTCAATCATTATTTTTGTTGGAATATAATGGGCCGCATCAAAGTATAGAATTCTAATGCATCGCCAGACGTTATATTATAATAATATATTTAGAGATAATAAATTGGCAACTTTATCAAATTAATTTGAACGAAGCATGTAAGCAAATAATCCATAAAACACGACTAAGTATATGGCAAGTCAGGCCTCTCACTTTACACCACTCAGAGAGGGCGAAAAGAGGGTTAAACATGTTAAAATGATTTTTAAAAAAAATTCTTCCAAGCATATTATCACCGGCCTAAGCTAATAAGTAATTTATCGAAACTAAATAATGGTTATATATTTATAGTAAAATAAACTACAAACGAATATCATCATTATAGCATATTCAATTATCTTATTATAATGTCTCTCTTTTAGCAAAAAAAAAAAAAAAAAAAGAAACAAAATGAAAAACGAGATAAGGGTATTGGAACTTGCATTTTGTTAGGTAATACAACACAAATGGAGAAAAGCATTTAGTCCCATTCATTGTGTTTGTTGGAATACAATGGGTCACATGAAAGCATAGGATTCTAATCTATTGCCAAGGACCTTGTGGTCCAGTGACATCAAACTCTTCCCTTTATATGGGAGGTTGTGGGTTCGAGCATAAGTGGAAGCAATACTGATTCTTGTGCTTCAATAGGTTGGAAAAGTAGTTATGAACAGATACTGCATTGTAATAGAGTCAGTAGTATTCACAAAAAAAAAATCCATAAAACGTCAGGCTGGAGTGCTGGACACTGGCTATCTGGGCGGGCCCAGAAAATTACAGCTTAATTCAAGCCGCTTTGAGTGTTGTGAGTTGCCCAAGCAAATTCACTGCTAAATTTTAAAAAAAAAATGAATAAAATAGTAAGATCCAAAATTGTTAGTAAAAACACTATCAATTATTTATATATACATATATATGTGTGTGTGTGTTATATAACTTTTAAAAAGAAGCTCAGCTCGCTTATGGTGCTTCTCAGCAACTGCGGACAGATGTTAAATAGGGGGGGGGAACATCTCAGTCTACTTGCAATTGTCTTGCATGCAGTTTGCCAATTGCCACCTCGGATCGGAGTTGTGTTAGTCTGTTAGACAACCTTAGCTAGCTTGCTTTTGAATTCTTCTGTAAACTCCAAAACATCTCAATCGTAAAGCTTTCCATCATTTTCATCGATACAACAGTACATGAAGCTGCCAGTTGTCATCAAAAACATTGCGCAACAACTTCAGTTTCAGTAGAATGATGAGTAATTTATTAGGACGTTCAAAGCCAATTCTTTTAGTTTAACACTGGATCTGCACGCCACACGCTCGTCCATTGCACGGTGGAGTTGAGTAATATCGTGATCAAAAGATACCCACGGACTAAAATCTAGCTAATCAAACACTTATTAAAATATGATATTTAGTATTGTTATAATAAAACTAGTATTCTTAGAAAATGAAACTAAAATTCAGAGTCATATGTCAAATGACCTTTAAGTGCAATTAAAATAATACTTCTACATTATATTACTATAATTAAACTAGTGTAGTGTGTGGAAAATGAAACAAAAAATTAGAACTCAAGCAATAATGTATATTATTATCAAATGAAACTATAGTAGAACTAAAAGGATAATTTAGTATTGTTATAATGAAATTAGTGTGTAGGGGAAATGAAACTAAAAAATATAGCAATATTGTCAAATAAAACTTAAGTGTAATTAAAATGATGCATACTTCATGGTTCACACTGCTACATAAATCATGTTCCACAATAAAATTTACCCTTGGTGTACAAATAAAATCTTAACCTGCCTTGGGTCAGTGGGTTAGACAAGCTTGCCGATTGATAATTTAAAGAAAATAGAAGAAATTTGTTAGATATAAAACATGTTTATATAAACACAATTTTTTTCATAGGAGGTAAAAATTTTATAGTATGGTTTTCACATATATAGGCAAACTTACGATAAAACATAGCACGTCGGATAGGGGAATTAATGCTTAGTTGACAACCTAATAATTGAGTCTAAAATTGTCAAAATTAGTTGGTAGATTGGGTTGGGTTGAGCTAGAGTGCTGGACACCAGTTAGCTATGTGGGCGGGCCAAACAAATTTCAACTTAATTCAACACGACTTGAGTGTTTTGAGTTGCACATGCAATTGTCTTCCATGCAGTTTGCCAATTGCCATCTTGCTTGGAGTTCCATCTGTCAAATGACCTTAGCTAGCTTAGCTTGTTTTTGAATTCTTCTGTAAAATCTAAAACACCTCTACCGTAAAGCTCTCCATCATTACAACATACAGTACGCGAAGCTGGCAAAACTCGATCCGCACGCCACACGCTCGTCCATCGCACGGTGGAGTTGAGTAATATTGTGATCAAAAGATACTCCACACGCCAAAATCTCGCTCATCAAGCATGCGTGTGAGAGAGCATCTATGCTATACAAGTTAACAAGTCATAAAAGACCCATGTATATATAGTGGATCAAATCTTCTTTCCCAACCAATGTGGGACAAAGGGCTTACTTAAAGCTTTTTCCACACAAATACCATCTCAAATGGGTCTACTTCAATCGTTATACCTTGCACCACGGTGCACATAACAATGTGCACCATGTACGTAAAACGACGTCGTTTCGGTGTTAGTAGACGCGGATGCGAATGACTCAGGGAATTCATTATCTATAATACACAGAACGTTTGCCTAGAATACACAGAATGTTTGCCCAGAATACACAGAATATTGACACAAAATACACAGATGTTAGTGGACGCGAATGACTCCATGGAATTCATTATCTATAATACACATAATCATTATATAGAATACACAGAACGTTTGCCTAGAATACACAGAATGTTTGCCCATAATACACAGAATATTGACGCAAAATGCACAGAACTCATCCTCGTAACATTCGAATGCACAAACACATCACAACTTGTGTTAATAACATGAATACACATAATATTTACACAAAATACACAGAACTCATCCTCCTAAACATTCGAATGCACAAACACATCACAACATGTGTTACTAACATGAAATCACAACATTTGTTACTAACATGAATACACATAACGGTTGCCTATAATACACAGAACGGTTGCCTATAATACACAGAATGATTGCCTGGAATACACAGAATATTAACATAAATACAGAGACCGGCCGAAACGGGAAACGTGATTTCCAAAAAAAACGGGCGATTAGTTTACAATGCTCAAAACGACGTCGTTTAGGTACGTGGTGCACATTGCTATGTGCACCGTGGTGCACAGTATAATTTGCCGATCTACTTTGAGAACCAATTTCTCATTCACCTATTATCCATTTTGAGCGTATAATATATCGATCTCTTTGTCTAACTAAGAAGAACTCGAATCCACTTTGACCCGACCCAAATCGGGAGTGAACCCCACATATATTTATACTACAAAATGGCCACTTAAAATGCCATTTATGTCATTTTTCCCAACAATCCCCACATGAATGAAAATTGTTTTCGGAGTAATTTTGAAAAACGAAAACAACTGTGTTCAACGGTTGATTCCTGCATAGCAAAGGTAGGTGTAACCCTTTGAATCTTGCCTTGTGCGATCTATATACTCTACTGGCTGTACGGTAGAACGCGATGTCTTTGAACCAACTGCCGTTTTGTAGACATTGACAAATCTCACACAGGAACCTACCAACCACGCACTCTTCTCATGATTGCCCATTTTGATCGTGGGACACTATTCCTGGTTTTGCAATAGTTTCTAAAGAATTGAGCCCAGTTTAATTTTCCTTTGAAGTGACCCACACTTCTCTCTCACATAGGTGATTCTTTCTCGAGTTTCCCGCAACTCAACATATGTCCATTGACATTGCATACACAACATATGTCAAATGATAATTGAATCATTAAAACACTAATGTGCTAGCCTCGATCGGGGGTCACTGTTTTAACGAGGAGTGGTAGGGGTCGGGGACCCCCACAGTGACGCACTCATTCCATAATTTAGTTGTCCCATTGAACCTAGGTGCCAGTTAGGCTGGGTATCCACTATGAAATTTTTATACTAAGGGCTTTAGACCCATTCCTCGTATCAATTTCTCAACAACAATTTATAACACTCGGGTCAGTAGCTGCTAAGTTATCCTTTGACCTTATAGTCAACAGAGACAACACCAGTTGCGAGAAATTGTTTAGTGGTATTAAGTCTTAGACTTATAACTTTAAACTTACCTTACAACCAAGGTTGAAAAAATCGCTAGGCGCCCCAGGCGCCCGATTTTGTGTAAGTAGGATTACAAAATTTCATCCATTCTTTTTGTTCTCAATATTACATCCCAGCTTTGTTTTTCAAAGAAAGGCTTAGAAGCCGACACATCATTAGCAAAAAGTGACTTTACTGTCAATTTGTCTCCATGTGTCCCATCTATCATTTCTTTCATTTATTTAATTATTTATTACTCCGTATTAAATTTCTTCCATCTTTTACCATTCTTCTATCTGAAGTTTAAACTATGAAATTGATTCATTCTGCAAATCCATTCCCATTTTTTCGACCAATTTTTTTTGGGTGAAAAATCTGGACGATAAGGCTGCGATTATGTCGCCTGCTTCAGCTGCAAAATCAACGACCATCGCATATTCGCCCATCTTTTCAGATTCGAAATCTACGACCTCCTCATCTTCTTTCTAAATGACGATGGCTTCTTCTCAACTGAGTTCGTGGGCGACTGGCAGAGGCGTCTGGGCGGACTGTGGAGCGGAGGCAGTGGCGGAGGGCTGGAGTGTGGCGTCTCGCACTCGCCGATGACTCCGCCGAACAGACAAAATCGACCGCCTAGACGGCCGGCTAGGCGCTCGGCCGCGGAGAAGACCGATTCCGGCCTTCTACGTCGCGGCCGAGTGCCGCCTAGCGCCTAGGCGCGATTTTTGCAACACTGCTTACAACTCTATACTCTACCAATTTTGGCTTGACTATTGCAAAACAAAAACATTGGAGGTATGGATTTTTCCAGGTCAGGAATATTCTCAACAAGAATGGCATAGCCATTCAACCTTTCGTGACACACATGTGTCAAAGGCTTTTAGCGTAGATCATCATGGATCTAGCTTAACACGAGAATTTTCCCTTTGACTGACCACACTAGCTCACATCAAAACATGTAGCCACTCACGGACTTATCGCCCTTTGGATATCTAGTTAACATGCTATACTTTCTAAGTACGACTGGATATCACACGTAGTGCAGTCCAAAATCATAAGTATACCATAGGTATCTCATAATTTTTCACTATTGCCTTCTAGTGTATATCACTCGTATAACTACTGAGTTTTATAAACCGCAAGGCAATATTTAGCCAAATACAACATATTAGATACAATTAAACTGCCAATAATCTGAGTGTATTCTATTAGAGAAGTACAATCTCTGTGATTTTTGGATAGTTGTACGTTAGCATCTAACGTTGTCTAAGCCACTTGATTATTATCCTTTCGCAATGAATTAATCAACATAATGAGATTGGCTTTACACGAGACCATCAGGTCTTCTCACGATTTAAATCCCAAGGATTTAAATCTGCCAATATCATTCATGTCAAATCTCAATTTTAACATGATCTTGGTAGACTTGATCATTCGATCGTTTCTACCCACGATAAGTTTATCGCGTATAAACATATAGTAACATCACCATCTATTGTATACCATACATAGGCACTTTGTCATTTTGTTTATACTAAACTTGTTGGTTATCATTGTATGATCAAACATCATGTGCCGATAAAGATAGTGGTTTCACATCCCTTTGATGAACTTCCAAATTCCACACAGTGGTTAAGGCAAGTACATCCTTATGGAATTTTATTCTCATGACGAGAGAATACTCATTCAAGGAACTAAGGCATTCTCGTTGCAAGTAATCTTCAATTACAAGCATAGTCTTGTACTTCAATGAAATCAACTAGTTTTTATCTTCCGATTAATGATCTATTAAGATCAAAAGGTTTTACAACTTGGTGGAAGAACAACCAGCTCCAAGTATGATTCTCTATAATATAATCTACCTCACTTTATAGCCCATTTTATCGTATAAAACAAATTTGAAACCTATGAACCAGCCAACTACTAACAAGAGATTAATTCTCAAAATTTGTATTGGACTTAACCTGAAGTTAATTCCGTAATGTTTAAATTTAATCCCTGAATAGTCTAGCCGGTCACGAGAGGTGACTTTGTCCAATCACGAGAGGTAAAACCACTTTACTACTCATGGACATCCGTAGAAAACACAATTTCTACATCTATTTGAGGCTTTGTTTTCTAGCAAACCGTGTCAGAAAACCTGATCCAAGTTCTAGTAAACAAGTTAGACTATGCATATCGCATTCGAACAAGTACGTCAAAATAATCGGATCACATGATTTTCCAATCCTAACCAAATCCATTTCATTTTCTAGTTAACAAGTTAGAATATGCTCATCACATTCTAATATGTAAGTCAGAAAATCTGGATTACAGGATTTTTCAAATCATTACTCACTTGTTACGTCTAGTTTTGAGTTCGAGTTTTAGATCCTTCAGTTGACCTTCACAGAAAAACATCTTCGTAGAACGATGAAATTTTGATTTATTATGTTCTTAAGTACGACCGTCTGAGACATGGACTTTGAGTACTAAGAACAAAATCACATTTGGCAAGCTGTCCCCACATTTCAAGTATTAATAGAATAGCTAAAATCTATCCATCACTCGTAAGGAACCTTATCGAGCTACTTGCAAGGAACCTTCGTTAAAAGGTTTTTGCTTGTCCAAAAAATAAGTGCCTCACCCCCACATTCTTGGGGTAGGCCCGAACATATCAACGTCTTGATATTTATGTTCGGTAACAACGTTCGATTGATGTGAGCCCACATTATACTCTCGAGTATAATAACAACATAGAAATCACCCGAATGTGTTTCTTGTTCACCACAACGATCGCTTTTAACCGCATTAATTCTACAATTAATTTGGTTTCTAATTTATTCTTATAAAGAATAACATTCCGCTACAGCGGACCTGAAAGCAATAAACAACCCACTTCTCGCAAGGTGCAGGCAGTACTAAACTGCCCCTCACGAGAGGTGAAAGGGGAAGTAATCTTTTACAAGGTGCAATTAAACCCCACGAGAGGTGCTCGAATTACCTCTCCGGAAGACTAACACTCTTCCACATGCTTTCATTTCAAATGGATGTGACAACCAGATTAAAACCTACTAACGTTGAGCTTTAATCCATTTTAATCCCATTAAGCACTACTATTAGTGCCTTAACCAATGGATTAAATCGGCATTAAACAAGCCATTTTGACGTTAGTGTCGTAGAGCACTTTCTTAGTGAATTTAATTAGCCCTTAAAATGCTAATAATACACTAGTCCGTTAGTGTACGAAACACCAACACATTGGTACGTTAGTGGTGTATTAAACCCCACTTTCCTAGTACTAAATACATTTATAATCAAGCAATTAAGCTTTAAAACAAATGTAAATAGGTACTGTCACGTATCGAAGTGCTAAATAATTAGCAACAAATTGAGCCTTTCCGTTAGCGCTACAACATTAGCACGTAAGTTCAATCGACAGATTATTGACCCAACATTCCATCATTTGTCTCCAATTAATTTCACACTAGTAAAATTTAGATTTTTCGATCAAGTTAATTCTAACACAATTAACGAAACCAAATCAACCAAATTTCCAACTAGTTGAATGAAACCATTATAATCGCATTGAGAATATCACTTAAAATATTCAACATACTTGAGTCGTGACGCTCACGATTATAAGGTTATCCCAATTTTTGACAAAATGATCATCCTTGAAATCTAGAACCGAAGTTCTTTTCCAAGATTTCATTAAGGTCGTTAATCATGTTAGCATTTCTCAAAAAATGCTACATACGGACAAAGCATATTATACATTGAATCATACACCAACATTATTATATAAAATAACTCGCATGTATATCGTGATTCAATAATCTCAATGGAACCTATTTTTAAAACAATAAAAATATTACAAGGATACTACTACAAATTTATTAAAAATAAATTTAACTAGATATGATATTACATTGGAAATAAAACTTTCTAATTCCTACCTTGTAGTAGTCCTTCCAACCGTGTGCTTTGTTCCATTTGATTAGCAGTCCACTCCCTCAGGGTGGTCTCATCACAGCACATCGGGTATTAAAGGAATCCGGTTGTGACCTCACTCGTCCAACCATCCACCGCATCCTTTAATCATATCAAAGTTGTCCTCAACCTTTTCATCAGGATGACGATTCGCTTCGTAATGACCCTTCTCCTTCTTCACATAATCTTGTTCAGGACTAAGCTTTCGCTTGGCCTTCCCTCGATTATGATCGAATTAGTTGGTCACAGTACCATAGTCCTTGGACCATGTAGTGATCACGCCACTGGATCCTCCGTGGCTATTAGCCGATCCATTTGGTACAGAAAATACCCGCATCGTAGGAATAGATTCCATGATGCCTCCACCTTTCTGTGAACCAAAGGTCACTGGTGCCTAGAATGTGCAACAGTTTTGCGATTCCCTACATTGTTGTTCACACCAACATTACGATTCTCGTCCCCATTAACAATCGAAGGTAAACCAGGATTTTCCATTTCTCCGTGGAATTCGAGAATTAAGAAAAGAATAGGGATATATAAGGTTTTAAGATTGTTGGAAATAATTCTTGAAAAACCCTAGAAAATGGAGAAAATAGAAAATCCACAATAAATAAATAAATCCAGGAAACTAACCTACAAACATGGTTGCAGTAGGCGCTAGGCGCTAGTCGGGTGGTAGACTAGCGCTTAGCGCCTAAGCAGTCTAGGTGGCGCCTAGGCGGTACCTAGGCGCCGACCTATAAAAACAAAAAATTAATTCATGTGTGTGGGTGGATGTCATATATTATATTATATATATATATATATATATATATATATATATCTTACTTCTCTTACTTATATAAATAAATAAATTTAAATATATATAAATATAATAATAAAATTAACAAGGGAAAAAGTGCAATTGAGAAGACATAATTCATAACTAGCACAAGATATTAAAATCAAAGCTATCAAAGCACAAAGTAAATTGCAAGAAATGTAAATGAAGAAAACTTATCTATATTCAAATTGAGAGCTTCAATCCTTGATCCAAAGTGCAATTGAAAGTAAATCTAAAGTATTGATTGTACATTAAAATTGAAATTGGAATTGTCTCTAAATGTGTGAGAAAATGTGAAGGGAAAAAGTAGTCTAGGGAGAAACCCAAGAAAATTATATAAAAAAAATCCACTAAAATTCCAATTTCTCTCTTTTATAGCTCCCGGATACACTTGCTTTACGAGGCCCGTTACAAGTGTACCATGCCTTGTAATAGCAGGGAATAATTTTTTATGCTTCATAATACATGACTTATTACAAGCATAGCACCCTTCGTAGTGACAAAAATGGCTTGTTGATGCTCCTTATTACCCAGCATGTTACTAGCGTAACGCTACTTGTAATAGAAAAATCGCCTAGCTGATACACTTTGTTACAAACCTCCACTACGAGCGTAGTGACGCTCATAATAACTGGAATGACCTTTCTGATCTTGAGTGCTACGGGCCTTATTACATATGTAACTTAGCGCGTAACAACATACTTTTGCTTCCATCCTATTTTTGCTACATTTTGTGTAAATTATCCTTGATTTGGCCTTATTTTCGTACAAAACAAAAAAAATGCGCCAAAGTTAGTCCTTTAACAGAATATATCACATTTCAATGAATTTTAAACACAAATAAAGCAAATCCAATCCAATTTGGCCACTAAATGCTCCCAAAAAGTAGTAGAGTTTGGCACTCATCAATGGCCTAAAAGCCTTTGATTTTGAATCTCTGTAGTTCAATTGCACTTGCACTTAAAGTCTTTTTGATCTCTTGTATAACTTATGAAAATGAGCAACACTTCTTTCGACTTGAAATTATGTATTTATAGACTTGTATGAATTTTTTCAATGTGTAATGATCAATGTTTTTGTCTGTTAGGTTGTCCATATTAAGTTTTTCAGCCGTTGTCTAACTTGAGCTCCTTACAACTTGACTTTTTGGCATGTTTTTTATCTTCGACAAAAGTGGAAAATCTTCCTCGATTAATGTTTATAATCTCGTTTTATGTCACACAACCTTATTATATATGCTCATTTCTCTATCATATGAACACTCATTTGTAACCCATAGGGATAATATTTTTTGGTGTACATGTTAAAGAAAATACATTTCTTATTAGTGAGCTGAGCTATGCCTTAATTGTTCTTGTCTATTTTGAACAGCGCATGCTTCTAGTGCTCTACTATTGTTTCAAATTCTAGATCCAGATTATCATATAACATGAGCAATTGCAAATGCAAATGTGCATGATTTTTATCATAAATTACTCTCATATTCATAAAATTCATGACAATTTCTAATTCAACTATATTCTTGTCATTTTCCAAATATATTTAATTAGATCTATTCATTCCTTATCATAAGTATTATGATCATTTGGTGTACCTATAAGCTTATTATGGGTTTCCGACCGCCTTGAGTATGGATGTCTTCAAGATGAAATTCTTTATGAAATTTTAGAAGTGACGAAATTTCTTTACTAGATTTAATTTTCCTCGAATTCTTATATACTTTTTTTGATAGGATACATTATTTAAATTACTAAAATATATATGTATTGTGTAGTGCCCGATACAACAGGGTGATTTTGAGTGTGAATAACTGGATATTATGTCTTGTGATACATATTTGACATTGTGACAAAATATCCATATGTTAACTGTTTGGATGAGGTAAGTGAATTTAAATATAACTATGTATAGTTAAATTATATTTCATTAATTAACATATTTAATAATTTTATTAATTAAAATATTTAATAATTTTATTAATTAAATTATTTTGTATGCATTTGAAAGCAATTTGTACTCTATCAACGAAATAAATGAGATTCGAAAGTTATGGGCAAAATACTTCTTGGAAGAGTGCATGTAACTTTTATTTTAGATAAAATATTATTTTGTGTTGATAACTTATTATTGTGTTGAATGTAATGGATTGATATAAAGTATTGTATTGATATTATTTTGTTGAAAGTGTGTTGATAATAATGTGTTGTTAGTTAATTTGTATTGCATGTTGTTGATAGTATTTGTGTTAATAATATTGTGTTTTTAGATAAATTATATTGTGTTGATATATAGTGTGTTGATAGTTATTAGTATAGCAGGCATTGATATGAATTTTGAGTTGTACAGGAATTTTAAAAAAATTAGGAATTTTAAAATAAATAAATTATTTTTTTAAAAAAAAGTCGTGAATAATATTAATAACAAAAAGTTTCCGCGACCGTTCTTCCCAAAGAACGATCACGGAAAGTTACAAATAGAAAAATAATAATAATCCACGACCGTTCTTCACTAAGAACTCAAAATTATACATTCTTCAGTAAAGAATAAAAACTATATATATAATCTGCGACTATTTAAAAGTCCAAGGCTTTCCGCGACCCTAGTATCCGCGACTATTGTACAACTGTTGCAAAAATCCCTTTACAACAGTCGCGGATCGGATTAGCTGTTTTGTACTAATGCAATGTCAAGGAGCATTAGTAGATATATATAATTTAAAACTGATTTCTTTTCCCAAACAAGAATAATATGGTGGTGTAATGGTGGTTGTAATAATAATTTGGAGACTAGCATGAACTAAATGATGATGGAAAAGAGAGAGAGACGAGAAAATAAAGAATCCATAAAACGTTTTTCAACTAAAAATCTCACAAATTATATCGTGGACCGCGCATCAAAACGACGTCTTTTTAATTAATAAAAACAGACAGATGAAACCATCTCCGTTCCGCGTCATTCACTTTCAGTTCATATACACTGCAGTTACATTTCAAGACAACTGCAGTTATATTTCGATATAACTACAGTTTCATTCGATAATATAAAAACACAAATGTGAAACTGTTATTCAGTATCAGTTCATATACACTGCAGTTACATTTCAACACAACTACAGTTACATTTCGATATACCTACAGTTTCATTCGATAATATAAAACACAAATGTGAAATTGTTATTCAGTATCAGTTCATATACACTGCAGTTACATTTCAACACAACTACAGTTAACATTTCGACTACAGTTTCATTCGATAATATAAAAACAAATGTAAGACACTATCTTTTGAGATAACATGTAGTATCAGTTACCACGGTCCACAATGTATTAGGGACCGTGGTCCACGCTATAACGACTCTAAAAATCTAGAAGACATTTTTCTCCAAATTAGACATTTTTTCTGTTGATCAGAAAACATATTTTTCTTTTAACTTTATTTTCTTTAAATACCAAAATATGAAAAACAAAAAAATCCAAAAATGACTTCAAAATCATTTCCCCATTTTCTAACGAAAAATGATTCAGCATATATCAAATAACGACCTCAGGAGAGACCAAAACACAAAATGACATGATTTCCTTTACAAAAGAGAATAGGGAAAATTGTAATTTATACCCCTCCATAATATGTCAATTATCAATGTCACCCCTGAATTATTAGTGGTGTAAACATTGTTCCTCAATTTTTAAAAACGGTACATATATTTCCCCTTCCGTTGTGTAACTATTGCCCCTCCTTCATTATGGGAGGAGTAATATATGTATCGTTTTTGAAAATTGAGGGGCAACATTTACACCACTAATAATTCAGGGGTGACATTGATAATTGACATATTATGGAGGGTAAAAATTATAATTTTCCCAAGAGAATATAATGCTGCATATATATATACTTTCTCAACAGACACGAAGAATCAATATTGACTCTACTAAGACTCAATTTCATGACCTCCTATATAAAAGAATCACTACTACATGCAATTGCATATTGATAATTGGAATGTTCTAAAAACAAGATAGAAGAAAACACAAAAAGAGCATGAACTAGCGTGTTCTATCTTTTGTTTAACTAATAATACTTTTTATTTATTTATTTATTTATTATTATTATTGGTTATACTTTGAGTAAATTTGAAGTATGAAGAAAAGGCATCCAATTACTTTAATTTCCCAATTATTTCGTTAAGTAACTTGGTTTTGTTTCTTCTTTTACTTTTTCTTCATTGCACTGGATGCTGTAGACAATCTTATGATTCACTCCCCACAATTTAGGGGTGGCCATGGTTTGGTTTAACCAAATTAAAGATTCTAAACTGAATCATGCATTGTGCAAATTAATCATAAATCGTAGCTGTATGAGAATATTACGGTTAATTACGGTTAAGATTTTTTATTTTGGTAAACCATGAAGCATTGCTTATTATCTGAACCGTTATTTAAAAAAAAAAAAAAAAAAAAAAAAGTACTAACAAGATAGGACTATGAGTTGACAGTCCACATGTGTATTTTAAAGATTCACTTCGTCTAGGTAAAACTAAGTACAAGTCATTTTTTTTCTTTAATAAATTGCAATGCTTTAAATATTAAAACATAAATAGAAAAATTAAGAATTTTAAATATGAAATTTAATATGTTTATTTAATTTATATTTCAACCTTTTTGTTTCATGTGTATTTGAAAATGAATTGTATTGTATTATTTTTTTTTATGGGATGAGGAAAACTCGTAGCCACTAACTAATTTTGTGTACTGAGTAAACACCAATCCTATTTAGTAGCTTGTAAATCATGCAAGAAATGGCAAGAGTTGATTTTGTGGCCGTAAGGTACCAAAATCATACTCCAACCATTCCACCATGTGGTCCATTGGTATTATGCGTACCAATTATATGAAACTATTTGGTTAACATACAATACAATTACCACAAAACGGTAATTTTTACATTTTAAAAATTTCAACAATTTGGTCCCGGAAAGATTTAATTGACGAAATTTTAAATAATTCGAGGATCAAATTGGTTGAAATTGAAAAGTATGAACTACATTAACATTTGAGAAACGTACAATTGAGGGACCGAAATGTTGATTTCCCCACCACCCCCCCCCCCTCCACACACAGACACATATATATATATAGGGTCAGGTTCTCTCGCGGACAGGACATTCCCAGCGGCCGTGTGGACACTCACCATTAATTACACATAAATGCACCACAAGGTGTTCGAAAACGCACTATTAGGTGTGGTGCATTTTTTGATGTGTGGTTCATTTGTGCCGCATATCATTCTAGTGCATTTTTGAACACCGTGTAATGCATTTATGCAGGGTCGAATTTTAGGACGTGCAAGATGGGCAATAGCACAAGGGCCCAAAATTTTGGGGCCCCTAATTTAGCCTTAGCCCAATAGTTATATATAGTATATGTTTTTGTGATTATATTGACCCAAAATTAAGTTTTTTGCATTTTTCTCTTTGCAATTTTTCTTCAATTCGCAATTTATTTATACTTTGATAGGGTCTCACTTATTTACTGGCACAGGGCCACGCAAATAAAAAAAATCAACCCATTTATGCATACCTAATGGTGCAATACACACCGACTACACGTGAAGTCCTGTCTGCATTTAATCCAGTGTTAAAACTTCCGTTTGAAGCAAGGAAGCTATATATTCCTTCAATTCCTAATTTATATATTCAACTTCATACTTTATATAAAGGAGATGACTACAAAGCAGCAGGCAAATTAATATACAACTTTAGATATTCATGAAGCAAGGAATTTATTCCTTCTTTATTCAATTTGATATGCTATATAAAGGAAATGGATTATAGGCATCCTCGTACTTGTACAATGTACAACTTAAACACCCTTTCTGTCACAATTCACAAACTAGCAATGATGTTCTCAAAACTTCAGAGGCAGCTACCAACTATACACATTGATGAGAGTGTTAAAATGGAGAATGCTTGGGTGGAAGCACTCAGCCTTGATAGCAGAGATTTCAATGCCAATTTTATACATTGTATTGCAGGTTATATTTTCATCTTCAAAAAGGTTAGTTAACCTACTCATTATATATGTGTCTGGTCGGGGTGGGGAAGGTATTATGTACGTGTATTTAATTAATTAGTATAGCATGCTAGGATCAAACGCTTACCAATACGCCAAAAGCTATAGCTAGTAGCGAAAACGTAACTTTATTTCCTTATATCGCTACACATATTGGAGAGCTAGGGTGCTGGACTTGGTACTTTACCAACCTCCGCCCATGGTGTTGGATTTGGCCCTTAGCGGCTACCGCCCAACAACAGCTCAGTCATAGTATTTAGTTGGAGGACTCTCTAGTTCTACTTTCACAAGTTTATGTAAAATGAAGCTGACATGATCTTTTTTGTCACTTTGTTTTGATCAATTTCATTTTTAGATAGTATTGAAATGTTTGAGCAACGAAGGTCTACACTCAACAGCAATCTATCTATTAAGCACGCTATCGACCTTTTCATGGGAAGCCAAGCTTACAACAATGCTTGCTTCTTTAGCCATCATCCATGGAGAATTTAGCGTGAAAGGATTGGCACATCAAATCAATCTTACGTACATCTCATCAAATGTATTGTTGATCGCAACTAGCAACCATAGTATAACTCTGCGCTACAACATTCAACATTACCTATTACAAACTACTGGATTGCAAGAAGTGTTATGTTCTTGCTTATGCAACACATTTTGCCCACCTTCTTATAATATAATGGGAATCAAGTATGCTAAGATATATTCTTCATTTGTTGAAATTATTTTCTACTTAGCTGTTTAGACTTATTTATTTATATTATTACTAAAGCACATAATAATCACTGATTTATTGTGGTTAATCTTTTAACGTGACGTTTAATTTCAGGTCCCAAAATCAGCTAAAGGAACAACCCAGTTTAGCTGCGAAAGTCAAAGACATATATATATAATCACTGCTTGCAACCCACTACTAGGTATTTTATTTCAATACATAGAAATATACATACAATACGTACTCTTATGAATTGTTATGCACTAGCACACACATATACAACACTCTTATTAATTTACT
Source organism: Ipomoea triloba (assembly GCF_003576645.1). NCBI lineage: Eukaryota > Viridiplantae > Streptophyta > Magnoliopsida > Solanales > Convolvulaceae > Ipomoea > Ipomoea triloba. The sequence continues at coordinate 13,088,708 of NC_044919.1, read as the reverse complement.
TTAATTTTGAATCATTTTCAATTAAGCAAATATATAAATAATTATTATACTCTTAATATTTGTATAGAAATAGAAGTAAAACAGACTAACAATTTGGTTTAATTTGGATAGTTTATTATTGATTCAAGATTAACAAACAGATTCTTTTGCCTATGCAGATCGAAAAAAAGAAAGCATAGGAATCTTATAAAGCATTTTTGCACGTTTCAAACAATTATTCTGGTGAAAGTTTAAGAGTTAATAATACTGAAGACAAAATATTAGGAAGTCAATTTATGATTGATAAGACCTAATGAGAAGATTGGTTTTCTCATTATGTTCACGGCAACATATATGAGTGATTGAATTTTAATTTTTCTCTATCATGGATGCATTGAATTTCAGTGAATGGATGATTGAACTCCAGAGAAGACACATTACATTACGGCAAACTATACCATGCATTATAGACCATGGTCAAAAAATAACGTTTAAATTTTGTACATGTAGTTAACACATTTTGTACGTGTAGTTGAAAGTTTTTGTACAGGTAGCTATCATATTATGTGTCAGCAATTATCAAGTACATAACTTTTGTATTAGGGTTGCAATATGAACCATAGTCCTGGTATAATAATTGTTACATTACTTTAAAATTTCTGATGAATGACTCATATATGACCAAAAAATCATGGAAGTGTTGGAGAAAAACAAATTCTCTCATTATTTGCTAGATATTTAGTCCGAATGTTTTAAGGAGTTATTTGTAATTTACTCTTAGCTTGTAAATAATATTATTCATTGTATTATGTAAATGAGTGTATTTATTAGCATATATAATACCTTATTTATGTAAGAATAGTTTAATCTTGAGAGGTAATTGTATGCTTATATATTGTTGTGATTAAGTTATAAAAATGCCATAATTTGTTCCCCTCCCAACTCCACCTAGTGGGGAAAACAGCATAACTCATTTAAAAATTAAAAGACACAATAATCTATAGTTTATATAATTATTTTTGTAAAAAAAAAAACACAAAATATTTTTTACGAGTATTCGTATGAAATAATAATAATAATAATAATAATAATAATAATAATAATTATTATTATTATTATTATTATTATTATTATTTGAGTTTTAATATTAATTATTTAGAGTAAAAGTTGTGTGCTATTAAAAATTAATTCTTGGCTATTAATATACCCATATGGGTAATTAAAACTAATTATTGTGCCATATAATATATAAAAAGTTAAGTTTGAGTAAGATATGCAAATATATAAATTAAATTTTTTCTACAAATCTCAAACACAATCTCCTTCGTCCATCTAAACTTTATTTTTTTTAAATGGCGACATTTATTTGAATAAGTAAAAATTTGAATGAATAAATCATGTGTATTTATCCAAAAAAAAATGTATGTTTACGCTTCCTAATTTAAAAGCTATGGGTATACAACCTTCTTGAACTATTCATGTATATTTTGACTAAAATGATAGATGTACATTATTTCTTCTCAAAAGGTTGAATCTTTAACCCCACGCAAATTTTTTTGTATATTATTTCTTCCTAAAAGGTTGAATCTCCAACCCCCGCAAATTTTATTGTGGACCACGAATGCATGGTAGTCCATGTATCAAAACGATATCGTTTTGATTAATGAAAAGAAATGGCTGAAATGGCATCCGTTTCGCGCCGTTAGCTCTGTGTGTATAATATATTCAGTTTCATTTCATATACACTGCAATTTTCTTTCAACACAACTACAGTTTCTTTTCGATATAACTACAGTTTCATTCAACATTATACACACAAATATGTGAAACTGTTATTCAGTTTCCTTTCAACACAACTACAGTTTCTTTTATAATACACTGCGGTTTCCTTTCAACAAAACTACAATATCATTTCAATAAAACTACAGTTTCATTGGACAATATACACTCAAATATGTAAAACTGTTATTCAGTTTTATTTTATATACACTGCAGTTTCCTTTCAACACAACAACAATTTCATTTTAATACAACTACAATTTCATTTGATAATATAAAAACAAATGTGAGGCAGTACTAGCCTAATAGTTAGAAGACATTTTATGGTATTAACTCTTATAAATATTTCACTACATTTTTATAAGTATAGATTTCATACATCTACTATTTTGCAATGAACGAATGATATTAATTTCTAAGCACACGCATTCACATATATATGTGCTTATTCAAATGAGAGAAAGCTTCACAAAGTGTGTAGAACCGAATTTTCTTGCTTCTTCTAGACATAGACCTAGAGTCTCCCTTCCCAGAATTATCCTTCACTAGCTTCCTTCCACAATCTTGACTCTCCTTAACATACAAAAATTGTCACCAATAGAGCCCTCCCTTGCATTCTGCCTACGCTGATTATGAGCGAGCAAGGTTGTAGAGGTCTCATTGAATTTAATCATGACTTGACCAATATTGGTTTTTCCTTCATCTCATTATGACTTTGCCAGATTAGCTGGTTTTTCCTCCCATAATAATTAAAGGTTGATATATGATTGACTTGATATGATTTCTAATCTGCTCCAACGAAATTAATCAAGTCCACAATTTAGCTTGAATTAATCTCTGAGTATATCAGCTTTTCTCTGTAAATTTCTCGATTCCCTTGAGGAAGAATAATATAACCTTTATACAAATGACCTCCATAAATTACTCTATGGCTATAATTGTCTTAAACTATTCATTGAAGAATCTTCGAGGTGGTTCAGTCTTCAAGTCTGAGAAGTGAACTATTTCCTGCTTTTACATACTCTAGTCCAGGCTCTAACTACTTATACATAGACTAAACAAAATGGTAAACAACTGCTTTTCTTAGTGTTTTAAGTCTAAACCCCAAACTTGTAAATGCCTGAATTATTATGGCAAATTATTAGATAAGTTTTAGTTCATAGTTTGTCAGTGTTAAAAGTGAAAATCTAGTCGATCAGATTCTATTCCAAATCGTCCAGAATGTATCAGTTGGACTTCACCAACTTATCTACGTTGATCTGGCAAAGCAGTTACGAGTCAAGAGGTGACATTACAAGAAAGTCCCTACGCTTTGGACAGCTCAGAGGGTATAACGGTAATCCAGTAGAAAACACTCCGATAACAGACTTAGATGATGAAGCACTCACTCCCTATGTAAGAGATTTAAGGCAGTCCAAAGTACTAAAAGTCAAAGTAGCTGAGCTCAAGATAGTGAACCGTCTTATAAATCACCAGCTCGAAATTGCTCGCACTGAGCTAGTTGCTGTTCTATTACGCCTGAGTCTCTCTAAAGCTGAGACAGATACTCCCACAACCGAGAGTAGAGAATTTACTCCTGTGGTTTGAAGTTTGCTTTGATGATTATTTAGCGAAAAAGGGGGAGTAGTCTGGACTTAGGGAGTAACAATGAAATTTTAATTTTTTGCTAAGTTACTTGTTTACAGACCTTGCACTAAAATGTTTGTTTGTGCATAGTTTATGGTCTAATGGTCTGTATTTTCGTATATCTTGGTACTAAACTGTTAGTCCTTTTAAATAAGGACTTTCTATGTGTTTTTTAGTAAACTGCTCCTTGCAATGAAATTGTATCTTGTCTTTAAGTATAAACCCCAAACTTGTAATTAGCTGAATTATTATGGTAAATTAGATAGGTTTTTGTTCAGAGTCTGCCAGTGTTAAAAGCGAAGATCTGGTATATCATATTCTACGCTAGAGCGTCCAAAATGTATCCGTTGGACTTCACCGACTTATCTACGTTGATCTGGCAAAGCAGTTACAAGTTAAGAGGTGGCATTACAAGAAAGTCACTACTCTTTAGACACCTTAAAGGGTATAACGGTAATCTTCTACATGGATATTCGAATTCAAACTAAGATTTTCGTGCCTACCTAGATAAATCAGAGTCTATATAAAGGAAGTTGATTCAAGAATTGTGTAGATTGATCGAAGCCATTCTGACTTCAATCACAAACTATCTCAACCTTAGATTTACAAAGTCTTACTCTGATCAACTCATCTTCTTAAGACATGAGTTCTGGTGATTTAAGGAGAAGAACTTGAGAAGATATTCACTGATGCTTAATCTGTGGACATGAAGACCATGCAGTTGTGGTGTAGTGTAGAGTGAGTTAGCGAATTGGACAGCGACAGAGCGGTTCTCCAAGAAAGGGATTTCTTAGGACTTTTGTTGCACGGATCTCCGAGTTTGACAATCTGCTAAAGCCTTGTACAATTGGGTACTTACCTTGTGGGAAGCACATGGGTGAAATTGTATCATCTCTTACCTTATGTACAATTGGTGTTGGAGATAGTGGATTGGACGCACTGATGGTCATCTCCTAGATGTAGATACACATTGTATCGAACTGGGTAACCAATATCTGTGTCAGTTTACATTTTGTCATTTACATTTAATTTCACACTTAATTCTTATTCTGTTAAACTCTCTGATTGATTTACCGTTTAGGGTTTTGCATGTTAGTCAACAGCGTATAGGTTAGGCAGACTTTATGTCAGTCATTAACGATTATCAAAATAAGTAAAATCACAACTTTATTCCATAAAACTTTTAACAATATAGAGTAAAAAGTATCTTCGTAAAATCTTTTTGTAATAATCATTTTATTAACAACCTACAATATTATGACATTTATCATGATCTAGAAAAACAGAACCGAAAGTACTTGGTCTATAGGCCCTGTTAGGTGTAATACGATAAGAGAATCCTAAGTTCAGAATCCAAGCATAGAACATTATCTTTACTATAATTTGAGTCATAAGCATGTACCATGTTCGCAGCTTCCTGTTGCTTCTTCAACATTGGATAATCTATTTTCATGTACCCAAACTCCTTGCACTTGTAGCACCAAATTTTCTTGTTGTAGAATTAGACCTGAAATCTCTCTTTCCCAAATTATCATTCACTAGCTTCCTTCTGCAATCTTGACTCCCCTTAGTATACAAACTATTGTCAATAGAGCCTTCCCCTTGAATTTAATCGTAACTTTCCTGTATCTAAGGAGTACTCACCACATATTCAAAGAAAAGAGACAATTAACATTGCCTCCCTTAAGCTAAGTTGGATATATTGGTCATCCCAATTTCCATCTTCAATTTGAGAAACGTCTCCGTTTTTAACGACTTTGTAAAAATATCTGCAACTTGGATTTTTTTCAGCAACCAACTCCTTAATTTTGTGATACCTGATATCAATGTGTTTGCTGCAACCATGAAAAACAGGATTCTTGGACAATGAAATGGCAGACTTGTTGTCACAAAAAATTATTGTAGGAGCTTCCTGCTTTTGTTTCAAAAACTCCTAAATTTTCCTAAGCCAAATTGCTTGAGTAGCACAATTTGTTGTTGTAATGTATTCTGCTTCTGCGGTTGATAGTTGCTATAATAATAATAATAGTATTATTATTTAAATCAAGTAGTGAATGTGATGAGCAAGTGGGTGTGTGTTGCCAGCATCATTAAACTTAGTGGGTATTATTCTGTGTGAGTGTGTATTATTGCATGACAGAGGCATATGCGTGGGATGGATATTTGCTTTGTTTATTATCTTCCTTTCCTATAAATAGAAGTGTATCAATTCAGTATGCAAATATAAATAAGAAGAAGCAGAAACAAATTCCTTGTTCATACTATAAGCACACAGGGGCGGAGGCACATGGTGATTACAGGGGGCCTTGGCCCCCCCCCCCCAAATTTTTTTTTGTTTTGTTTTTATTACTATTATAATTTTTTTTTTTGCCCCCCTCTACCCATCCAGAAGTAAATTTTGTAAAAAACATATATTATAATGGCTTTTTGGCCCCTGCCCCATCTAGCAATCATTATTGCATGGACCATGGTCCACACATCTATGTGAATTATGAATATAATGTACATTTTAATTAAAATAAAAGTACAATATTTTTGTGCATAAAGTACATTATTTTAGAGTACATTATTTTTGTACTGAAGGTACATTATTTCATATATACTATGAAATAATGTTCCTTCAGTACAAAAATAATTACTTTAGTATAATAAAAATGTACTTTATATTCATGGTTCACACAGCTATGTGGACCACACAATAATTTGCCAGCTTTGACCAATTAAGCCTGTTGATTGCCGGGCCTATAATGCAGGTAATTTCTCTTCAATTTTCAAGCTCCAAGTCTATAGTGCAGGTAATTTCTCTTCAATTTTCAAGCTCCAAGTCTATAGATAATTTTTTATTTCTTTTTTTAATTTTTAAAAAGTCTATAGATAATTTTTTATTTCTTTTTTTAATTTTTAAAGCCTTGGTAGATAATTTTTTATTTCTTTTTTTAATTTTTAAAGCCTTGGATTTTTTCTAATAAATTATTCTTTATTGAATTATTGGAGATGGATTCATCCATTCCCACTATCGGAAAAAGTCTAAATATTGTAGTTAAATGGTAGTTAAATATCGGAAAAAGTCTAAATATTGTAGTTAAATGGTAGTTAAATCATCTCTTAGGTCTAAATATTGTAGTTAAATGGTAGTTAAATCATCTCTTAGAGCACTATGCTTTTACTGCTAAGGAAAAAAATCATCTCTTAGAGCACTATGCTTTTACTGCTAAGGAAAATAATCATCTCTTAGAGCACTATGCTTTTACTGCTAAGGAAAATGAAATACATTGCAATTGTTGGCCCCCCGGGCCAACAAATCCTGGCTCCGCCCCTGTAAGCACATAAACCACATTTTACAGTTAATATGTGGTATTCAATAAAAGGATCTACTAACCTCCAGCTATAGTTCTAAGTCTTGATTGCTTGTCTCCGAAGTATGCTGAGTAGAAGCTCCTCGAACTACTGTGGAATCACCGTAATCCAGAGATGTTTCTCTAACTTCACTCGGTACTTTAGATGGTGTATATCGTGAACTATGTAGTGAGAGGACTTGGAGTCTATTATAGTCCTACGTCCCATCAATGTAGGTAACCAATTACCTAATGCTGACCAAAGACTAGTACTTAGTCAGCCTAAATAGTTTGCACCACATAAAATACTTAATTTATTATTATTATTATTATTATTATAACGGCACCCTAGTTTGAAATTTTAGCTACAAATTTCTAGAAGAAAAAAAAATATTATTCAGACCATTTACCTCTGTCGCAAGAATGGAGTAATTGAGAAGTACCAGAATAAATTGTTCTGAAAAATTAAATAAAATTTCCTATAGTAAAGAATAAAACTCTAAAATTCTTTAGTTCATTTATTTACTAAATTATATCACAAATTAATTTTTTTTTCCTATGCTAAGTTGCTGACAAGTTTCATTACATTCGGATGCACCTATTTCAAGATGACAAGATCTAATACTACTAATATCACATATGCAATGCTAGTACCAGCCAGTAAGGGCAATAATAAATCAACAAGGAAAAAACCATTACAGAATTATGCTCTTCTATATCACTTACCATATTTTTCGGTTCAATTTCATTCAGATATCACCAACTACAAGACTGCTATACCTTTTCATTCAAATCATATGACTTAGCATAGATTAATTTGAAAAGCTACCATGAAACCAAATATCTGATTTGAAACAACGAGTATCCGAAGTTCAGGGCCCATGTAATTGGGAGTTTCAATAACTTGGGTACAAAAACAACAAAAATACTGGTTCCTATAGAAGGCTTACTCTGCAAGTATTTCAAAGTTTCACACATTTCATTTATATTTCCTACTTTTCCTCAAATGTTCCAGACCTCAAGTGTGCCTTATGACCAAATTTCATATTTAAAGTTTTAGCTATTGTTCTGAACTCAAAAGGAATGATGCACAAGGAGCCTATAATTAAATCCGGTGGCATTTTCTTCCATCCATACATTAGAAATGGATAGCAAAAAGCAAGTATTTGAATTAACACACACTATTGAGTAAAAACATTTTCTTCCATCCATACATTAGAAATGGATAGCAAAAAGCAAGTATTTGAATTAACACATACTATTGAGTAAAAACATTTGAAGTTAATATTTGTTTTATACATTTAATAATGACAAGGCATCATTAAACGGCATAAATCTTTTCCTATGACAATAATTCCAACTGCTGATTGGGCAGAAGGAAGGAAGTTTTCCTAGACGGAACCGAATTTAATAGAAGATTAGTTGTTAACATAAAAAGCATTCTTGAAGAAATGCTTAACCTTTTTCAATTAAAAAAAAAAATCAAACATGATATTAAAAACAATAATGGGAACTCTTGTTTACTCAAGATACATTCAGTGATCAATTAATGATGGTAATATTTATATCACTAATTCATTGTTATATAATCCTGGAACATGTAAACTAATAGCATTTGAATTGAAGTACTTTTGTCTTCAGTCTTCACAATGGAAAATACTTGCCAAACTATACCATTTCTGGTTCTAATACCTATATTGATTTCTATATATAGAAGATATAAATGCATTCCAGATCTTTACTAAGTATTCCAAACTAAAATTTCCTCTAGTAAAGAATAAAACTCTAAAATTCTTTAATTCATTTATTTACTAAACTATATCACAAATTTTTTTTTTTTCCTATGCTAAGTTGCGGACAAGTTTCATTACCATTAAAGGACCTCATATACCATAAAAGGACATGTCCATCAATACAAAGTTAGTGTTGAAGGAATAGCATTGTTTGGCTCGTGCATTATAACTATTTTTGAAACTTTAAAATGAGAGGCGATCATTTTGAAACTTTTGAACCATATCACTTGGTATATCATCCTTACCAAGAGCTTAGACTCCCTAAAATTTAAGTGATTTACTTGTCAACAATCAAAGGATGAAGTTCTTTCTTGTGTCCTACCAACTTGAAACTTCGCTAGTATATTATTTGTTAATATCAAACTATCACTTTTCTTGTGACCAACCAACCAATGAATTGGATTTTAATATTTTGCACATTGAAACTTCATTGGATACATTATTTGTTACCTAAGGCAAAACCCATTACAGCATTATGCTCTTTTGTATCATTTAGCATACTTTTTTGGTTCAATTTCATTCAGATATCACCAAGTACAAGACTGCTATAGTCCAGTCTTGAGAGAGCTAAAATTCCAATTCTCAAGTACTGAATGTACAGTAGTATCCCTATCGCATTCCTTTAGTCTGTGGTAAGTTAGCTTTTCCAGCAAGGTCTAATAGGAGTACTAAGCATCAACTACCAGAAAGTAGGCAGTAGGAGTTCACAATGATGCATTGAATTTCTGCAAATTATCAACCTTAGCTTGGCACAGTTTAAAGGGAACACAACAAAGACACTTTCTGAGATTATAAGCTTAACCTTACAAATATGAGACTACTTACTAAATAGCCTCACAACACTATAATAAAGGCATACAGAAGTGTGCCGAGACTGCAAATTTGTGACTACTTGAGTAGCATCTTTACGGGTTTGCTAAAGCATGTGCTTTAATGAAACTAGCATATGCACCACATCTTGAACAGATTGGCATTAAGTATACATGGAGAGTAGATTGTTGCACTCAGTGAAAGATTAACGGTATTATCTCTAAATTCAATTTGGAAGACAAATAATTACCAAGCATAAGTGAACACATTCAATCAATATCACAAATAATCTATACACTGTACAAGCACACATACGTCACATATAAAAGTACACATGCATTTAGCTATGAAAGATTGAAAGATATAAACCACAGAAATATACATATACCTACCCTATGACATCTGAAGAAGTGCAGGCACATAGAATCCAATAATAAACTAAATCTAAGCACTTAGCAAGTGGCAATTGTAGAGATGAAATCCAAAGAGTTTAAACAATTTATTAGTTCCTCAAAATACAAGGATCAAAAGAAAAATACCTTTTCATTCACAAAGCTGTATTCTGTACCAAAACCTCAAACATTTGTCCATAGCCCAAACAATTCATAAACTCTTCAAAATTCTCTATCTGTTTCTGAAATAGCCAAATACAACTCTTCACTTTCACAAATCATTATGGCTTAGCATAGATTAATTTGAAAAACTACCAAGACACCAAATATCTGATTTGAAACCACAAGGAGTATCCAAAGTTCAGGGCACATGTAATTAGGAGTTTCAATAACTTGGGGACATCAAACACAAAAATATTGGCTCCTAAAGAAGAGTTACTGTGCAAGTATTTCAAAGTTTCATACATTTCATTCATATTTCCTACTTCTTCTCAATGTTCCAGACCTCAAGTATGGTTGATGACCAAAATTCATATTTTAGGTTTTAGCTATAGTTCTTAACTCAAAGAATGAAGCACAAGGAATCCGGTGGCATTTTTTTCCGTCCATACATTAGAAATGAATAGCAAAATGCAAGTATTTGAATTAACACATACTGTTGAAGACAAGTCATTTGGCTTCAACATTTTAGCTAGTTCAAAATCATCTGCTCAATAAATGGATTATCAAAAGGATACATTGTTTTAATTCCTAGGTGAGATATTAAATCAACAAAATAACATAATTGTCAAACTTACCACGTAGAACATCTTGATCCTTTGTCAAAAATATGTTATAGCACTGCTGCCTCATAGCAATGCAAATCCACACAGAACAGAGCAAACTAAACCTGAGTCAATATCCTCTCTCATGGTGTCATAGAAGGATCAAGACAACTTCAAAATCCAACAAATGCATGTTCAGAACCTGCACTCATTCAATTTCAACGTCAATAGTCATGACACTGAAGGTGATAAACTATAACGTTCCTAGGTATGTCACTAATCTGAAGTAAAGACTAAAATATTTCTAGGTAAGCTATAAAGCCATTTTCTTCAGCAGTAAAGAAAATCTTAAATTCATTACAATTCTTATGTAAGATAACCATAAGGGTTAAGGCATCTGCTGAGTAAAAATATTTGAAGTTAATATTTCTTTTATACATTTAATAATGGCAGTAGTGCATCATTAACCAGCATAAATCTTTTCCTACGACAATATATTTTGTATTTCGTCCAACTGCTGATTGAGCAAAAGGAAGTTTTCCTAGATGGAACTGGATTTAATAGAAGATTAGTTGTTAACATAAAGCATTCTTGTAAATCCTTAACCTTCCTCAATTAAAAAAAATAAAATTCAAACTTGATATCAAAAACAAAAATGGGAACTCTTGTTTACTCAAGATACATTCAGTGATCAATTAATGATTGCAATATTTATATCACTGTATATAATCCTGGAAATACAGGGGAAAAAAAATACCAAAGTCTGTTTTGGGATTGTAAAAAAAAAATGACAGAAAAGTGACAGCAAAATTTCAAGTTTATTATACAAAAGAGATGAAAATTTAAAATTTTAAAGCCATATAAATCACAAAGAAGAAAAATTCACATTCAAGAATGCAAAAAGAAAACACATTAAATCCATTACCGAGAAATGAAGAGTTAGATTTCGAATTATCCAAAAATTTCTTCCTCATAGCTCTGACCACATATGATCTTGATAATCCTGACAAAGAATACGGCCGTGTCTCCAGGCAATTTCTTCTCAAAATCTCAGAAATGATCAATGCGAAGTGACTGGGACGACGAACGATAAGCGGGCACCACAATCTTCAGGTTAACCAAAACAATGTTTTCTGAGAAATTGGGCGTTTCAACCGCATAAATCTTTCGTTGTGTTTTATATAACAACTGAACAAATTAAAGTAAAAAAGCAATTGTGTGCAATAGAAAGTGCCTGAAAATTTTATAAGAAAGAAGGAAACAAAATAATGATCGGGGAGGGGAAATTGATTGATCTTACCTTTAAAATGGTGTATTGGTATCCAGACAGAGAGGAAGAGAGAGCAGAGAGATAGACGGGGAGAGGTTGGTATTCAAATAATGGTATTTGCATATTTGAATAATTGAATTGTTTGTTTTAAATACATTCTCAAAAAAGAGCCGTTACAGCTCTGATCATTTTAAAAGAAAATTTCAAATTTTAAAATTTAATTTATTTTCCATGAATAAAAATTAGAAAAATGTTTAGTAAACATCGTATTATGAAAAAAAAATTTAAAAAAAAAATTTTTAAAAATAAAAAAAAAAAAAAAAAA
>NC_044919.1:13063724-13076487 GCF_003576645.1 Ipomoea triloba | reverse complement strand
AAAAAAAAAATTAAAAAAAAAATTTTTAAAAAAAAAAAAAAAAAAAAAAAAAAGGAAGAAGGAAGGAATTGATGGTATATCAGTTTTAAAATGAAAACTGTAAAATTATGATCAAGTCTATGATTGATGACTCCCTTTTTCATCTTTTGGATCCTTTTTATTTATTTCATACTAGGGTAGCTATGCGATGTACAAAAATAAATTCTATTATTATGAATTTAATAAAAAAAAAATTTTAAATAAAAAGATGTTAAAATATATAATATAATATTACGAGTTTATTATCGAAATGGTCTCTCAACTATTGCGAAATTACGAATTTGGTCCTTGATAATTTTTCTTGCCTAATTAAGTACTCAAACTTTGAAAAATTTAACCATTTTGGTCCTCGGTTTATTTTGGTGTTAAGCAACCGTTAAATCGGGACCATATTGATAATTTTGCTATAGTCAAGGAACCATTTCGGTAATTAATTTTTAATTGAAATGGTCCCTTGACTATAATGAAATTTCTAATTTGGTCCTGATTTAACAGATATCAGACAGTAAAATAAACGGAGGACCAAAATGGTTAAATTTTTCAAAGTCTGAGAACTTAATTGGGAAAGAAAAAAAATTTATTACCAAAATGGTCCCTCGACTATTGTGAAATTACCAATTTGGTCCTCAACAATTTTTCATGACCAATTAAGTCCCTCGACTTTGAAAATTTTAACCAATTTGGTCCTCCGTTTATTTTTCTGTTAAACATCTGTTAAACCGGGACCAAATTGGTAATTAATTTTTCACTGAAAGGAAAATTCTATAATATAATTTCCCTAATTGTAATTTATATTTCTAGATTTATAATTAAAATAATTATATTTAAAAATTAATAGAATTAGTATTTTAATTTTGTATGATTAATACAGTGCTCATGAGACGGCTCTAACATTTATTTTGTGAATGTGAAGTGGCTCGTCAGGTATGGGGTGAGAGCGACGTCTTTAAGGGAGATCCCTATATGCTTTTATGGATTTCATCCTGTGCTTTCCAAGTATATATTGACCGTGCGATTCAGATGGCTGCTATCTTTTGGGTATGTGTTAAATAACAGTCCATTGGCTTGGTCCCCCCCCCCCCCTCCTCATGGTTTTTTGAAGTGTAATATTGATGTAGCGGTCTTTGATGATGGTGCAGGTTATGGAGCGGTTATCCGAGATCATCAAGGCCTTTTCGTAGCGGCGAAGTGTGCTCGTTTTGGGTGTGATCGTGATCCTTTGTTGGCCGAAGCATTATTAGCTGTGAAAAAGGCATTGGCTTGGATTAAGGAACTTCGGCATTTTAATACTATTGTAGAATCAGACTGTTTAAACTTTTGTCATTCTTTTACTTCTCGTTGTTTAGACTTATCGTATGTCGGTCTAGTTGTTAAGCAATGTCGTTTTATTGCTAGAGACATTGGGAACGTTTCTGTTCAGTCAAGAGGTCAGCGAATCACATGGCTCATGTGTTTGCATGTGTAACTGGTTCTTTGGGGTTTCTTCCCCGTCCTCTTGTATTGTTGATTATTGAGTTATTAATGCAATTTGGTTTTAAATAATATATATATATATATATATATATATATATATATATATATATATATATATATATAGTGCATAAGTATATGTATCTATCTAATAAAATTTCTAATATTTATTACCATACACTTAATTAATTTTATAATTTCATTTCATTTATTATATTTCATATTTTATTAATAAAATTAGTATATGTATATTTTATCCTTCGCCCTTTTCTTTTAAAGTCATGAAACCCCATCCATCCATCTCCATGAAAAATCAAAAATATTAGTTTTCCCTCCCATGTATCCTACTACCTCACCTTGTTTCATTTTACCATCATGTTTAATCTTCAATGAGAATACATTATATTACTATCCTCATCATTTTATGTTAACAAGAAACAAATAAAACAACTCACGCAAACATAGTTAATATTTTATTTTACGTTATTTTATTTTATTTTGATGCAATAATATGGGGACAAGTGATCCTTATATAAAATGCATTATATACATACACGTTATATGAAGTGGTACCTAGTGTTCCCCATTATATAGTACCAAAAAAAAAAAATTAAACAATTTGGAAACAAAAATAAAACATCAACTGGAATAGCTTTAGAACTCCCCATTTCAAAATGAAGGCAAATGGTCCCCATATCAGCAAACAATATCTCCAACTCCCTAGTACAAAACAACACTTGTAAGTCGTATAGGTATAAATAATAGTAAATTAACACTTATTTCATATATAATAACAAGGGAGATAGTATAATCCTAACACGCATTCTATATAAAAAAATATTAAGAAAGCAACAAAGCAAACAAGTACTAAGTAACTTGATAGCAAATTTAAAAAAAAAAAAAAAAAAAAAAAAAAAAAAAAAAAAANAAAAAAAAAAAAAAAAAAAAAAAAAAAAAAAAAAAAAGTATAGATAGCAAACCATATCTTGGAGTGGGTGAACTTCCAAAACGTCCGTACATGATGCATTCTTGTAGTTGCTTCCTCAGCTAAGGAACACATAGGCACAATTGCTTCTAGAAAGCTTTCAAATCAAGTTAGGGTTATGTTTCGTTCTTTATTTCTTACTAATTAGGGACTAATTAAGGCATAAAATTATATTGTTGTGTTAGTGCTATATGCTAGGAATGGGTGATATTACCCTTGCTTTTAACACTTGCTTGGAAAAAAAAAAATTACTAACGGACGATCACTTTTGGTTAAAAATTAAAAGTCAAGATATGCGTTTTAGTCAAATTGAATGTTCATGACTAAAATGAGTACTAGTCTAATAGTTAGAGAACCATATGCGATATTAACCCATTTAAAAATAGAAATAATTACAATTTTAGAATTGTACCAAGTTATAAAATTACAAAATTATCATTTGAATTTAAAAACGTTTATAAAATTCAATTAAAATAAAAAGAAAATAGAAATTTAAAATTATATTCGTACTGACTAAACATTGGATGAATTTCTAATTAATTTATATACCTAAGTCCTTGTTTTAAAGTACTCCGTAATTTATTGTAATAAAAAATAGAATATTCATTATATTAATATGAGTTAATTTCAATTTTTGTCATATATTTATAGCTGGCAGTCCACTTTTAGTACGTCTTTTTTTTTTATCAAAACATCATCATTTGCCCATAGTATTATTGGAATTGTGGCATAGCCATTTTTAGTCTTCCGTCAACAAAATCGTTGAAATATCGTTAAATATAATGTTATTTTGATCTTTTTTATATCTTTTTTTTTTTGAAAAATTTCATAATCGAAGA
Organism: Ipomoea triloba; assembly: GCF_003576645.1. Classification (NCBI taxonomy): domain Eukaryota; kingdom Viridiplantae; phylum Streptophyta; class Magnoliopsida; order Solanales; family Convolvulaceae; genus Ipomoea; species Ipomoea triloba. The sequence goes on along the minus strand of NC_044919.1, from coordinate 13,073,154 downwards.
CCGAAATGTCATTATATTTAACGACATTTAAACTATTTTATTGATAGAGAACAAAAAATGATCATACCACAATAATACTAGGACCAAATGAAAATTTTCTGGAAAAAAAAAAAAAAAAAAAAAAAACTAAAAGTGGACTATCGCCTGTAAATCTAAAATAAAAAATGGAATCAACTCATTTTTTGAATACTATTGAATCTATTACAATGCAGTATCTGTTCATAACTACTTTTTCAAAGTATTGAAGCACAAAAAGTCAAATCGCATTAGTGGAGGCTAAGACTCACAACATCCCATATGAGGGAGCAACTTGGTGCCATTAGACTACAAGATTCTTGGCGGAATTAACTAATTTAATATCCTAGAATTGAAATAAGATTGATATTACTTTAAGATTATATTATTGGAGTAGTTGAATTCGAACAATCCAACCTTTCTACTAATTAAAAATTGACTCATTGTCTTTGAAAATATCTTTGAGAGAGATTTCAAATTTTATCCATATACATTTAGGTGGGATTTGGTTTGAGACTTTTATACCTTAATATGGGATTTAATACCTATTATTATGTTTGCCTACTTTTTTCTTTATTTTACTATTTGATTCAAATTCGAGCAAATTTTACTTTTAGTCATCGACTATTGTGACATTGTCATATTTAGCCCTATTTTCTAATTTTGAGCAAATTTCACTTTTAGTCCTCGACTATTGTGGCATTATCACATTTAGTTATATTCTTTTAATTAATTAATTTTGTGATAGTACATCACCGACTTTCATTTGATTGCCACCATTATATTAGTCTTCTATTAAAAATTTTGTTAATTTATCGTTAAAATTGACAAATAATAAAAGAAAAAATTCGTACACATATCGTAACTCATATTTTGAACGCATTAGAATTGACAAATAACAAAGAAAAAAATTCTAACGCATTATTATGTTATTACAATCCATTCAATTCACAATTTAACAGAAATATACACAGACTGACAACATTTAATCACTGTTGCAAAAATCCCCCGCCTAGGCTCTAGGCACTCCTAGACCGAGGAAAATTACTCTCTAGGCATCCGCCTAGCGCCTAATTCGGCCTACTGGGCCGAGTTGGTGGCCGACTCGACCGAATTTGGCCGAGTTAACTCGTCCAACTCGGCAAAGTTAATCGAGTTAACTCGAGCGAGTCGGTCTTGTTAATGTTTTTATTATATTTATATATATTTAAATTTATTTATTTATATAAGTAAGAGAAGTAATATATATATATATGTATATATATATATATATATATATATATATATATATATATATATATATGACATACACCCACACACATGCATTATTTTTTTGTTTGTATAGGTCGCCAACTAAGTACCGCCTACACCGCTTAGGGGCTAGGCGCTAGTCTACCGCCCGACTAGCGCCTAGCGCCTAGTGCAACCATGCATTTGATAGAAGAAAACCACAAAGCCATAAACTACTCACTGCAAATTATGTGTCATCAGGTAAATGAGAGAGGAATATTCTTGATCGGGAATGTGCACTGAAAATATTAACATAACAATATGTCAAGATTTCTTCATTTGTTATTTGTCAATTCTAATTTGTTCGAAATATGAGTTACGATATGTGTAAGGATATTTTTCTTTGTTATTTGTCGATTCTAACAACAAATTAATGAAATTTTTAACGAATGACTAATGATGACAGTCAAATGAAAAGTCAGGGATGTAATATAACAAAATTAAAAGAATATAACTAAATATGACAATGTCACAATAATCGATGGCTAAAAGTGACATTTGCTCAAAGTCAGGATATAATATGGCAAAATTAAAATAATAGGACTATATATCTGTGTGCACGCGCATGTGTGTATTATTCATTTTTATATATTTATTTACTACCAAACAATAAGACTCCTACTTTTTTTTTGAAACACTCATGATTTTTACAAGATAATACTTATTTTATACTTTCTCAATTTGTTTCTCCCCGAGTTCGATCATGTGACTACTCATTTGAAATGGTAACAGAGGTGTCATCACACTACATAGTAGTTGGTAAAAGACTCCTACTTAAATTCATTACCATTAGCAAGTATTTGATTTCAATTACCATTTGAATTTCAATATTTGAACCAAATGCCCGTGTAATTTCAACATTTCAATTAAGTAAATTTTATTTAGAGTTCTTTTTTTTTTTTTTGTGGTCCTAGGTTTATAGGTGGCAATCCACTTTAAGCCCTTTTTTCATCTGAACATTCACTTTTGGTTCTAGTATTATTGTGGCATGATCATTTTTTGTCCTTTATCAACAAAACAGTTTTAATATTATTAAATACAAGGGCAATTCGGTCTTCAATTCAATTATGAATTTTAAAAAAAAATAAATAAACATAAAAATTATAGCGGTTCAATATACTTTTTATTTTTTTTTTTTAAAAAAAAGGAAGATTGAAATGTCTTTGTATTTAACGAAATTTCAACGATTTTGTTGATGAAAGACTAAAAATGATCGTGCCACAATAATAATAATAGGACCAAATGAGGATGCTCTAATAAAAAATGACTAAAAGTGAATTGTCACCTATAAATATATGACAAAAAATAAAATTAACTAATTTTATTTAAAATACTCTTTATGAATTAATTAAATTTAGTCAAAATGTGAGGTATGAATAAGATGGCATGCATCCCTTCCGGTTTAACCCGTGAAAATCCTACAAAAATAAATAAATAAAGTAACGTTTGGTTGGGGACTTATGTACCCTACTACTCTGTATTAAATTTCATATTCATTAATATTTGTTTGAAATTTTTTTCACTTTTGGTTCCACGACTATTTGAGCATTTTCACATTTGGTCCCATGACTTTTAATCCCATGACTTTTAAAACCTTGACACATTGTCCTCCGGGCTAATTTATGCTTCCCTGTGACCAAATTTTTTAGTTGAAAAATATCATAGAATTGGAAAATAACAAATTTGTCCTTCAAATAAGAGTTAATTCCCAAAATGGTTCTCCGACTATGACCTTTTCTTAATTTAGTGCCTTGACTTTTAATTGAATCAAAAGTGATTCTCAAACTATTCAATTTAAAGCCAATTTGGTCTCCGTTAGTTTTGGCGTTAACATAACGTTAAATAGATGGGCAAAATTGACAATTCATATTGTTTGTCTTTGAGAACTTTGACCAGCGAGTCTTCCCCAAATTAGCAAAACAAAAAAATAGCTTTTTGCCCCAACTCCCTCAATCCGACTCGGAGCGCATCGACGGGAAGCGGAAGCTGCCTGATCTACAGATACAGCGGCGACAGAGGTGGCGGTGGCCGGTGGACTTTTTGGAAGAGAAGCAAAGATGCTCAAAACTCCTACCACCAATTGAACAGCCACCGCCAACATTGCTACTGTCAAACCATTAAATGAGACCAACGGATGACCAAAAAAACCATTAAATGATGGAGAATTTAACAGCCACCTCCCATCTAGAGTAGATCGACTTGGAAGGCGCAAATCTGGAGTAGATTGACTTGAAAGAGCAAATAGTTATGCTAGTGATGGAGAGAAGAACCAAAATAACATACCAAGAAATATCACCAGTTTAGATCATGGGGATGCTGGTGGTCGTAGCTTCAGAATCCTTCATAATGTGCAATTAGATATTTGTTGTAATGTACTCAAATCTTGACACCTGTTATACTTTAAATATGTGGGAGAAAAACAAAGCTCGGACGGTTTCTTCTCTGCATTGCTCCTCCGATCAGCCCGGCCGCCGACGTAAATTTTGGATCCATTCCAGTCAGATTCTTTGAAACTCCGACTTCCGGCAACCATTTTTGCTCTTAGATCATTTAGAGTGGTCCGTAACAGTCCATTCTTTGCTTGGATCAGCTTGAGCTGTTTCTGCACGTTCAAGCAGGACTCTTGGAGCGCTTGGAATCATTCTTTAGAAGGTGTTCGATCCCGATTTTGTTCATCACGAGCAGGGGAAGGTTCCTGAAGGAGATGGCGGTGGTACGATCTGTTTTCCCTATTATAACAGCATCCGCCTCCCTTGCCGGCGCCGGAAATTGGAGACCAACACTTAAATTACCCATTTTACCCCTCATTTTAACACCCATTTGACGCCAAATCTAACGGAGGACTTTTTGGCTTAAAATTGAATAGTCTGAGGACCACTTTGGGTGCAATTAAAAGTCAAAGCACTAAATTAAAAAAAGGCCATAGTCGGAGGGCCATTTTGGGAATTAACTCTTCAAATAAGTTACTTGACTTTATGCACTCATGTTTAATAACATAAAGATACGAATTTGGTCACGGACTCACGGGTGATCGGAAATTAGGCTGGACGACCGAATGTGACGAGATTTTAAAAGTCGTAGGACCAAATGTGACAATGTTTTAAAAGTTGTGAAAATAAATGTAAAAAAAAAAAAAATTAATACTCAAAGACCAAATGTGAAAATGGTATAATAATCGTGGGAGCAATAGTGAAAAAACGCTATTTATTTGTATAATTTTATTAGCATAATATTGAATTCAAATCCTTAAATAATCATAAAATAAAGAAAAAAAATAAAAAAGACCTTCAATATAAAATTTTAATATAAATACACATATATGTATGCATATATTATATATACTTTTGTTTTTATTTATTTATTTTGATTCTAATATTTATTTACTACCAAATAGAATTCTTCTACTCAAATCTATTATATTTTTCAAGTATTTGATTCTAATTAGGATTCTGATTCCAATATTTGGTTCAACGCGAATTATCTGTAATCAACTCTGCTATTTTAAGATTGGGTTCAAACACATTGAATATCCTTGTAATATTGGGTGAAAATAGTGATAAAGGTTTTATCTGGATACCAAATTTGTCAATTTTAGTTGCTGGAGGATTCTTTAATTCAAATACGCCAACTAATGGCATCCGTGTACCATAAACTCATAAAGAAATCATTTTTCCTTTCATTGTCATTGTTTGAGTGATTAATGTAGACAAGAAACATTGCACTGATGCATTTCTTCACTCTTACCAACTGTTTTTCTCTCCTATTTCTTGCTCTTGCCTCATTCTTGGTCTTCAATTACCCTTCAATTTCTTCTACTCCAAATATGGCTGCGGATTCCCCAAAATCCATTTTTGATTTCTTTGTTAAGGTATAAAGAATGGTTCTTGTTGTCTGATGTTTCTGCACATTTGTTGTTGATTTCAGTATTTTTCTGGGGTAGTTTTGCTTCTATTTGTCCTGTGTGTGTTTTGTCTTAATGTGTTCTATGTTTTCTTGATTCTTTGTTTCTTCCCATTCCCATACTTGGGATAAGAATTGCCCTTAAAACCTCTAGAATTATTGACTCTTGGTTGATTGATTGGAAATTTTCTGACTTTGATGACTTTTTACCCTCTGTGGATTATTGGGTTTTTGTCATTGAGACCTTAAAATAGTTGAATTGTGATGGGTTTCTTAAGTTTTCAATCTCTGAAGCTATTGAGACTGGTTTGATGCACAGTGTTCATTTTGCAGAATATGTAGGGCCCTAAAGGCTGCATCTTTTTTTTTTGGGTAACTAGGGAAACTCGCAGCCACTACCCGAGGGTGTGCACTGAGTAAACCCTGCCTTGTGATTATGGCTAGCAAAAGACGGGCTCAAACCATGAAGGCTGAGATTTGAACTCGTGATCTTGTGGTTACAAGTTTGTATCTTTAGCCAACTTGGCTAGGGTTACCTCCGGCTGCATCTTATTTGTTGTTATGCTTGTACAGTTTATGGTGTTTAGGAAGATTTGTAATATGAGTCTGAACTATCCTATGCTCTCTGAAAGTCTTTTTCTTCTTTTTTTTTTCTACAAATTCTCATTTGATCAAGAAAAGAAATGGTTTTGTACTTTGATGTTTACTCATTGAACTGGTATTTTCAGGATATACGTGGAAACGATGTTCCTTTGAGCAATTATAGGGGGAAGGTAGTTCTGATAGTGAATGTTGCTTCAAAATGGTAAATGAATTCACCTTTGTCTGTTTCCACGGCAATATCACTTCTGTGTTCAGTTTTTATCCTCGCAAAAATTTTGATTATTCAGTGTTTCTGAAATGAACTGCTTAGATTCTTCGTTACATATACTCGTGATTCATTGTTGATTCTTGACTACGGAATGTTAAAGGAATCGATATTCTGATATGGCTTTTAGCGGTTTTGTGCATTAACCTCTCTCGTTTTTCTTTTTTAATAGTGGTTTGACAAACTCAAACTACAAGGAGCTGAACATCTTATATGACAAGTACAAGGATCAAGGTTTTTTATTGCCATTTTTCATCTGTTATTATCCATTTCAGTATCATCTGCAAATTTCTTGGTATTTTCCGTTGTTATGTGTTGTATAAACGAATCTTGATTTACCATTTCAGGGTTTGAAATTTTGGCGTTTCCTTGCAATCAATTTGCTTGGCAAGAACCTGGAACAAACGAGGAGATCCAGGAAACTGTTTGCACTCGGTTTAAAGCTGAATTCCCTATATTTGAAAAGGTAACTTTTTCTCAGTGAAATATTAGCAGTTTATTGTTAAACCTACATTTCTTTTTTCCTTGGTTCTGCTACCTTAAAAATATGTTTCTTCAACTCTGTTACACAGTTCACAAAGATCTCGCCATGTAATTAAATTATTCTTTGTATAAATTGCCCAAGAAACACTAGAAATAAAAACCAATGGCTCTGTGAGAATGGATAAAAATGTTACACAAAGAGAGAAGGGAGTTAAGCCTTGCTGCATTATCTTGTGTCGGTTGATCTGTTCCCGCTATCTTAATATTCCGTTTAGAATGACTCTCCTGTGAGGCCGTCTCACGGATCCTGATCTGCGAGACGAATTGGGCCAATATAGAAATGTAATACTTACACAAGGATCTGTATAAAGTATTACATTTTCATTTTGACTTGACCCGTCTCAAAGATTCGTGAGACAGTCTCATACAAGTTTTTGTCTTTGCCCTTTCGTTTATTCATTTTTTTTAATGGTTTTATAGATCGATGTGAATGGGAAGAACATAGCACCACTTTACAAGTACTTGAAATCAGAAAAAGGAGGTGTCTTAGGGGATTCTATCAAGTGGAACTTTACCAAGTTCCTTGTGAACAGGGAAGGAAAGGTTGTGGAAAGATATGGTCCTTCGACATCCCCTCTAAAATTCGAGGTTGCTTCTGAACGCCATTTTCTCGTCTTAATTTCTTCCGTAATATGATTTTGTTGGGCATTCTTGAGTAGCTAGGAATGCGGTTTTTGCTGATTTTAAGCAACCGAAGATTATTATAGGAACCCCACGGTATAACACTTTTTTAATGTTAAGAAGTTAATGGATGATAAAAGTAAATGAAACAAGGGAAGCAGATCAGACAACCTTTGATATTTCAGAACAGTATGCATTCTCTCAACTGAGATTGTTTTTACTTTCATTTTTTTGCAGAAAGACATAGAGAATCTGTTGGGCTCCCCTGCAAGCACCCAGGTCATTTTTAGCTATCTTTCATTTCTTTTCTTAATTCAATAGAATGAATGTTGAAATTACTGTTAATATTATTGATGGGATTGGCTTAGAGTAAAAGGAATAGATTTGGTCCCTCCGACTTAATTTTTTGTCACTAGTGACCAAATTTCAAGCATCTTATCTTGAAGTGTAAAATTATCATTTTCAGTCATTTTTCTCGAAAAGTTTAAGAAAAATGTAATAAGAAATGATAATTTTGCCCTTTAAGACAAGTCACTTGCTTAAAATTTGATCACCGATGACTGAAAATTAAATTGAACGGACCAAATATGATAAGTATTTAAAAGTTATAAGACCAAACATAGAAAAATTAAAAGTCAGGAGACAGGAACCAAATGTAAAAATGGTCGCATAGTTGTGGGATCAAATGCGGAAAGAACTCCAGCTAAAGGCATCATTTTACTTTCCATAAGGAATGTATGAGGTTCAACTCTGATCCCAAATACTATTAATAGGTTAGAGTTTATCCAAAGAATATATTAAAAAAAGAAACAGATATTGTTGGCACCATACTTGACACAGTGCAATATCACACAATGTTTTTTTGCTCATAGAAAAACTACATATGGATATAGAGATATTTCAAATCCAATTCCCTAGTCCCAATTCATTCTTCCAGAATGCAAAGCATAGGCATCTATAAGACATGTCAATTACAAAGTAATTACACAAATGATTCCACTAAATACTAGAAAGATGTGTACTAAGAGGACCAAAATGATTTTTCATATGATAAAAGTCATTTGTTCTTGTTACATTGCAGGAAAATTGAAGCACCAAACATTTTAATGGAAGCACCAAGTTTCAGATCTTTGCAGTGTGTGGCATATTATATCATTGGTTGCTATTATGTGTGTGGCATATCATATCATTGGTTGCGTTGGTATAGCGAGTGGCCTATCAGAGCACTGTTTATCTTCCAATCCTTTTCTGTTCGTACCTGGTTTTATTTTCTTTCTGAGCATGCTTGTCTGCCAGCCTTTCCTGCAAATAAGTGTCCAGATCCAAGGAAATGAACACATCATTCAATATTTCATCCTATTTCTGAAATTTTATGGAATGTATATTAAGCAAAAGTTGTGTTTTAAGATTTGACAATAAAATCTTTTTTTTTTTAGTGAAGATGAAAACCTGTAGCCACTATCTGAGAATGTGCAATGAGTAAACCCTGCCATGTGACCCTAGTCAGGAAAGGGCAGCAAAGGGTAACAAGAAGATAAACCAGCTTAAGTTGCCCATAACTGACCTTGATTGGCTCAAACCACGAAGGCCAATAGGCCACTCTCGACTTGTAACCAGTAACCATGTGGTTACCAAGTCAACAGCCTAACCAACTTGGCCAGGATTGCCCCTAAACACTAAAATCTCCTTGTTACAAGGTCAAGAGGCATCTGTATAAAGAAAATGCAGATTGAGTGATTGACCATGCATAGACAAATAAAATAAAATCTGATTTGGTAGAGAGCATCTTACCCATCAATCTTCCACTTCATGATGTCTCCATGGCAACAGCTTAGAAGTTTTCAGGGAACACTACTAGAAAATATTGAAATCTTAATCCTGGAAAGTCCTCCATTGGATGAACCAGAACACTAAAGAAATCCCGCTATTGAAATTCAAAATGATCTGGCTATTGATGTTGGCTTGTTGGTGGCAATAGCATGAAACTGATGGAAACCCCTTCCTAAGTTCAAACTTCCAGTCCAAAGAACTCCGAGTGAAATCTAATTCCCTTTGAGTCCAACAATAAACAGGAACTGTTTTTTTTTTTTTTTACGTTTCCCTGTTTAGTTCTCAAATTTCATGCACATCATCAACTGATTCCATATTAAAGATGCATAGGTTTCACCAAAAAAAAAAAAAAAAAAAAAAAAA
>NC_044919.1:13043810-13062678 GCF_003576645.1 Ipomoea triloba | reverse complement strand
AAAAAAAAAAAAAAAAAAAAAAAGATGCATAGGTAACATACGTAGACAGGAATTTCCAAACCGTAAGAACAATCTCTCACCAGAATAGATCACTTCATAAAGTAAACAGTTTACCTTTGAGACGGTCTAGGATACCATTAAAATATTCAAATATCTTGTTCAATATCTGCACCAGAAATAAATGAATGATCTGTAAAGAAAGGATCAGTTAATTATGTAACACTTTGGGTTATAGATTTCCGAACACCCTGAAAAGGTTCCAGTGCACCAGTCTGTGACCATCCAGCTAAATGCCTCTATCATGTTATAAAATGGTATAGACTAATAAGCATGTTTTTGTTTATATCAAAACAGTAAAGCTGGAATGGACAATTAATTGACACATCGAGTATTAACCAATGGCACAACACATTTCAAACAGTAGATAACAAAATTGACAAATACCAAAATAAATCCTACTTTCAATAGTAAGCAAAATAAGTAGTATGCATTATTCACTTCTCTGTTTTCCAAAATTCACCTAGTTCAACTATGTCCAAACAAAGTATCTAAATTCATAATTGTTAGAGTTATCTGTTGAACAAGGCAATGTAAGCATTTTAGTCCCAAATATGTGGTCAAAATAGTCAGCATACTTTTGATGAAAAGCAGAACACTACTAAACAGCCGTGCTTACATTTATAACGAGCTTCTCGTTCAATTTATTTCCTTTCGCATTTGTTAATTCATCTCCATCCTCTCCAACAATTTACGAGCAATTGCCAACTTGCCAGATTTTTGAAAAGCAGACTCGAATGCATCCTTTACATATACTGGCAGATGAATTCCTTTTTCAATCATTGAATTAAGTTTTGTGTAGGCAGCTTCTAATTCTCCGTCTTTACAAAGCTTTTGCAGAATCTGCATCTCCATCCTTTCTTCCAACTTTTTAGATAAATCCACACGCTCGTTTTCTTTTAACAATTTATCCACTAGGCTATATGTGTGAAAATGCGGACATATACCCATTCTCAGCATTTCCATTAATAGACTGTAAGATGCTTCCCAATTCTGAGCTTCACCATAGCTGTGTATAAGCATCGTATAGGTTATACTATCCGGAAGGCACCTATTCTTGTCCATAATTTTAAACACTCTTTCAGCATCACTTAATCTACCCAACTTGCATAGCATAGAAATTATAGAATTATAGACTTCTAGCTTTGGCTTCAAGCCACTAGAGAGCATCTTTCCAAACAATTGGCTAATTTCATCCACCAAACGGTGCTCACATAGACCCTTCACCACAATTGTGTAGCATCCTTCAAGACATCCCAATCTCCTTTCTTCAATAACCTTCAACATGTCGAGAGCTTCTTTCATTCTCCCATGTCGGCAAGCCTCCGATACAAGCTTATTAATCACAAATACACTTGGCAATACACCCAAATCATGAACACTCCAAAAAACTTTAATTGCAGGATCTATTGCGCCGTTATGTCTACACACATTAGGCACCAAAATAGTAACCGGTCTACGATTGTCCTTGACTTTAACTTTTTGAATAGCCCCCTCCTTGGAACTCAATGAACAAAACTCGCCAATAAGAGCGTTAACTGCTGTGCGAGTAGGAGCGAGCTGAGTTCGGCACATTTCATGAAAGAGTCCAAGGGCAGTCTCTAATTGGCCAAATTTACACAGAGCAACAAGGACATTGCTATAGGAGTACATATCCGGAGACTCAATACTCCTAAAAATCATCATAGCAACATCCAAGAAACACCCAGAACTTTCTTTCTTGCATAGCACATATAAAATGTTATTGAACACAAGATTATCAGGTTTACAATTCAACTTAGATTCCATTTCCCTAAACAAACAAAGGGCTTCTTCCACCCTCCCCTGCCTCCCCAAAAACCTAATGCAAATCGAAACAGCCCTACTCGAAACCCGTCCATTATTTGAAGACAAAGATATCAAAAGACACTTCAAATCATCAAAAAGCTTCCTCCTGCCAAGAAAATCAGCCATGTAATCCACTACTTGGTCATCAAACCCAAAACCCAGTTGCATCCCAGCCCAGGAAAAGAATTCGAGTGTCTTAACCCTACCCAACTGCCTATAATTCATCAACACTCGCAAAACCACATCAGAGTTAATCCTATGCTTAAAATCAGTCAAGAGCTCACCAATGCTGCATTTTTCAGTGCTTGTGTTGGAAAGCAATAAACAGATTGAATCGGCATCAGAAGAGACTGCTCTTACATCTGTTGGTGAAATAACCAAGGCGTTTGAGGGCGAGGGCGCCAAGGCAGGCCCAGTAGCTTTGCGGATTAGGGTAGGGGTTTTGGACGAAAGAGGCTTAGAAGAAAAGGGAAGAGCGGAGAAGAAGAGTTTGAAGAGATTTGAGTGTCCATGTTTAGTCTTGGAGAGCATTCAACTGCAATGGTAGAGTGATTGTGTGAAAACCCACAAGCTCCTGGACTTTGAGATTTTTCAAGTTCTGTGGTGTCGATGAGTCTGAACTCTGAAGTTCGTCTTCACCGTTTCCTAAGCGAATTATGGGGTGTTTGGTTTTTTGAAAATTTTGGTTGATGGAAAACTTTTGTTAAGAAAATGGTGAAATAGGTTCTGAACATTAAAAAATTAATTAGATATCTAAATTGTAATTAAACTCATTAATATGTTATTTCGGTACATTGAAATTCAAAATCAATCACTAGAGTTCCAACCAATTTTGATATTATTTTCTGCAAAAAAAATTATTAGTGAAAATGGTGTTGAAGTTAGCAAGAAGATCGTCAGAGTTTAACAGGTTTTTGGGCATCAATGTACCAAAATAATATGTCGATGATTTTTATTGTATCAAGACTTAATTGACCTTTTTTGATAAAGTTCGGAAGTCTATTTGAACATTTTTCAACTTATTTTTTTTATGAAACTTAAGAATAAAGTATCACATAATGCCTACTTTGCCCTTATAGAACATTCTTAAATCTTAATTACCTTAGACCAAAATGTGTATAATAATTTTTATTATATTATTATAATAAAATATATAATTATAATATTATAATTTTTGATATTATATTTTATGAATAATAATAGAGTCATTTCTATTTTTGGTCCTACTGTTATTAGGGCATTGCCAATTTCAATCCACCTTATTAATTTTTGCCAAATTACGACCACTGTTATTTAGCTTTTGCCACTTTTAGTCCACCGTCAAATTTTCCGTCAAATGACCGTAAAAAATAGGGATATTTTGGTCTTTTCATCACTCTATAGTCTCTGACCAGCCAAGAGGATGGTGGAACTAGCTAATAACCAAAGTCCTAGATTTGGCCGACGCCGGAATCACCCACGTTTGGCTACCGCCACCGTCTAACGCCTGTGAAGGGGACGACCAAGGTAACAACTAGGATGCTCATCACAATGAGCTGGTCCGGTGGGTTTAGAAGAAAGGAGAAGAAGAAGAAGAAGAGATGAGACCAAAACATGAAAAGACTCAAAAAAAAGAACTCCTGTTTTGGACGGCCATTTGACGGAAAACTTGACGGTGGATTAAAAGTGGCAAACGCTAAATAACAATGGTCGCACTATGGCAAAAATTAATAAGGTAGATTAAAATTGGCAATGCCTCAATAACAATAGAACCAAAAATGGAAATGACTCATGATAAATTGATAATAATAGTATAATTTTAAAATCATTATTAGTTTTAGGCTAAAGTGTCATCCAGCATCCTAAACTATTCTTGATTATTCATGCCGCACCCTGATCTTTCATAACGTACATTTTGGTCCATAAACCATTAATTTTTTTCCACCTAGAACTTTTTGTAGGTTTTCAAGTAATCTTGATGACATGGCGTGGTAATAAATTGATGTGGCATTATTTCTCAGTCCAGGTAAGCGTTTTTATTTTATTTAAAAAAAAAAAAAACCTAAATGGTTTCCTTATCCCCCCCCCCCCATCCCCCACCAAAAAAAACCTCTAATTCCGAAGTTGAAGCTCGTCACTGAAAGAGTGAAGCCACGGTTAATAGATCACAATATCTTATCACCTGTTTTTCCAGTTCGCCACAAGCAGTTCTCTCTGGACATTCAGGGGAATAAAACAGATTGTCATATGTAGCTATGATGACCATTTTCTCGTTATACTGCATGCTAGGAAGGAGCTGAGGAAGGGATGACGATTAAACCAAACTTTAGTATGTCCGTAATACTGGGGAAACGTGATGAACCTATATATACTAGTTACTTGTGCTAGGAAACTTATTGAACACATAACTTTCTTTGAGATCCTCTAGAGCTTTAATTTGGTTACGTTCTTGCACTTGGTTTGAAAGATCATTTTGTGACCACTCTGAAGGGCATCGTTTCAACCGTGAACAAAAACTGCCTTTGGTAATCTTTCATGCATGCATCCTTAGGTCAGTTTCAACTGCCTCTGGTAATCTTGCATGCATCCTTAGGTCAGTTTCAACTGCCTCTAGTAATCTTAAATGCATCCTTAGGTCAGATTCTCAAAGTCTTGGTGAGAAGCCAGCAATTCTTAGTGACTTTTTGGACAATCTTTTGTGTCTTCCCCCACCCTTGTGCATGACATTTGTTTGCATATGCTGATTAATGTTGAATTTGTTAAATAAAAAAAGTTGAAGCTTTGTCTTCTGTTAACATTTTCATGAGATTGTGAAATAGAAGGGGATGCAGGAGGGGGCATATTATGACGAATGGCAAAGAAATAAAGGAATTGTCCAACAATTGTTCGAAGAAATCCCATACATGGAGAAACTGGCTTAGAACTCGCTTGTCGTCTCTGCTCTTTATCCACAAGAAATCTGACCACAGAATCCTTTTTAGTGTTCTTGGCTGCCCTCTCTTCCCTATTTCTTTCCATCCCCAAATTCCTATTTCTCAAGTCTCGTCATCAGCAGAATACATAATTAACACTTCATGGCAGCAACTGGTTTCCGAAAGCTGGAAGGGATGGTAAAGAATATGTATGCGACTGGAAAAGTTGCAATGGCAGTGGTGGATGAGCTTGGCTCGACTGGTCCACCTGCTGGATTTGGCAGTAGCGTTTCACAAAAGGATTGCTTTGTTATGTGGCAGATGGTTCCTGGAAAGTGGCTAAAGGTGGCGTTCGTTCTCTCATACGTGTTCTCCAGGAGCTTAATCCTATGGCTATATCAGTTATGTTCTCAGGAATAGAGTATTCGGATGAAGACGATGATGAGCCTAAGCGGGTGGTGGAAGACTTGAAGGAGAAAGACGACCATGACAATGAGGATTCGGATGAGGACGATGGTGATAAGGAAGAATGCTAGAAGAAAAAAACGAAAAAAGAAAAGCAAAAGTCCATGTCAGCATACTGTCAGTAAAGTAGTAGTGTGCAGTAGTGTTGTGTAGTATATTAGTGTTATAGGCAGCAGTAAAGTTAGCAGAAAAGTGCAGCAGCAAAATTAGACTTGGGAAGCAGGCCAGCAGCAATGTTAGCAGAAAAGTGCAACAGCAAAGTTAGACTTTGGCAGCAGCAAAGTTAGGCAGCAGAAAAGTGTAGTTAGGCAGCATAAAAATAGTGCAGAATTTGAGGAAGCTTGTCTTCTCTCATGTATATATAAAGATGTATCAGCTAGCTAATGTAGAGACAGAAATCAGAGAACACAGAAATATAAGTCTTTTAGCTACTGCCCACACTTAAGCTTTTCTCCCCATTTTAGTTATTAACATGGTATCAGAGCCTACTGGGCATTGATCGGCACAAAGAGGCGAGCAACCGGCAGAAGTTTCGCGGCGAACGGAGCCTCCACGCGCCACCGTCGGCCGGAGCTCCGGCGACCGCTCGCCGGTGCGTGACGGCGCGTGAGGCCATTTCTGGCAGAAATTTGTCTCGTTCGTCTCGTTTTGATGAGCCAATTTCCTGATGGTGTCACTTGGGCGAGTCTTCATCAACTTTAGAAGCTTCGTCTCTCTTTCTCTCCCTGTTCTTCTACAGCGAACCAGCAAACCTGGATCAGCAGTGACGAACCAGCTTGTCGAGCAGTGGCGCAGCTGGGTCATTTCCAGTGACCTTGGAATCCTCTTCTCCGGCGACCTCCTCTTCGATGCTTCATCTCTCTCTTTCATTTCCTGCGCAGCAGAACGCTCCTGGCAGCAGAGCTCCCGGCAGCAGATGCAGTAGTGGCTTTCCGGCTGCTATGGTTGTAGATGAGGAAGTAATAGGTGTTTTTGATGTTGGAAGTGTTATAAGGAGGGAGGAACTATTTGCAGTAGGTTTGTTGGGCAGCATGTTTTGGGTTTTGTGTTGTTTTTAGTTAATGTAAAAAAAAAAAAAAAAGGGAGGGGCAGTAGATTGTTTTGTTTGGTTTAATTTGTGGGATTGTTTTAATTTGGTCTTAAGTTTAGTTTGTGTTGTTTGAGTCATGGGATCCGTCTCATATTTAGAGTCATGCTATGGAGTAAGTGAGAGGTGCGTTGTGGTGTTTAATTGGGATGGCGAAAATGGCAATCCGTGATCGGAGAAGAAAAATAGCATAAAGTTTTGGGAGAATGATAGTAGGCTTCGTGGTCGAGTTGACAATCTTGGTAGCCGAATGATAGTAGGCTTCGAGGTCGTGTTGACAATCTTGGTAGCCGAATGATAGTAGGCTTCGTAGTCGAGTTGACAACCTTGGTGGCCGAATGATAGTAGGCTTCGAGGTCGTGTTGACAATCTTGGTAGCCGAATGATAGTAGGCTTCGTGGACAATCTTGGTGGCCGAATGATAGTAGGCTTCGTGGTCGTGTTAACAATCTTGGTGGCCGAATGATAGTAGGCTTCGTGGTCGTGTTGACAATCTTGGTGACCGAATGATAGTAGGCTTCGTGGTAAACTAGAAAGACATTGACATGTTTGGTGACGAGGAGGCGTTTATTCGAGGTGTTATCACTCTACCTCATCTTACTACTGATCTACAAGTAGCTGATGTCTTTACAAAAGATTTAATATGCCAAAGACACAAGTTTCTCAATAGCAAATTGATGCTGATAGACTTACCCGCATCAATTTGAGGGGGGATGTCAGTAAAGTAGTAGTGTGCAGTAGTGTTGTGTAGTATATTAGTGTTATAGGCAGCAGTAAAGTTAGCAGAAAAGTGCAGCAGCAAAATTCGACTTGGGAAGCAGGCCAGCAGCAATGTTAGCAGAAAAGTGCGACTTGGGAAGCA
The DNA here is from genome assembly GCF_003576645.1 of Ipomoea triloba. Lineage (NCBI taxonomy): Eukaryota > Viridiplantae > Streptophyta > Magnoliopsida > Solanales > Convolvulaceae > Ipomoea > Ipomoea triloba. Next base: position 13,055,489 of record NC_044919.1, on the reverse strand, counting down.
GGCCAGCAGCAATGTTAGCAGAAAAGTGCAACAGCAAAAGCAGGCCAGCAGCAATGTTAGCAGAAAAGTGCAACAGCAAAGTTAGACTTTGGCAGCAGCAAAGTTAGGCAGCAGACAGCAAAGTTAGACTTTGGCAGCAGCAAAGTTAGGCAGCAGAAAAGTGAGTTAGACTTTGGCAGCAGCAAAGTTAGGCAGCAGAAAAGTGTAGTTAGGCAGCATAAAAATAGTGCAGAATTTGAGGAAGCTTGTCTTCTCTCATGCATATATATAAAGATGTATCAGCTAGCTAATGTAGAGACAGAAATCAGAGAACACAGAAATATAAGTCTTTTAGCTACTGCCCACACTTAAGCTTTTCTCCCCATTTTAGTTATTAACACATACTATTACCTGCAACCTACAGGTAACCTGTAAAAAATTCTAGGCACATAAAAAATCATGGTTTGTGGACCTAAATGTACGTTGTGAAAGATCAAGGTGCGGTATGAATAATCGGGAATAGTTCAGGGTGCAAGATGACACTTTAGCCTTAGTTTTATTATCATTATCATTCTATAGGGGCACTTTATACTCATCATTCCTTATTTCCTTTCCAATGAAGGGGTCACCCCTCCTCTAATGGTTGTAAGTCAAACACACTTAACCACTGACTTTTTTAGTTATCTGGTTGTCATATCTTACTTAAAATCAATTAGTGATAAGTAGATGGACATTAACCATTTAGTCACATCTCTACATGATATACCACAACACCACGTCTCAAATCAAGCATGGGGCGAACTCGGTCGATGCCCAACACTTAGTAGTTTCTTTTCTACCAACCAAACAATAGAATAAATATTCATAATAATCTCTTTTCCATGAAATTTCAATTTCGTTTCTCATTAAATATTTTCCACAAACAGCCCATTCTTTAGGTTTCACAAGATGGATTTGTTTTGGATAAAGTAGCATGGAATACCTTGTCCAAAAAAGTGTGAAATTCTCTCACTCCCAAAATCTCATACTTTGACCCGATAAAATAATAGAGCAATAAATTATTGTGACTCAACAACCCATCCAATACTATTGTATGATTAAATCTTATGTCTTTGCCCACAATCTACTTCCTAAAACCGAATAAGTTGTCCGTGGGATCAAGTAACATAGAATCCTAATTCAAGTTTTTTGGTACGATATTATTGAATACATCATATTATAATGTTTCTCAAAAAACATTGAAAATCAATAGTGTTATACTCTCAGGACTCTCTCCCTTGTAGCGCCGGCAGGAGATATATTTATTTAGAGGAAAGAAGGAAATTTCTCTCCTTAGATTCTATATATAGCCCAGATATAGAGCTTTTGGAGATCGAGATTTGTTTTTCATCGAAAACGAAGAAGGCCGGAAGCCTTAGCGTCTTTCCTATGGGACAAAGGAAGCCACGAAACCAGATTAATCATTTCAAATTGCCTCGATTAGCAAACCCAAAAAAAAAAGACAAAATAAAACAAAAGAAGCTAATTAAATAAAAAAAAATTAAAGCATATATTAATAATCGTCATGGCCAATCCTCGGCCAAAAGTAGGTCAAGGTCAATCCTCTCGGCAAGCGTCCAGCTAAGGCTTGTCGTTGGTTGGTGCCCAGCCAGGTTGAGACTTGGAGTAAGGGGTTGGTGACGGGATAGTCAATGAGTCTACACTATTATTACTTCCTAGCTAACTCCGCTTCACTCGCGACTCAGGATTGTGGGGCTAGTGATGACGAGATAATTGGGCAAGGTACTGGACCTGACCCTGAACACTATTGGTCTAACCTATCAAAGCAATTAACACAGTCAAATTGTAACAATTAAGCAAAGAGTAGGTGCAACGATCCACTTAAGGCAGAGCCCAACGCACTTACTAGAGCACAACCTCACAAAAGAACAGGAGTTATGAAGGACAACACACAACAATTACTAAAGAGTCACTACACTTATTGAGGGGAGCCATTGCACTTATTCGGAAGCTGTCGGGCCTATTATTATAACCGTTACCATTATATAGTATAAAAGTTGAGCACATACCAGAACAAGAGACACGCTATGAATTTGTGCGGAAGCTATAACAATACAATTCTTCTCTGCTTACTCATACACAAACTTTTTTTTAGTTTTGTTCCTATAACTTTTATATCGTCAACATAACGGTAGATTTTGAAGCATCCCCATCCTCATCCTCATCCTCCCTAACTCCCAATTCAAGTCTTTAAAAAAACTATTGTTATGAAACAAATCCAATTGATGAGCAGCAACAGAGATAAATTTCAGTTGTTGCAGAGCTGCTAGAAAGTCTCTGCACTCAACATCATATATCTACTTCTACACCTTATCCAAATCTTCATCTCCTTCAACACTTATCCATTTTCACTCAACTATAAGCCAAAACTTGAAGTCACTTTAGCTATGAAGGTGAAGGTAGAGACAATTAATTAGATAAGCAAGCTCTATTTTCCCTTTGTCATTTTATCTATTTTCGCACTCTTCGCGAAGCTTCCCTTCCTCAACCGGCCTTACCTACCAGTGCAGAATAGTCACAATATTGTTGTGCTACACTCCAAAATGTCCATTTTATCTCTAGTTAATACCAGCTCAGGTTTTTTGAATATAGTGACACTGTCATATTTAGGGTGTGTTTGGTTCGCACATGGGAATCAAAATCGGTATGGGTATTATATACTTGTTAAAGGGTAATGAGTTTTGGTGAAAGTATTTTGCATGTTTGGTAGTAGGGTGAAATGAGAATGATTATTAATAGTTGGGAAAAAAAGGAGGAAGAGAAATGAAACTCTTTTTTAATAAGGGTATAGGGATTTAAATTAATGGGGTATTCCAAACCTATAGTAGTATTCTAAAAACATGTAAACCAAACAATAACAGTCACTTTAATATTCATACCTTATGCCAAACCTGTCAACCAAACACACCCTTAGTCCTAAACTTTCAATTAAATCACACTTGGTCCATCAACTTTCAAGTTACCACCTGTAATCCTTCAACTTTCAAATTTTTAACTAACTCTGATCCTAACTTTATCCTTACCTAAACTAAGGAAAGGACCAGAGCTGATTAAATTTGAAAGTTAAAAGATCATGAGAAAAATTAAAACTTTAGGACTAAACAGGTCAGCGGCACTATACTCAAAGGACCCCAATTAGTATTAACTCATTTTATCTCTGTATAATTCTATCACACAGAAAATTAAACATAGATATACTTTGACTACCAATCTTTGATCAAAATGTTTTACCAGTAACAGAAATCATCCATTGCAATCAGTTACTGATAAAGTGCATCCAGGGAAAGATGATAGGACAAGAACCTGCAGCAAATTGTTTTGCATGTGAGCTCTTGATCAATACCTGTGACACTGCAGCACTGCAGAGACATAATTATCAAAATCTGAAATCTAAATAAGCAACCCTTTTTGCAAAAACTGGGAAAATGAAAGGCTGCAAGGGGGAGCAACTATACAAATTTCATTCAACTTGTTAAAATGCAATTGTACAGCAAGAATACAGAGTGTTATTTCAAGATTTTGGTAAGGCCTCTGCAGGGCATTTTATATTGCAGTCTTATTGTTATTTTCTTGGAATTGGATTGGGTATTTCCCTCCTCCTTTTCGCGTCTCTCTGTCTCTTCAATGGAAAACATTACGACCTACCACCCATGGATTACTCGGTATCCCTCTCCTGGAATGATGTTTCAGGAGCTTTCAGCTCCCGGGAGATGCAATCCTCTTCTTGCCTCTTGGGGTCACAGGCTGAGCACGAATGCTCGATGAAGGTCAATGGACCGAAATGAAGAGAGTGGCCTTCCCGATTCTCCTCGGTCTCTCCTTCCTTTCTTATCAGATCGAATCCATCGATCTCCCCTCTAATTGCATAATCTGACCGTGCAAGCAACTGCCTGCGCCCAGTATTTGAGACGAGCTTTGACATCTTCAGGATCATCACCTGGTGTGGTAGTAATACATAAATGATCAGAACAAGGATTCTCACATTTGCAGGTTCTCAGAAACACAAACACAAGATTTCTAAATATTATCAACTAATTATACCCTCTAACCCAATCAGCTAATAGCTATCAGCCCATTTACCAAACAGGTCCAGTATCAATGCTAAACCTCAATACTATGATAATCTTGAAGTATTTAACATCCAAACAAGATATTTATCATTAATTTTTATTGGCAAAAACAAGAAGCCAAGAAGAGATCCCCAAAGTAGTAACTTTGTGGCCAAATAGGGGATTTCAGGTATCAGGGCAATCAAACAATCCAGGAAATCTTGAACCATTAACATAATTTTTAGTATTTATAAGACAATCTATAAACCCTATTTTCTATATCAGGTTGTGGATTGTTCTAAACAGAGAAACAATAATTGGAAATTTGATTTTGTACCCAATCCAAGACCCCATGGCCTAGTTGAATGAAAACTTGAAACATTCAAGACATAATTTAGGAATAACCCAGCATCTAGGACCCCAAATCACATCCAAAATTAAATTAAAGAAGTAAAATCTAAGAGAAAAATCAAATCTTTTTGATTAATAAAGCAGGGTTTGAGAAGAAACATGGCTTACCAGGACTAGAGATTTTCCAATTGGCAATAGGGTTAGAGGCAGAAGAGGTGGAGGCTGTGTCAGACATGGATTCAGGTGACTTCTGGTGGTCATCAAGGTACTTTTGGGTCATGGAATAGCAAAGCTCAAGGGCAGGCAAGGTGTTCCTAAGCTCAGGAATTTCCTCATAGTTAAAACCAAACCCCAGATCCAAGCACCCTTTAAGCTCCTCCAAATCATCATCAGTCAAGCTCTTTGTCCTCCCAAGCTCATCCTCATCTGATGTCTCCACATACCCTTCAAGAAACACCTGCTTCTTCTTCTTCTTCTTCGCCTTCATGGTCTCCCATGGATCCTCTCTCTCCTCATTCTTGAACCACCCAAACCCATTGCTGTAACAGACCCCCTCTTCCTCCTCTTCTTCAAATTCATGGAAAAGTGTTCTTCCATGGCGTGGTGGTGGAGATGGGGATCTTGATTCTGCATTATTGGAGATGCAGCTTTCCATATTTTTTTTCTTTTCTTTCTCTTCTTATTTCTCTCTCCTTTTAATCTTCCAAAAAGTGATCATTTGTGAGCGAAGACCCGGCTTATAAAGATGCCCCAAGACAATGGCCAGCTATGTATTAGGTGGATGCACATAGAGATAGAGCCACCATGATGATATGATAATAATGCATGTTATTTCTTAACATATACCCATCATCATCATTATGCCTTTGCCATTGTCATGTTTGCCAAGGACTATATATCTTATTATGCAACCCTAATTGTTTATAGGTAAAAGGATATAAAAATAAGAAGGAAATTATTAGAATATCGCTACCTTGAGATCAATGATCAATAGCCATGTTAAGGAATATATTATATATGCATCTGTTATTGTTTGGGTAAATAGGAATGAAAACGAGAAGAAAAGAAGCAGAGTATTCCTAATACGGATAATCTATAACCTAGAAAATTTGCTACCTATACCTATAACTGGTAAGTGATTATCATGTTAAGGAATATGTACAACTGTTATATACATCTTATTGTTTGGTAAAATGGGATGAAACTAAGAAGAAAAGGGAACGAATTTCTCGTAAGACCAGTAATCAATAACCATGTTAAGGAATACATACGATTGTTATGCACCTCTTATTGTTTCATTAAGAGGCAATGAAGATGAGAAGAAAAGAAATCGATGGCCCCTAAGACAAATAATTGATAGCCATAAATTATAAATAATTGTTACACATAATGCTCGTTTTTCCTCCTAATTTTTACCTCAAAACATTTTTTTGTTCATGATGAGATTTTCATTTATTGGGTGCCATTGAATTGGCTAAGACACCAACTAATAAATAAATTTAACAGTTTTCAAAAAAATAAATAAATTTGACTATAAATCACATGATGACACTCAGAAGGAAAATTTTTGTAGGAAAATTACAGGAGAGATTTGTAGCTTTGTTCTTTCTTATTAAGGAGTAATAATAATGTATAAAAAGAAATGAAAATAAGAAGCTTAAGATTAATAATGAATTTTAAAGTTTATTAGATTGTATAATTCTATATACAACACAATAACCCATCAATTAGTAGCCTACAATTATTATTTAATTGGTTAATAATTAAAAAATAAAAATAAAATATAAAAACATTAATAGCACCATACGTTGCATGTTGCTTGAAATTTACTCATCCAATAATATTTAGTTGTCTTGATATTCCTTACTTGTAGTACATACAAATTTATCATGTCATGCTTGATTTAACTTTGTTTTAGTCAATATTGGGCTACAACCACTCTTTTCATGTTGAAACAATCGCCTTCACCAAATAGTTCCAACCAAATAACTATCCTAAAAACAAAAATTTAGAACTTTCTTCGTTAGTTTGAAGGATTATATTGATTTTATTGTTAATTTAAAAGTATATGAATCGGATCGAATCAACTTTAGAAGACTTTGTAACTTTTTTCTTGTTATATATACACCCATTTATATAAACTAAGCAAGTTGGACTTTAATTTATTATATAATATATCTATTTTGCAATCAACCTAAAATATTACCAAAATGGCAAAATCATCTTGTATAAAGCAATATACATAAATTTGTTTTACAAAAAAGTCCTTAAGCTCAAACTTAACGAAAGAAACCCAAAATACTTTTTACTGATTAGACCCTTCTGGAGAATCACACTTGAAGTTTAAAACTTCAATTATCATATAATCTTATACTATTAATTAACTTAAATCCGGATTTAAAAAAAAAATTAAAAATCCGAAATATTGATTACACCCTTGTCGTTTACCATAACCTACAACATCCTTCTTCGCCAAATGGTTAGTGCTAGGTGTTAAAAAGAGTAATAGACGTGTTTGGTAAATAGTTGTTAGCTAGTAGTTTTTATTGGGTTAGTGGATTTGACTAGTTGATAGTATTAGCTGATTGTAGAAAAGTGTTTGGTAAATTAGCTATTTGTTGGTAGCTGATTACATGTAAAATGACTTTCTCAAAAAGATGATCGAAAAAACTGCTCTAAGCAGCTTTTTAAATTTTATCATTTTCGAGCAATAAATTGTTACAAAAAGTTAATTAATCAAACATTCATTAATTGTTTAATCAAGTCAAACAGCTAATAGTGGTCAAATAAGTCAAAATTAACTGATAAGCTAACTATGTTACCAAACCGCCAATATAAAATGATATTTTAAGTAGCTATTTTGTGGTACAAATATATGTCGGGTCCACTTTTGATTCGAGTCAAGTCAAAGTGAATTCGAGTTGTCCTGATTGAGACAAAGAAATCAATATAATGTACGCTCAAAATGGATAATGAGTGAATGAGAAATTGAATTGAAAAATGAAGGTGAAAAGGTTTGAAAGAAACCTAACTTTGTCCCACATTGGAAAGGGAAGTGAGTTTACATTAATATATATATAATACATTTTAAAAAATAATTTGAATTGTATTGCATAAATTCTTTCTCTCATGCGTAGGGGTGGTGTAAATCAGAATTTAAAATGAGCCTAAAAATGTTTCACTCCATTAAAAAAATAAAAATTAAGGCGCATGCAAATGATGCAATAAAAATAATATTTGATTTTGTATATATTACCATAAGTATTATACACGTTACCTTATACATTACACTAGGCAAAGCAATAAGGTATTTCATATCATAACGTAAAATACTCTGCATAAATTAGTGGGATAAATGTGAAATTCATGAGGAAGACAACAATTTTACTTTTGTGTTTATTTTAAAACAATGTATAGTGAATTCAATGTACATATACAATAGAGTTAACATTTAGATCACGTTTTTAAAAAAAAAAAAAAATTTAGTAACAAGTTTTATATTTTAGTTTCATTTATTATTATTATTATATATATATATATATATATATATATATATATATATATATATATATAAGTGTACGTGAGGTTGGGTTAAATTTGTAGGTGTATGATTGGTGGTAGGTTTTTGTTGTTGAATTTGATTGAAACAAAGACTACCTAAATACCTAATAATGTTTAGATTTGAACAATTTGTGAATAAAAGAGTTGTTATAAATGTGTATAATAGATATAATTTTTATAATAGAGTAGGTTTCCAAAAGACATTTTAAGTAATTTAAAGACATATGGATTATCAATTACTAAAACTTCTACTTAGCGTTTCGTTGGAGAAAATTATAATTTCATTCCCACACAATTTCAAAGGTAAGCAAATTCCTTCATGAGAGAATTGCAATTCCGGTGAATTGAAATTTCCTCATTTTTATAGAATTAGAATCCATACCCGTCTTGGTATTTCAATTCCATGGATTTTATGAAGAAAAAGATATAACAGACAAAATTACTCTTTTTTTTTTGAACCTAAAATTGATGTTTGACTTCTCTATTTTGATTATAGTGTCTTCTTCTTCTACTCTCAACACAAAACGTTAATCAGTTAGCCAACATCAATTAAATATGCTTTCTCAAAACTCCCTTATCTATCTTATATCTTTAGTTATGCAATTCTAAAGTTGATTTACAATGTGTTATTTTTAATTTTAAAAAGCAAAATATGAATTTTGTCATTCAGGATTTGTAATAGTAATAATAATAATAATAATAATAATATTAATAATAACAACAACAACAACAACAATAAATAGATAAATGAAAATTGCACTTTTCGCCCCTAAGTTATATGATAATTGTAGAATTCACTCCTAATTGTTGATCGTTCTCACTTTTTGTTCCTAAACTATCATTGACATTGCACTTTTCGTCATTTTATTAATTTTTTGTACTCACTTTTCGTCCCAAAGCTATACTAACATTGCAAATTTCGTCCCTAACTTTTTGTTAGTAAAGAGACAAAAAGTGCAACGCCAATGATAGCTTAGAGACAAAAGGTTCAAATTTCCCTAATAATAATAATAATAATAATAATAATAATAATAAATATGGACATTTTAAACTTCATACTACTTATTTCCTTTCAATTCTCATATATACCAAATATTGGAATTGAAATTATCATTAATTCTATTTAAACCAAACAGTGTAATTTAAATTACCATTTTATTTCCACATTATTCATCTCCCATGAAATTGTAATTCTTTTCTTATATTTTTCCCTCCTTCCAACCAAACGTTTCGCTAAAGATTGTTTCACTTTACAAATGTTTGTAACAAACAGTTGTCAACATTACTAATCAACAATGTAGACTTTCATAATTTTTAAAATTCTTTTTCTAAAATTTGAAAACATGACAAGAATTTCGCCAAAAATAATACATTTATCATTTTCCATATTAATATTACTGCTAAGGTGGATGAAGAGTGGTGGAATGGTGGTCCATATTGGAGAGGACAGCTGTAAGGAACGGATGACAGCGACAGAAATCGGAAGGGGACACGTGGTAAATGGATTACCAGGTTTTTGTTCCCTCCATCATTATTAGGTTTTGTTACGATGCAGCGGCGGTCTCTTGTAAGTTTCTGAGGGGCCACACAGAAGTGGGGCCCTGCTTATATGTGCTGTGGGTCCCGCGCATGTTGATGCTGTTGCAGCCCTTTGTCTGTTTGTGTGTCATAAGGTGCACCCATCATCAATCACTTTGCCGCTACAACTATGTGATCTTTGGCTATGAAAAGTAAGACATGAGATAATTTGGTGAAAAACACACTATATATATATATATATATATATATATATATATATATATTAAAAAAAAACTATATATATTGCTTCAAATATCATCTATTCATGGCCTGCTACCGTTAAGAACGAGCTTACATGTGTCTCTTATAATAAAAATTTATTCATGACATTTCATAGTTCGACAAAAAAAATTTAAAAAAAAATCATTTAATCATAAAATTTTACAAAATTGATCTCTAAGAACATCTAGAGGATTTTGGCTCAGTTTTTAAAAATTTTAGTTTATGTGGGGAAGAAACATAAGCGAGAAATAGAAATCTCCAATTACGTATTGTAATTTTTGTAAGAAATAGAGAAAAAATACTTCGTAAAAAAAGAATAGACACATAAAAGACATGCGTGCTCAACTGGCGCGTGCATCTCACACTCTTGGTGAGTGCACTTAACTTTTTATGTTTTATTATTATTAATTTTTTAAATTTTCTCTTTCTTCCAACTTAGCATCAAATCTAACCAAAAAAAATAAAAATGAAACCATTTGCTTTGTTCTACGATCTATATGATTTAACTCTGTAATGTGTAAATTAATATTAAAATATAAAACTTATATACTTAAAAGTTAAAAAGTAATTTAACCATTAATGACAATTATACTTTCGTCATTGAATTATAAATAAATAACACAATCTGTCCTTCAATTATATTGTCTTTAACTTTTCGTCCTTTAATTATATATGAAATGCTTTTTTGTCTTTAAATTTTGTTAAAATTGGTTAAAAAGTCACTTTGCAGATAATAAGAAACCCCCCAAAAAAAATCCATTATGCACATAATTGGTGAAGTGAAAAATGACAATGATATAATTGGAAGATGAAAAAATTATTTTCTTATAATTCAATGATGAAAAGTGTCATTTTTTTTTCATTTGTTAAATACAAAAAAGGCCAAGTATAAACTAATACAAATGAAATATAGAAATCAATTCATTCCTACTTTTCATATACAGTAGATGTCGAGATTTAATACAAATACTCTTATTTTACTTCTTATTCCTAATTTTTTGATGTGATAATTGTAATTTGGGATTTGATTTGCTTTCTTCGTTCTTGTTCTTTTATTTTCCCCCATCTGTTTTCTTTTTGTCTCTAAAATCAGCTTTACCTATGATAATAAAAATTAAAGACAAATTTGTAGGTGTTAATTAGCAACAATGAGTTTTCCAAATTCACTATCAATTATCCACGAATATAATGTCAAACGTTTTGAAATAAACAAATGTAATTTTAAAAATGTCATCATATTTTTTTCTTATTTCTTATTCCGTAATTTCTTGATGTGATTATTAATAATTTGACGCACGTGCACCTTAAGTGTCAATTTTTATTTTTTTTTGTAAACCCCTTAAGTGTCAAATTGATGAACCTTAAAGTGTCAAACTTATGTAAGTGTTGGATTGGCGCACCTTAAGTGTTGAATTGGCGCACCTTAAGTGTGAAAAATGGTGCACCCTAAATGTAAAACGTATGCACCTAATTAAGTATAGAATTGACTCACCTTAAGTGTTAAAATAACACATCTTTAGTGTTAAAATGGCGCACCTTAAGTGTTAAAATTGACACAACTTAAGTGTAGAATTGCCTTAATTGTTAAAATGACGCAATTTAAACTTTGAAAATATGCACCTTAAGCTTTTTTTTTTTTTTGAAAGATATGCACCTTAAGCTTTAGAATTACGCACCTTAAACTTTCAACAATAAACAAAATTATCATAATGCCACCATTTTTCTTTAATTTATCTTCATTCTAGGTTGTTAATTCTGGTAATTAAGATCAATGGTTATGATTAATCTGCATGTTCCACCTGGAAAAGCTTTTGCACTTAATATCTTATATATATATATATATATATATATATATATATATATATATATATATATATAG
>NC_044919.1:12962397-13041291 GCF_003576645.1 Ipomoea triloba | reverse complement strand
AAATACACCACTCAATACATTGAGTGGTGTGTTTCATAATATGAAACACACCACTCAATGTATTGAGTGGTGTATTTCGTAACATTGAGTGGTGCATTTCTTAACATTGACTGGTGTAAACCGCACGGCCGCACGTAAGGGCGCGGCCACATTTGAATAAAATTCTATATATATATTGCAATATTGGTGGCTTAAAGGTTAAATTATTTATTTCTACTACACACAAATACATACGTTACTTGGTGAAGAAAAAATACCCAAAAAAGTAGCCGTTGGTAGTTACACAACGGTAATAAATTGGCATCCAGTAATGAAGAAGCACCACGGGGGGAAGACTCCTTATTTATGAAGTAGTGCGTACGTTGTAACTTGGTAGGTTAGCAAACACCAAAATATTTTATTTGATATTCCGTAGTATATGTGTTTCTTGTTTAGCTATTCCAATTCAACTTATCATAAAATATCAAGTACGAAATTGGTGTGACTTCTGAGGTAAATATATAGGGCCCTGCCTCTTCTAATATATCTTCATCATCCTAATGTCCATGCCATTTTATGTAACCAAAAAAGATGAAAACTATGAACATGGTTGCTGGCAGTCCTGTATTCATTTTTAACCTTTAATAAGGATTTCAAATACAGAGTCAATTACTCACCGTGGAGTTTGGGAAACATGGTTTCTCAAAACTGGGAGGAATTGGGTTGGTTCTCCAATAAGGGAAAAGAACCTAACTGTTAGGCTTGATTGACTTTTCAATAATGAGAATGAGCCTAAGACTTAGGCTCATTCATAGTTATTAAAAAAAAATCAAAATACCAGAAAATACTGAAACAAATACATATGTTATATAATAGTAGAATATTTTGGCAATTGATTTGATTTTTTAAATTCACATGGAAAAAAATTTAATTTTATTTTAGTTCAAAAAAACATTGAAATGTTGGGATGAATAAAAAAATAAATCCAATTTATATATCTAATAAATATAAATAGTTGGAGTTTAATTTTATGCAAATAATTTTTGAAGAAAAATTCAAATCGGTGTGTACCGCAATTAAGATTGAACATCCAAACTATACTACTTAACAAATATATTCATGATTTGCTAATTATTTAATTAAACTAATTATTTATGATTGTAATTATTATATTAATGAATAGTAATAATTGTGTATAGTTAATTAATATAATTTTGATTTGTTAATGACTAAAAAGAAAAAAATTGAGTTATAATAATTTGGTAATTAGGGTTCTGTATAATAAAGAGTAAATACGGTAGGTGGGGAGAGTAAATACGGTAGGTGTATTTTACACCTACCATATTTACTGTTTTTTATTAAAAAAAAATCAAAAATCGAATGAGCCAAACCGTCACTATTTGGAGAATCATGTCTCCTATATTCCTCACCGGCGAATGGACCCTCAAATACAACCATCAAAACGGGCTTTGCGTGTGGTTCTACTGTTCTAGCCTGCTCGGGGCAAATTATTTTGTGGACTCGGGTTCATCTTACAAGGTGGATCCATACACAATTTACCTTTTAAAAGTTCACAATTTGTATACTACGAACATGCAATGTTAGAGCATCCTTAATAGTTAAGGGTTTTTTTTTTGTGGTTTTTAAATAGTTTTTGTAAGTGTGATTAGGAAAAAGAATATGAGAGGAGAAAGAGATTAAAAAAATAGAAAAGGAAAAAAAAAAAAACAAAACAAGTTGAAGCAAATTGACAAACAAATATATATAAAAAAGGAAGAGATCAACGCGCCACCGAGCGCGTGCCCAATGCACACAACAGAGAGCAGAAATTGATATTGTTGACTGTTTCAAAAATTTGTTTTTGCAGATGAACTCAACCCATTACTCTCCTTCCTTTAATTTCTTTCCTCCCCATCATCATTCACTATTCCAAAAACCCTCAAAAGACTCCTATTATGGATGCTCTTAAAATATATATATATATGTAATTGATTACCTTGTTTTGTATCCACAAGTTTTTTCAAGTATTGTTTCAAGTACTGCAGTCAATTCCAATACTAAAAGTACACAATTTAATATATATTGTTTAATGTTTATTTGATTTATTCTTTGGCCTTTAAAACTATCATTAAACTTTAAAAGTTTGGACTTTAGAACTATGGTTGAGTATTTCAAAATTTAAATTAGTAAATTTGTTTAAATATTGTTTATACTTCATTATTTTTATAGTGTTGTATGTAGTGGTCCTAGTGGATATTAGACTAATAAGAGTCTTGAAGAAATTTAGAAAATAATTTGAATGATGGTAGCCATGAAATTAAAATATTATATGTTGGAATATTATATTAGCATATTATAATATTAGTATATTACTATAAATTAGAGAATAATAGAGACATAGAGTGTATTAAGAAAGAAAATTGGGTAGGCTAGCCTACCCAACTTGCCAGCATTGAAGGCGGCAAGATCAATCATTATTACGTGGACCGTGCACAACTATGTGGACTACGGTAAAAAACACATAAAGTACATTATTTTAACTCATAAAATATATTATCTTACACAAGAAATTTCATTATTCTAACGAAAAATACATTATACATTATTCTAACTCATAACATATACTATTCTAACACATAAAGTACATTATTCTAACTCATAAAATACGTAATCTTACCTCATAAACGTCATTATTCTAACGCACATAAAGTACATTATTCTAACACATAAAGTACATTATTATAACACAAAAAATACATTATTCTAACACATAAATTATATTATTCTAACACATTAAATACATTCTTACCCAGAAATGTTCGTTATTCTAACACGCAGGCGGAGCAAAGAATTTTTTAACATCAAAATGACATCATAAATTTTATTATTCTAATACATATAAAGTACATTATTTTAACACATAAAATATATTATTCTAACACATAAAATACATTCTTATCTCATAATGATCATTATTCTAACACGCACGTGCGAAGCAAGAAATTTTTTTTTTAACATCAAAACAATGTCGTTTTTTTTTTTTTGGAAGGTAAACATAGCTATTCCATTAATTCATAACATAAAACGTTTACATCAACGATCAATGAAATGGTAAACCATTCCTTACAGTCAGACATAGAAACAACTTTTCTAATTATGCTATAGAAAACTTGAATCGCAGACTGTTTCATAACTAGGAAGTTATGTTCCTTCAAGGAGCTTAAAACTTCATCAAAGATCTGGGTCTTCATCATCATTCTTTTTTGCTCGCCCATGATAAGATCAATACTTGCCGAAACCAAACTAAACGATTTATGCTAATGATAATGAAAAGCTCGTGAAAGTAACGAGAGGAAAAAGCCCGTGAAAGTAACGAGAGGAAAACACAATAAGTAACGAGAGGAAAACACAATAATAGAGAAAATAAAAAGTGGTAAAGCTAAAGTAGGGTTGGGAGTTCAAAGACTACCAACACAAACCCCAATATCTACCTACTATTATTTTATTCAAAGGGAAAGAAAACGGAAGAAGAAGATCTGTGGCAGTGGCCGGAGGCGGACAGAGCTGCAACGGAGGTCGGGGCGGAAGAAGAGCGAGAGTAAACGTAGAAAGTGACCAAAACCGCCGGCTCAAAACTCCATTAGAGCTCCGGCCGGAGGCCGGCGGTAGAAGTCAAAACAATGTCGTTTTTTAAACAATAATTTGTCATAGCAAGGAAGGCTAGACTACTCTAGGCCCTCTAAGTAGTGAGTCTCAAAGGCTTGCCCCATTCCGGCCCAATTGTTTTACCATGGACTAGGGTCCACTTTGCATTGTGGACTCTAGTCCAAAACAAGATTCATATTATATGTATGCAGTTAATACGTAGTATATTATGTGTCTTCAATTCACAAATTATGTATATATTACAATTAATATATTATATATCTGCAGTTCACATATTATGTGTCTACATTTAATAAATTATGTACTTGCAATTAACATATTATATACTTACAATTTATATATAGTTGCATAATCTGTTAGCTGAATGTACATAATATGATAACTGTATGTACATAATATTTAACTGTAGACACATAATATGAATATCATTTAGAACCATGGTCCACAATCATACAAGGTATTGATAACTCTACTTTCAATGTTCAAGACCTTGTGGTTTTTGAATAAAAAAAGACCTTGTGGTTAAATGATATTAATGTGACCGGATTTAGGATTTATAAGTGAAGTCAAATGATCCCCTCAAAGTTTGGTATTTATTATATATGTATATATTTTGTAAAATTTTAAAATTGATACATTAATATTAAAATTTTTAAAATTAATATATAGATTAAAAAGTACAACTTTCTAAATAAAAAATTCTCTTAATTTGACAAGTACAACATATTTGCAGTTTTTAATTAAAAAAGTTATTATTTATTTGATTCAACTTTATCTTTATTAATTCTTTTACTAGTGAATTGTTTGATACTTACATGGCGTTTGGTTGGGAGGAGGGAATTAGGGGGGAAAAGAATTGTAATTTGGTGGAATTGCAATTCACTGAATAAAGTAGGAATTGAAATTACACTGTTTGGTATGCATGAATAGGAGTACAGGAAATTGAAAGGTAAGAAGCAACAAAATGACTAAAATGCCCTTATATTATAGTATATGTTGTAGTAGTAATAATAATAATAATGATAATAATAATAATAATTCTTTCAATAATAATAATAATAATAATAATAATAATAATAAGTATAATAATAGTTATAATAATAATAATAATTCCTTCAATAATAATAATAATAATAAGTATAATAATAATAATTCTTTAAAAATAATAATAATAATAATAATTTTTAATTTTGTTTTAAAAAAGAAAAAATAAGATAAAGGGTATGGGAGGAGGGGCAAAATTGTCTTTATACCAACACAATTGCCCCTCATCTCCACCGAATTGCAATTCATGGGAGGTACCCCATGAATTGCAATTCATCATTTGAAGGGAATTGCAATTCTGCAGAATTGCAATTCCCTCCAACCAAACAGTGTAATTTGAGAATTCACTGAATTGCAATTCATCCCAAACTACACTCAACCAAACAAGCCATTAATGTTGGTTTTTATGTTTGTTCTAATTTTACATTTTAAAATATCAAAGATGTTTGTTCTCTTACTAGAGATAGAATATATATATATATATATATATATATATATATACACACACACACATACACACACACTATCTATTACTCTTTATAGGTTTTATGGAATCACGCACATAATAAATTGAGTATGAATAAATAAATTGGATGGGTAAAAAGGGTAATAATATTTCACAAGCACTAGGCCAAATAATATTGGCAATTCAATGAAGGAGTAAATACAAGACACAGTCAAAAAAACTCATAATTAATCATGAGATTTTGGAGATTTGAACCCTAGTCCAATTGTTGACATACTAGGCATGATATCACTGGATTAGATGTCTTAATGGTGAATACTTCATGATTTTAAAGGGAGCAAGGGGTTAATTGCACTCAGGTACAATAAGTAATTGTCATACATCGATAAATCATGTCCACCCATAAAACAAGTGGTTGTCATGCTTCAATCACCACCCACTTGTCGTGATCAAAAGTCCCCACGCCTCACCCTTCTCCTTAATTAACTAATATTAATTGTTTCCACTATTAACTAGGGAACTCGTAGGTATGTTGCACTTCTTCATTTTCTACTCTCTTATATATATATAAGTATATAACATGACTTATGAATTATGATATAGGATGGAGGGGTATAAAAAATTATATTATAGTAAAATGCAAACCTATAAAAGCGTTAGTTAGTTATTTATTAATATACCTTTGTCACATTCTACAATTTATTTTATTTCATAAAAATATAATTAAACAGATATTTTTTTTATTATAAATTCCTTAATATAATAGGTATATCATTCTATATTTTTGTATTAGCCATTGGGAGAATGAAGTAAACCCAACCACACTTTTATTTTATTTTATTACTTGAGCTCTTAAAGTAAAATAATATATATAATACTTTACAACTTTAAAGTAAAAAGAAATATGTATCAGCCACATATACACTAAAATAGGATGAAAAGTAACATCACATATAGATAAGTACGTGATGATAAAGTGGTCCCTAAAAGGGATAAGTTCTTTTGCAATTTGCACATTTATTTATATAAAAAGTGAAATAATTGGGTAAGGAAAGAGGAAACACTCATTTCACATAAAATTAGCAAAGAGAATCCTTTCATTGATATGAATCAAACAAATTTTGTCTTCCAAAACATGTGTGGGTATGTATATATAATATAGATTAGAGTAGGAATCAGTTCATTCAACAACCGATTACACAAAGTGAGAGTCCTATTTGAGTAGGATACTAACCTCTCATATTCTACAGGACAATTAACGTAGACTAAGTTACAACCACAAATACATGACTATAGAGTAAATAATAATAATAATAATAACAATACTAACACACCCCCTCAAGCTCTAGGTGGTAGCGCAGCAACATGGAGCTTGCCTCGTAAAGCCTGAAACCTCGAACCCGGTAATGGTTTGGTGAAGATATCCGCAAGCTGATCCTTCGTAGACACAAAGCTGACAACGAAGTCACCAGACGCAACTTTGTCTCGGACAAAGTGATAGTCGATTTCGACGTGTTTGGTGCGAGCATGGAACACCGGGTTGGCTGCTGGATAGGTTGCGCCTAGATTATCACACCATAAAGTCGCAGGTTTCCCGGAGTGGAGACCGAGCTCACGGAGTAGCGACACAACCCAGGTTACCTCAGCTGAGACATCAGCTAGGCCTTTGTATTCGGCCTCTGTAGAAGATCGTGCAACAGTACACTGTTTCCGTGAGAGCCAGGAAACAAGGTTGTCGCCAAAGAACACCGCGTAGCCACTGGTGGATTTTCTATCAACAGGACAGCCGGCCCAATCAGAGTCAGAGTAAGCATTAATCTCGGAAGACGCCGAGGCAGAAATACGCAGAGCATAATCCTGAGTGCCTTTAACATAACGCAGAACCCGTTTCAACAGACCCTAGTGATCAACCGTGGGAGAGTGCATGAACTGACAAAGACGGTTAACTGCATATGAGAGATCAGGACGTGTAATAGTTAAATACTGAAGGGCCCCAACCAGACGTCGATACTGAGTCGGACTATCAAACAAGTCAGAAGATGGCGTAGTAGACTGTGTGATAGCTGTCGGAGTATATAGTGGCTTGTAGTCAGCCATTCCCGCACGTATGAGGATGTCCTTCATGTAGCGTCGCTGAGACAACATAAAACCCTCAGCAACCGAAACAGTCTCAATACCGAGAAAGAAACTCGGAGTACCCAGGTCTCTAATCTTGAACGTAGTTGATAGTCGGTTCAACAATGTGGAAATCAGAGTAGTGTCATTGCCCATCATGATGATATCATCAACGTACACTAGCAAAAAGACCTTGGAATCACCAACAGTGTAGTAGAATAATGACACATCAGTTTTCGAAGATTTAAACCCTGTAGTAGTCAAGAAATCATGTAAGTGTTTAAACCAGGCACGTGGGGCCTGCTTCAGGCCATAAAGAGAGCGCTGTAGGTGACAGACATGACCGGGATGAGCTGGATCCTCATACCCCGGTGGTTGTTTCATGTACACGGTTTCAGATAGGTGGCCATTAAGAAAAGCATTGTGGACGTCTAGCTGCCGCATGGTCCAATTGTTCGAAACCGCTAGTGAAAAGAGAATCCGGACTGTAGTCGGTTTGACTACCGAGCTAAAAGTGTCGAAGAAGTCCTCTCCCGCAACTTGATTAAACCCCTTAGCAACTAGACGCGCTTTGTGGCGCTCAATGGTACCATCCGCTTTGCGTTTGGTGCGGTATACCCACTTACAACCAATAATATTCATCTGGGGCGTAGCCGGTACCAGTAACCATGTGTTATTATGTAGTAAGGCGTTGAATTCCTAATCCATAGCCTCGCGCCATTGTGGGTGCCCCACAGCCTGAGAATAGCAAGTTGGATCAAGGCTCGTCGTCAGGGCATAGAATTGCTCATCAGTGCCTTGTGTTTTGCGTCGAGTTCGCATGACATGAGTGTTGTGTTGAGGTTTAGCCCGAGGTGGGGTTTGTGATGCAGTTGAGTGTTGCTCAGTTGATTCCTGTGGTGCCTCTATTGGTAACACAGGTGGTTCATGAGCGAGTGGAACTGCTGTGGAGACTGGCTGTGAACCCACATGTACGGGGCTAACTCCCCAAGGTAAAGCCGGAGTGATTTGTTCAGACTCAACCTGTAATGAGGCAAAGGGAAAAGTAGATTCATCAAAGCGAACGTGCCGACAGATAAAGATTTTCCCGGAAGTGAGGTCCATGCAACGATATCCCCTAAAGGAAACATGGTAACCTAGGAAGACACAGGGAGTAGAGCGATACTCTATTTTGTGCTGATTATAAGGCCGGAGATATGGGTAACATCGGCACCCAAAGACTCGAAAGAAAGTGTATGGTGGTAAGGGTTTATGTAACCGGTAATATGGACTCTCAAAATTAATTGCAGAGGAAGGGAGACAATTAATCAGGTAAGTTGCAGATTCAAAGGCATAATCCCAATATTGTTGGGGTGTTGAGCTTTCAGCCAGTAGGGCCAAACCGGTTTCGACAATGTGCCTATTACGACGCTCAACACGACCGTTTTGTTTGTGTGTATAGGCACATGATTTCCTGTGAATGATACCTAAAGATTCAAAAACCTTATGCAGGCGACGGTATTCACCCCCTAAATCAGATTGGATGGCTTTGATAGAACGCGAAAACCGTTGTTCTACCATCACCCGGAATAAATCAAACGTTTTATAAATATCATATTTTAACCGAAGCGGGTAAAACCAAGTAAAACGCAAGAAATTGTCCACAAACAAAACGAAATAACGACAACCTGAATGAGAAATTAAAGGAGACAGACCCCATATGTCCATATACACTAAGTCTAATACATTTTCACTAGTGCTAACTACCGTATCTAACGAGAAACGTGACGACTTGCCGAGTTGACACACCGAACACAATTTTGCAGCACTAGTGTTATTTGTTGTGACCGGAACAGTTTTCAGAACTTTCTGGAGGACACGACTGTGAGGATGACCTAGCCGTTAGTGCCAAACGACTGGCGACGCCCGAGAGGTGACAAACGCTGAATGAACTCGCGGGATAAGTAGCTTGTACAAACCCCCGGTGACCGAACCTTTAAGCAGAATTTCCCGGGAATTGGAATCCTTCACATAAAACAGATCTTTATGAAACTCAAAGAAAACGTTATTGTCAGTAGTAAATTTATGAACAGACAATAACGGTAAACACAAATTTGGAACATGCAGAATTTGTGACAATTTTAAAGACTTAGACGTAGAAGGGATAGTCGCATGGCCAACACGGGAAATCTCCAAACCTGTGTCGTTACCCACGCGCAAAACATCGCCGCCGTTATAGGTGTCGGACTGCTGCATCATATCCGCGGCTGGAGTTGCGTGCGCGGAGGCTCCAGTGTCGGGAATCCATGCATCGGCAGCAGCAGGGGGATCACCTTCGCCGGAGAGAGCAACGTTAGCGTGACCCGCCGGCCGATCATCGTACCTGCGAAAACAGTTTAACGCAGAGTGACCGTGAGAGCGGCAGATCTGGCATCGCGGTCCGCCACCACGTCCGCGACCATTGCCGCCTCGGCCACGGTTGCTCCGACCTCTACTGTTCGTCGGATTTCGGCCGCCGCCGTGAAACTGGCCGCCACCGCCATGTCGACCGCGGCCTGCGTAGAAGGCAGAAGCAGGGCCATCGATCGGCGAATTGCCCGTCGGAACGTGAT
This sequence comes from Ipomoea triloba, assembly GCF_003576645.1. Classification (NCBI taxonomy): domain Eukaryota; kingdom Viridiplantae; phylum Streptophyta; class Magnoliopsida; order Solanales; family Convolvulaceae; genus Ipomoea; species Ipomoea triloba. The sequence continues at coordinate 13,031,430 of NC_044919.1, read as the reverse complement.
CATCAACCTAGATGAATTCCTAGGCCTGCAGCATGTCGGCGAGTTGCGGTAAGGTTACCTCCGTGCCTGTGACGGTGAGCGAGCTTGCCACCGAGTGATACTCCGGTCGAAGACCTCTAAGCACGTATAGGATTTGCTCATCCTGTGAAAGGTGGCGGCCGGCGAGGGAGAGCGCCTCTACCAGCATCTGTGCGCGACCGAGGTAATCCGCCGGCGTTGCATTGCCTTGCCTCAACGTTTGGAACTGCCCGAGGAGACTCAGGCATCGTGCTCGGGTGGATGAAGCGAGAGCCGACGTGACGGAGTCCCACACCTCCTTGGCGGTGGTCCGGCCAACGGCGAGGTGCATAACCTCGTCGGAGAGTGACGAGATGAGCATCGAAAGCAGCGACTGATCGTGCTGAACCCATGCGTGATACGCTGGATTGGCCGCCGGAGGGATAGCCGGGGTAGCGGAGGAGCCATCAGCCGCCGGAGCGGGGATCGTCGGGGAAGGACAGGGGATGCCGCCGTCGATGTAGCCGAGCAGATTTTGCCCCCGGAGAAACGGAATTAATTGAGTCCGCCAGAATAGATAATTGTGATTTGTGAGTTTTAGGGAGACAAAGTGATGAGCTTGTGTGAGGGGATTGGGGTTGTTTGCAGGTGCAGCGGCGGGAGGGGCTGGGTTGACGGCGGTGATCGATCGATCGGGATTTGCGGCCACCGGAAAACCGGGAAGAAAAACGGTAAGGTGATCGAAAAACGATTAAGGTCCCTAACCTATCGCTAGCTCTGATACCAGATTAGAGTAGGAATCAGTTCATTCAACAACCGATTACACAAAGTGAGAGTCCTATTTGAGTAGGATACTAACCTCTCCTATTCTACAGGACAATTAACGTAGACTAAGTTACAACCACAAATACATGACTATAGAGTAAATAATAATAATAATAATAATAATAATAATAATAATAATAATAATAATAATAATAATAATAATAACAATACTAACAATATATACTCCCCACTTGTGTATGTGTGTCCAATTACATTGCATTTAACATACAGAAATGGCCATATGTTAGTTTAAATAGAAATAATGTAAATCATGATAACTCAACAGAGAGGTTAAACCTTTGCGACCTTTGCTTCTTTCTTTCTAAACTTTACCCGTGTGACCAACTGAACTGTACATGTGGGCTAAAAAGAATACCCTTATCCTTGAGTGAGTATATGAGTTTAATTTTTATTTAATTTATTAAATGGACAAATTTTATTTGAATATTTGAAAGGTTGATAATTTTTAACTGACAAAGGGAGTGTGCGTGTATGATGTTTTACATTATAGCCTGCAGTTAGACAGTTGTGAATTGAAGTAGCTAGTGAAGCTCGCTGTATCTTTCAGTATATGAAACATGCATTATATTCATGGTTTGTCTTGAAATGTACACAATGTCCCACCTGTATTAGTGCCCTACACATATCATTCTAGTGCTTACTGGTGCACTATCATATGTTTTACATTGTAGCCTCTCTCTCTCTATATATATACTCGAATGATAACATATTTTTTAGGAGAAAATTAAAATCAATCTTAATCGTTCATTTGAAAGAATCTAATAGATTTTATGTAATTTAAAGAAAAATGTAATAATATTTTAGTAATTTTGGTCAATTTTGAAAGTACAATTTTAAACATTGTAGCGTGTAATTTTTAATACTCCGTAATAAAGTGTACATTTATGGATAAACCCCAAATTAAAAAAAAAAAAAAAAAACTAAATCCCAAAAGGTAAACCGTGCATACTAAACCCTTACAGCCCGTTTGGTTCGCTGGAAAATATTTGAAGGAAATGGAATTCAAATTCCATGGTAAACAAATTACCAGGAAAATGGATTCTATTGTTTGGTTGGTGGAAAAGAAATTACTGGGAATATGAATTTCATTGTTTGGTTGGGTTTGGAATGATAAGGAATAATGTGTATAATGACATAAATAACCCTACACAATAATAATATAATAATAATATAATAATAATAAGAGTAATTAATAAAGTTTGGTGGGGCAAAATTGTAACACTAGTTTTCCATGGAAAAAGTTTTCCATGGAAAACAAAATACCTAAGATTTCCATGGAAAATGTTTTCCTCATTCTTAAGGAAAACTTTTTCCATGGAAATTGTTTCCACCCAACCAAACAACATAAAAAGTCATTTTCCTCAACTTGTAGGAAAACATTTTCCATGGAAAATGTTTTCCATCCAACCAAACACCCCCTTAGTAGTAAAAATAAACTCATAAACCAAACTAAAAAGTAAAACACTAAACCAAACCCAAAAAAAAATTCTAAAAGGTGAACCCTAATTGCAATGCATTTTTAAATTGGTCAAAATGCATAGTGGTGGTAGATACAAATTTCTTAGTTAAAGGGGCTTTTAACATAACGTCAAAAAAGATAAATACATAATAAATAAATTTGATAAGTTTTCAGACATCTGGAAAAAAAAAAAAACACAAAAGAATCACACCTCCCCTATATAGGATTTACATGTCTTGATATAAAAAATTAGATCCCAATTGAACCAAATTTTTATAAGTCAAATATTGCACCAAAGGTATGAATAATATTCTTTCCTTTGAAATTCCCGTTAAGGTCTACCAAACGCCTTCTTCTAACAATTTATCATATGAGAAAGTTATTACAATGGTTGGTGTAGGCTTGAAGTTGGAGAACTTTGGGTAAACTAAAAATCAGATTATGTTTTTATAACATTGCTCTAGTGAATCGGATATAAAGTATCACTTAATTACTTACTTCTTGCAGTAGTATGGGTTCAGTATTGCCACAAACAATGTACATTTTGATTTATAATTTTTTTTAAAAGAAAAAACACATGCTTGGAAAGCTCAGTCAGTCGACCATAAATTGAGCGAAGATCGATGGCAACTATGGATGAGCAAGGATCCTCCAAATTCGCCTTAATCCAATATGTATCTACGTAAAATGGATGATAATGGATCCATATAGTGAAAATCCGTCATTAATGGATTGAATAGGGATGTGCAGTGACTTCTAAAATATCGGCTATATCCAATCCGCTTCGCTAATACATTACCAAAATGACGTAGTTATATATATATATATATATATATATATATATATATATATATATATATATATATATATATATATATATATATATATATATATATATATATATATATATATATATATATATATATATATATATATATATATATATATATATATATATATATATATATATATATATATATATATATATATATATATATATATATATATATATATATATATATATATATATATATATATATATATATATATATATATATATATATATATATATATATATATATATATATATATATATATATATATATATATATATATATATATATATATATATATATATATATATATATATATATATATATATATATATATATATATATATATATATATATATATATATATATATATATATATATATATATATATATATATATATATATATATATATATATATAAGGATCTACTGAGAACAGTAACATATGAAAGAAATAAGAACCAATCTCAACTTTACATCTATAAAATTCGACAGATTTGATAAGATTTTTTTTTTTTAAAATGTGATAACATTGCACATTTTTGCAAGTATAATCTTTTAATACTAAATGTGCAAATCTGGAAAAGTGTTAGAATTACAAAAGTTTGCATAGTAATGTTGATGATAATGACGAAAATGCCACCGCATTTTTTTTTAAAACAATTTGATTTGATTTGTCCGATTTTTTCAGATGTAAGACTAAGGTGTTCTTATTTCTCTCCTAAGTATTTGCTCTCATTGATATATATATATATATATATATATATATATATATATATATATATATTTATAGTCATAATCAAGTGTGGTCGCGTCTTAACGTGCGGTCAGTGCGGCCGCACCACTATATATACAGATATACACCACTCAATTTTAGAAAATGCACCATTAGGTATACATCACCAAAAAACACGCCATGAGATCGAGTTATGGTGAATTATTTTAGGTGTGCGGTGTGTTTTTATTGTGGTGCTATACATTTGTATACATAGTTGTGCATTCTGCACGGGGAAGCGATAGCGAAATTATTTTAGGTGTGCGGTGTGTTTTTATTGTGGTGCTGTACATTTGTATACATAGTCCCGAGCGATAGCGATTTTGAGTACTACTCATTGCCTCATAGCCTCATAGCTACTTACTTTCTCAACCTACTGAAGCACAAAGAGTCAACAATTGCCTCCACTGAGGCTCAAACCCACTCCCATCATCCATGTGGGAGTGTTAACCGGGACACCGGATGCCACTAGAAATATATGAATTTGGAAGCCTTGGAACTTTTCTAATAAAGATTAAGAAATATTTTTATTTTGTGTTGTAATAAGAAATTGGTTCCTAATTTGTTTGGATGAACCAATTGAAAATTAGAAAAAAATCAAAAGTCTTGAAGTTGAAGAAGGTTCAAAATAAAGACGGGAAATCATAAAAAGGGGATGGGAAAACAAGACATAGAATTAGGAAAGTAGTCAAAACATCCATTCTCACAAGAATTGATGTGTGTAGTATTTTAGACATATTTTTATTTACAATGATCCAATCGAGATGATTCAAGTTGCATTGAAAAGATAACTCATAAGGTTACAATTTTATAAAGAGATAAAATCTTAAATTTGAGATTAAAAAGGTTAAAAAAATCATGATAATTGTTGAATCAGTGAATCTGTCCAAAAAATTAAATTCAGCAACTTCTAAAAATTGTGCTAACCTATTTCTTCCTAGCTCCTATATGTGTGTGTATATCATCTTCCAAGAGGGAGAAGAATATATAGAAAGCACAAAGATACAAACTTGAGACTACACAATGTAAGTTCCAAGTTTTAAGTTGTGTATTTCCCATCAAATTTTAGTTTTCTGATATTAACAGTTTTTTTAATATTGATTTTTTTAATTAGAATTTTTATCATCAAAAGTTGGAATTGCTTGTGTTGAAGATTAATGAAGAATGAAGATTTATACTTTATATTTGTTTAATTTGAATTTCAAATTAATTATTTGTATTTTTAAAAAAGTTGAATATTTAAATTTTTTTTCAAATGAAATGTTTGAAAATTAATTATTTTGATTGTTTAATGTTCCAATTCTTGTATTATAAATTCTTTTATTTTTTAAACTTAAAATCTATCATCCAATCCGCTAAATATGCTATTAGCAGATCAGATCGGATCAGATTGGATTTGCACCCTTTTACGAATATATGGATGTAGATAAAATTTTTAAATCTATTTTTAGCATTTGGATACAAATTCACCTGAAATCTATTCGACACTCACCCTTAGTAGCAACATTGCGGAGTAGGAGGTTGGAGGTTCGATCCTCAAACCCTTGAGTTTGAGCCGGTCAGCTATGGTAACCTAGGCTGGTTTACCTCCTTGTGGTCTTTTGCTGGTTAGGGTCACAGGGCGAGGAGAAAACCTCGTTAAAGGAACATTGCAGAGTAGGAGAATTGAAGCACGAGAGGTACATGCAATGGGTGATGGGGATGGATGAAATAATGTCGGTGTTGGGTGTGAATTGAAGGCGACAATGTAATGTCCATTCACCTCACCGGTCTTCTCTTGCATGCACTTACGACGCAACAGGCGCGCACGCCACAACTAAACCTGTGTTATACAATCAATGAACCGATGCTCAGTGGCCCAGTAAGCTCCACCATCCACAATTAACCAACACTACAACCTTTGACTGTTTACCTACTTCGACTCCATCTTCCTTAGCACCGCCATTTCACACACGTCTACGTCTCATACAACTTCCTTATATTATTATTGTTCCTCAAATTTTCTAATTATATATATATATATTTTTTGAAATCTTCTAATAATTTGTTCATTCACAACTGAGGTAGTCTTTATTTCGATCTGTTTTTGCAATGCTCGCTTGATCTCCTTTAATCATTTTTTTTCCTTTTACAAATTCAAAATTTTTTGTACTTCTTGTTTTGTAATCCTGCTCTATTGGGTATGCATTCGTACACTAATTCTTAAAAAGTTATTAAGAAAATAACACTTTCACCTCCTGAACTATATGCTATAATGTTTTTTTTTTTCATGAATTATATATTTATCCATATTTTTTTCTCAATTATTTTAAAAGTGACAAGACAATTTTCCTCTTTCTGACTTTCTGTTAAATAGGCTTTTAGTAGTAGTAGTACTAACATGGGGTAAGCGCAAACAAGTTGGTTAGACTACTGACACGGCCGGCCATGGCCATGTCGGGCCAAGGCGACCGCACAGGGCCCCCAATTTTTGGGGGCCCAATTTTTTTTTAAAAATTATTTTATGTATAGTTTTATATTTTTATACTTGATAAATATTTTTTTAGAATCTATATATTGGTTTTAATTGTAAGTGAAAATAAAATTTTAGAAGTAATTGACATCGAAATTTGGGTGAATAAATTTGTATTTAAATATGCACAGAATGTCACTAATTTTAAATTAAATTTTGAAATGTATTTTTTCTTTGCTAAATTTTATGCATTATATTTAAACAAAAAATTTATTACTTTTTTACTTTTGTCATAAAATACAATAACTTGAAGTTTGGATTTGAACTCAATTACCTTAGTTATAGAGATTTTCTAGATCTTCTAGACTTCTATCTTTATATTTCAGGTCTTTTTGGATTATGTTTCTTAATTTTATAAATAGATATCTCTTTCTATATTATAATGAAATCTAAATGTTAAAAAAAATCCCTCTTCCCCTATATTCTTGTCTCTTTATTATTATCTTTGTGTTTTTCGTTTTACTATATTATATTTAATTAGATTGCATCTCAAAACAAAAATAGTGAAGGTCTAAATTAAACTATTAGACAAGACCCATATTTTTAATGGAACGGCCCTGACTACTAACTTTGTAATCATATTGTTTAACTTTCCGTGGGAGAGACTTGGCCTATTGACTTTCTTGATTTAAATCAGTTGGTTATGTACAACCTTTTTGTATTAACTACAAGTTTCTACCATATAAGTAACAAATTAATGCTAATTTATCCCCTTTTTTTTTGGTGGATGAAAGGGATCGACGGTCCCAAGAAAAAACCGAAAAGCTACCGAAGCCTACTGATAGCAACCTGCTGAGAGTCACGGTCAAGGAGCCTACGTAGCTCGTCTGGTGGGTCGTTCCAAACAGTTGTACCCCAGTCGGAGGTTTGACCCAAGTTCGCTAAATAATCCGCACTGGTTCCCTTCGCGAAGAACGTGAGAAACGCTAATCTCTCTGAAGGCGGCCATAAGCACTTTGCTATCCGAGATCAGCGTAGAAGAGTCTGAATCACTGCCCAGATCATTTGTAAGCGCACAAGCTAAGGATTCAGAGTCCGTTTCCACCACCACTTTGTCGAAACCACGGCTTTTGGCTAACCGGAGACCCCCACGGAACCCCCATAATTCAACAATGAAGCTGTTTGTGTTGCATATTTTTGTTGAGAAGCCGACAATCCATTAGTTTATCCCTTACTTTCAAAATAACCATTACTTTTTTTTTAATCAATGAATAAACTACAAGTTTCTACCACATAAGTAACAAATTAATGCTAGTTTATCCCTTACGTACTTTCAAAAAAATCATTAGTTTTTGTTTTGTTTTGTTTTTTTTTAATTAATGAATAAACTACAAGTTTCTACCACATAAATAACAAATTAGTGCTAGTTTATCCCTTACTTTCAAAAGAACCATTAGTTTTTTTTTTTTTAATTAGTGAATAAACTACAAGTTTCTACCACATAAGTAACAAATTAATGCTAATTTATCCCTTACTTTCAAAAGAACCATTAGTTTTGTTTTGTTTTTTTCTTTAAATCAATGAATAAACTACAAGTTTCTACCACATAAGTAACAAATTAATGCTAGTTTATCCCTTACTTTCAAAAGAATCATTAGTTTTTATTTATTTTTAATTAATGAATAAAATTACTAAGATAGTCAAATAAAGATTCGAACCAATGACATGTGACTAGCTCTTATATCAAATTGCTAATAATTGAATTACACATTTATATTTATGTTTTATATATTCAACGAACACCCACCAAACTTGATTTTAACGGGATCATGCTTCCATTTATTAACTTCACCCATTATATTGATATTATAATTCTTATCACATTTTTCAAGAATTATATCACTAAATTTTACGCATGAAACTTTCAAAGATATATTTTAAAAACATAATTAGAGATATATTTTAATTAAATTGACAATAGTAAAAATAAAATATTTTAAGTGATTAAAAAATCAAAATATTACTCTGTATTTATTTAATCGTTATTCAGAAAATCTTATTTAATTATAATAAATTAATTATGAATGTATTTGAGGATTACTGAAAGATTACATTGGTATAATTTTAAGGGGCAAATATAATCGATTTCCACTCAAAACCCATTTTTACTTTAACAATACTCCAGCCACAGACAATTTCTGTTGTGTAATCAAAATAGGTATCTTCTCTTAAAAGGTATATCATGTTCTTAATTTTTATTTTATTTTTTTAATTTCCCATTTGCTATATTTTGATTAATGTTTCCAGCAGATACTTCCGAATGAAGTTTAAGGAAGTTCAGAAATCAGAATCTAATCTAAGTCAAGCATCAACTAGCCTGACTTTGGGGAATAGAAATTGGATAGCACCACTTCATTTTTTTTTTAAATTTTTGTATAATATTTATTTTAGATTTTATAATTTTATTTCTAATTTATAATGAATTAGCCAATTTAATAGTAGCCAATAACATTACAAAAAAAAAAAAAAAAATCTTATGACCATATATATAGGGGAGGTCGAGAGATTTCAGGTGATAACACATCCTCTAAAAAGTGTAGATATTGAACACATTCAAACTCTCAATTTTGAAAAATCAAAGACTAGGATCTTACAATTACTAAACTTTTAAGTTAGGAATAATTATAAAATGGCATCGCTCTTAAAAGTTTTCAGTAATTAGAAAATTGACTCTGTATTTTTTTTACTAAATTCCTCAACCTATGATGAATTGCGCCTCATGTGCGTAAGGCGCAATTCTCACGTCCAGGCAGACGCGTAAATTCCTATTTGTTTTTCTTTTTTTAATTTTAATTTTAATTTAATTTTTTTCTTTTCTTTTTTTTTTCCTCCATTTTCATTTTCTCTTTCCTAATCACACATATAAAATCTCTTAAAAAATCTGTCACTATTGAGGAAGACCTTACACTCATATGTTAGAATATGTACATACATGGAAAGTGAGGAAACACCTTTATTCACTTGCAGTGTTTGTAGCTACATCAAACTAATAGTTGATTTGTCAAAGACTTTGTGATCAAGTGGCATAGCTGTAGCTCTTTCAAATGGAAAGTCACTACAGCTGCTTCAATAGGTTTTTTGTGTTTCAATAGGTTGAGAAAGTATGTATAGACAGATATTACATTGTAACTGAGTCAATACTATCTGATACCAATTGTCAGATTAAGCATTTACCACTATGTCGAAAGTTCGTCTATTTTTGTTAATGAGGTTTAAGCATTTACCACTTTGTCGAAAGTTTGTCTATTTCGGTTAACAAGGCTTGAATGAAGTTATTTTTAATTTAATTTTTTTATAACACTATGTCAAAAGTTATTCCGCCGTCCCATTTTATTTGTCTAGTTTGATTAACGAGGCTTGATTGAAGTTATTTTTAATTTAATTTTTCATAATAATAAGTTTAGTATTAGTATATAAAATTTATATATTTATAAACTACATTAAAAGTACCACTAAACACAAAAAAAAAAATTAAAATTAATTAAAAATTACTAAAGAAAATAGGCAATGAAGAAAAAGTTGATTTAACCAATGAATAATAATCAGAACATGCAAAATGGGACAGATGGAGTATCTAGTAACGAAGGCGCAACTTTATTTTATTATACATGTATAGTGGTCATTGCTATATTTTAATGATAAACTTGGCTCTCCGAGCCGCCGTACTTGAACTATTACATATGTTCGAGTTGACCTATTGAACCTTTGGACATTTTACCCCTTAATAAGTTAGGACTAAACTACGTAATTTTAGATATTATAGTTTCAACGTGTGAAATAACATTGTCTTTAATATTATTAAATACTCGACTTTTGGTAAAAATTTAAATTTTAAATTATATTTGAAACAAATTTCAGTTTACTATTTCTTTACATCATGCCAAATTTGACGATATTTTTCCATAATTATATATATAGATATATATATATATAGAATACAATGTTCTTTCTATTCATCTCCCTTGGCGTAAAAGACACCATGAATATAAAATTACATCATCACATATATAAAGAATACAACATAGTTGATATTCTTGGTCGTTGCATATCTAGATTAACCACTTGAAGTAATTTTATTTTATTTTATTTTTGTGTTTGATTAATAATTTGAAGATCCGGAATCCCGGGGAATAATGCCAGGAGCTATATCATATCATATTATTCACATCAATCACACAAATCAACTTGTCAGATTTCTTGATGGGTAAGACAAATCAGATCGCGATTAATACACTATCTTTTTTATTAATTTAATCTAATAATGTACATATATACCTCCGGATTTTCTGTTATTTTTTAATTTGATTCAATCCACCCAGCCTTCCATATGCACCATAATATATTTGTATGCATTTTCTTTAAAAAAATATTTTCGTTTTTGTTTGTTTGCTGTAATAAGATTGTATTTAATAGTATTTCTTTTGGGCGGCAATTATAGACCAGTGATAAGAAGGTTAATTATAAAAAACATGTTTGATTGTTTTATTGGGATTGAATCCACTAAAAATTGGGTATTAAAGTATAAAATGGAATAGGAAAGTACTAGTATTATTGCTAGGGGCGTTAGATTCAAAAGAGTACATATAAAGGCCACGATATTGGCCAAAAATGACGATCCAAACAATAGATAAATAATAAATATTATAGCCCTAGACTAGAGAAGCTTTAGTGAACCCAGAGAGATGATTTAAGGGAGACAAAGCACCCTATTTATATTGTTGAAGACTTCCATTCATGAAAGCTTGACAAGTGTACGACACTAGCTTGCCTTATTTTTTGCCATACACGTGTCCCCACTATTTGAATGTTAGTAATCTTCACATGACTAAGTAGAACGTCCTGCCCTTTGGTACACAAGAGATGGTGTGACTTGGTGATCGAGTTGGTACTTGTGCAAGTTTGATCTCCATTAGCAACACCCTTTTATCTTATTTTGCTCTATGCTTTCTTCTTTCTTTAAGCGAATAGATAGATTTCCAATATTCTTACTGAGCTAATAAAGATAGACACCACGCTCACACTAGGATCTTTCTCATTAAAATGGGCTTCCAGAGTCCCATGAACTCATCAACTTCCAACCAAAGATTAATCTTTAAATGATTGTGGTTTCTCAAAATTTTCTTTTAACTAAGATTAATGGCATTTACTCTCTGGCATGATATATTATCTATAAAGCTTAAAAAGAAAAACTCTTTATTTTGGACAAATATATCCATACCGTTATAACTTCCATCATCTTTTCCACTACTACTGTTACCATACACATGCATTCACCATATATTTTCTTATTTTTTTTTGCAATAATAATAATAATTTATACATATTATATATTAGAGTTATATGTTAGTTATTTTCTAAAATATAAATATCAAATTTATTAAAAGGTTTTACATTATTATTATTATTATTATTATTATTTACAATAATTTAAATATCTAAAATCTAAATAAATCTAAAATTTTAATATAAAGTACTAATATTTGGCACCTATTTTTTGCGCATCGCGCATAGAAAATACCAGTATTATCTATAAAGCTTAAAATGAAATTAAAAACTCTATTTTCATTACTTACTATGAAATGAGAGTAATATTTTTTTGGTAACTACAATGTAACATAACTGTAGTAACTATTTTACATAATATGTAGACTTAACTGGGATAAGACTCAAACCTATACTTTTTGTTTGAAATGGTATCAGTGATACCATAAAATCACATGATACTTGGTTGTAAGGGAGTAATATTAAAGAGTGTTTTATATGAGGAATATATTACTATTTACTAATTATAGTAAATATTATAAGTTGTATGACTAGTTCAATATGTATGGCTTTTATTCTAAGAGTACAATATTTTTTTTATACATATTATTGTAATTTTTCCAACTCACTCATAATTGTATTTTTCATTTTCCAGTTCGTCCTTTGTAAGATTGTCTCGTATGGTAATATTTTGAAATATAAGTATAATATTTTTTATAATCATTAAACATATTAAATTTTTACTAAATAAAAGTATTATGTGTGTGTGTGTGTGTATATATATATAGACAGAGAGAAAGCTAAGTTCTAGTTCAACCAGATCTTAACGTGCGGCCAGGGCGACCGTACCATTAGGTATACAAAAACGCACAAATTGTATTAAAAAACGCACAACAATAAAATGCACCAATGCACCACACACCCAAAAAATGCACCATACTTCACTACACCTAATGGTGCGTTTCTGAGCACTATGTGGTGCGTTTATGCGTACCTAATAGTGCATTTTGTGCTGATGTGTACCTAATGATGCGTTTTGTGGTGCATTGATGCATTTCTTTGTTGTGCGTTCCCTAATACTATTGGTGCATTTTTGCATACCTAATGGTGCGGCCGCACATTAAGGCCTGGCCGTATTTGAGCTGATCTGACATATATATATATATATATATATATATATATATATATATATATATATATATATATATATATTATTTTTTCGAGGAATATTCTAGCTAGAGTAAGAAGTTAACTATTTCCAATAATAATTTTTCTATAAAAAAAAAAAAAGAAGAAAGAAAGAAACAAAAAACAAAATGGGTGGGCCAATGCTTATTTATTTATCTAATTTAAAAAAAAAAATATTTAAGTAATTCTATATTTGACGGATTAATCCTAAATCTATAAGACTTGCTTATAGAGTTATTGTAAAGATAAATTTTATTTTAAATACTACTAACTCTATTAAAGCATAAGAGGAAGTAAGTATTGTCTCCACTGAAGCTCGAACCCACCACCTCCCATATAAAGGGAAGGGTTTGATGCCACTAGACCACAAGATCCTTGACATTTTTTATATATACACATCACATCCACGTTTTGAGATAAAGTTATGTGGCATCTGCATGAGGATGGGGATTGGGGCATGATGCCATGATATGATGTTCATTATTCATACATCTCACCATCATCATCATCATGCATGTTTGCTCTCAAGTGTACCTACCTGGAGCATACATACCCACATAGGCATCTACACGCCAGCGAAGCAACTATTTGTTTCGATGTGTGATTTTTTCAACCAAAACAATATTTATAACTAAACTATTAATGAAAATGATCACCAAACTCATAATCCATCCATGGTCACTAAATAAACTTATAAAATCAAACATTTTACAATAACACTGTAATTAGATATGGAATTTATAATATAAAATACAACAAAATATCTGATCTATCGTTTTAGTAACATATTAAATAACTATAATTTAAATACTTACTCCGCGGGAATTTTAGTATTTTAGCTATGAAAATCCGTTGATAAATTAAATATCCATTTTTTTTAATAATTAGTATCGGATTTTTAAGTTTGATTTTTCTTGTGATCCTTATATTTAAAATTATCATCTAAAACCAATAATCCTAAAATTGATTATATAAGAGAAATGTGTGGGTGTGTGTAAACGTTTTATGGAGTTTCAAATTAAATTTTTGATCATTTAATTATACTCGTGGTACAATTAAGTTTCTAAGTTATATGCGTAACCATCTTTAATCCTTAAATTATGTGTACAGTGCGTGATTTTAGTTTTTAAAGGACCAAATTAGACATTTTAATTTATTATGTTACATATTGATGGTAGAAATAGTTATCAAGAAACTAAAATTGTCACTTTGCACTAACTTAAGGCTTATAGATGATTACACATATAAGTCATGAAATAAGTCTGCACCATGAATATATATAACCAATGCTGAAAAAAATTCCTAATCACCCCACGGGAGCCTGGGGGCGCCTAACGCCTAGGCACCCGATTTTTATTTATTATTATTATTTTTAAATTTTTTTAAGAGTTGATAATTATAAAGTATTTAGTTGTTAATACAATAATACATTAATACTAAAGTATTAAATATTATCCTAATTACTTAAAGAGCATCTATAAAACTTAAAACCTATAATTGATTAATTGTAAATTGTATACAAATGAAGACGTTGGATTGGATGACGAGTGGAATTAGTTTGGCGGAGGAAAAATGATCTAGGAATTAGACAGTTAGTAAGACGATTTTTTTAGGGTTATTCACTCAAAACGATGTCGTTTGAGCGAATAACCCTTAAAAGAAATGACGCACAATGTATATTTGCCTGGCTAGGCGGCCTAGGTGCCCGGCCACATAGAAGGTCAATTCCGGCATTGTTCGAGGTGGGCGGGCGGGTGCTGGCACCTAGACTCGATTTTTGTAACATTGTATATAACTGAATGGACAAAAATTTAATTTTACCTAAGAAGAAATGTAGTGAAAATGTTGATCGAACAAATTTGGGATGTGCGTGATTAACATAAACAAAACATTATTTGTACTTTTAAAAGTATATATAAATTCGCATTGTGATCTTTATTAATTAGATACACGGTTAAAAGACACATGTCATTAGAATTAATAGTCAATAAGTAGTTACGTACTTAATTAAAAAGTTAAAATGATATTATACTCAATAGGTCGTAGAAAATTTGAACCCAAATAATTAAAGAGAAAAATGATGCAGTGGGCCAAAGAGGAAGTGCCACGAGGGCACCAATAATTAGCGCGAGCTCACAAAAAGACAGCCAATACCCATCAACCCACGTGGCCAGCTTTGATTGCTGAATGGAAACACGTGCCGAGTCAGCAGTGGGGCCCAGGATGGTGTCTGGTCCTACTGGGCAATAGCCAATAGTAGTAACGTGTGAATGTGAAGACTTTTGTCCACACTCGCAACATAAACAGCATCAAGCCCACCTTTGTCTTTGTGAACACAATGAATCGAATTTTCGAGCGAATTTTCTTGTGATGTTTTCAGATTTGGTCCACTCACCTCAATAATACTACCATTTTATGATCGTGTGTGGAATAAGGGGATATTCGAATTTTGTTTTCGATATTTACAAATTTTGAGTATTTTTTTTAGTCAATATTTTAATAGGATTATAATTTAGATATACTTAACCTAGTCGGGGTGTTGTTGAGTAGAAAGAGACTCATCCATCCTTAACCAAAAGTTAAGAGTTCGATCCATGTGCCTACAATCCAGACGGTGGAAACCTTGAACTACACACAAAAAAATATATATACCTAATCTGGACTAAATCATTTCAAATGAGTTTAAGCATACCACAAGAATGCTAGTTTTTTTTTTTTTTTTCATTATTTTTTATTTTAAGTTGATTTTAAGTTTTTTTTTCCCATTATATGTGGGATTAATATATACATTTTGTATTTGCGTAATAAGGAATTTTGAAGTTGATCAATCAATCATATATTCAAAAAGCAAAATAAGTTGATTGCTAATCCTCCGATTGACATTCATGTGTTTCTATTGAAGGACAGAGCATGGATGTTTTCGTCTAGGAGAGTGCAAGTCACAAGTTTATGTGTTTAGTTTGTTTAATGAGATTTTTGTCTGAAATTAATTATATTTTAATTTTTCATTTTGTTATATTTAAGTTTTTTTTTTTTTGAGAATGTTAAATTTAAGTATTAATATATATATTAAAATTTCATTTTGTTAAATTTAACTATTAGTATAAAAATTTTATATATTATATTAAAAGTAATATTATATGCAAAATATAAAATTTTAATATCATAAGAAAATATTGAAGAAAATAAGCATAGAAAAAAGTGTTTAGTTTAACCAATAAATAGTAAGCAAGACAATTAAAATGAGACAGATAGAGTAGTATTACTGCGGAATATATTTTATATATAACTTATTGCCATAATGAATAATATTGGTTTCATGCCCAATAACTAATTTGGATCACCATAAATTTAAACTTGCTTCAAATTTCGAGTTCAATTTTGACACTCTGATTATGTTGACATATAATAACACTGTACTAAAGACTACTTTTATTTTTACAGTTAAATGTAATAAATTTTTCACTTCAAAAAAAAAAAAAAAAAAAANTAATAAATTTTTCACTTCAAAAAAAAAAAAAAAAAACAGATTCGATAGATCTTCCATTCTTTCGAACATTTTAAAAGGATAAAAATAAGCGTAGAATGAACTGCCTTTGTGGTTGTGAACAGAAGAAATCTAAGGGTGTGTTTGGTTGGTGGGTTTAGGCCTAAGGAATGGGTATGAAAGTGATTGTTAGTGTTTGGTTGATAGGTTTTGAGAATGCTACTATGGGTTTTGAATACCCCATTAATGAGAAAACTCATACCCTTATTAAATAAGGGTTTCATTTCTCTTCTTCATTTCTTCCCCAACTATTAATAATCATTCCCATTCCACCCAACTACCAAACATGCTAAATACTTTCACCAAAACCCATTACCCTTACCAAGTATTTGATACCCATTCCTATTCCGATTCCCATGTGCGAACCAAACGCACCCTAAGTTTTGAAGGAATTCTCTTGTGATGTTTTGATATTTGGTGCACACTATGTTCCAGCACACATCAATATTAATAGCATCAAATAATGTTCCATGTTGTTGGCGTGTATATTATTGCTTTAATTTTCCAGCAACCCGGCCTACATCATAGAAAAAGATGTGACCATCAATGAACTACTGGTGCAAGTTTATACAAGAAATGAATTGAATATATTATTGGTACTTAGATTGACTGATGATATTCTGAAAATGTGGCAAAATATATATACACAGAAAATATAGAGAATGATGTGTGGATCAACCATTCAGAAAGAAATAGAAGTTCATAGAAGTGGTACAAAGTAATAAATGAATTATTAATATCTAAATAGACTATTCAGAAATATCTAAATAGACTTAAGTGATGTTACCTCTGTAGCTAATTAAATGTACACATATATATTTAGAAAAATGATATCCACCCATATTATTAAACAAATGTCTAGCATCTGTGTTTAGCTGAGTTACCATGATCTTGGGGTTGGAGAAACTTAATTGTTTAGTATGTAATTATTATTATTACATTAATTGCCCACATGAACAACTCAGTTGGTCATAGGGGTGAAGTTTGAAAACAATGACCCGAGATTGAGTCTCACCAGCAACGCTGTGGAAACAATGACCCTAAACGAAACAATGACCCTAACCTCTGAGATATGAAATGAGAGTTAGCATGACTAACTTAGTTGTGATTATCCTACTTTTACACAACTATATGATGTCGAAGTTTTTGTATGACTATTTTTTTTTATACTCAATATGAAATGAGATTGTCACATCAAGTATGTAGTTATTAATAGAAAGTAATTAACTTCCTAATGAGTTTATATCATTGTTCATATATTTAATATGTTAAATATATGCAGAATTAATGCATTGTATCTTGTTTTCAAAAAAAAAAAAAATGCATTGTATCTTAAAATTCGTCCCACTTCATATATAAATATAACATGATGGGTTAGAGAAGGTTTTATGCATGGTTTTAATTTGTATATAAAACTCGTTCTACCTAGCTTCAACCTAAAATAATAATGTATTTAGTTTTCAAAACCTACACATCCATGGTTGAGTTCAGGTGAATAAACATATATGGACTGAATTAGTTAGGATTGTCACTCCATATTTAGTATGGACAAGTGTGATATTATATTATAACTTTTTTTTTTTTTCTTGTGAGGATCTATTCATGACCGTTTAGTGTGGGGGTTCACAAGTGTTTTCCACCTTACTTTCAATATTACCCACGATTTTACAAGCTGTCATTTTAACATGTTGTGCACAAAATGGGGAAAAGGTAAAAGGTATTTTAGCAGTGTTCAAAGGATCAAAGCTTTTCTTGGATTATATGTATAAGTTCCAAAAAGGTATTATTATTGTTATAGTTGGGGGAATGAGTCGGGTGTACAGAAAGTGGTTAGACTTATTTGTTGTCAAGTGAGTTCCAAAACCATATTCTTTAAAACCACACTTTTCAGCCTTGTATTACTACTTCATACTATACGTACGTGTATGCATTTTAAAGGAGAATAATTTCCTCTTGGAAAACTGCTAGTATTTGCCTGGCTATTTTAGTTCTTGCAACATGGCCTTGCTATATATAATCTATAAAAAGTAATCCGACATCTCACTACGAAATTCACCAACAATTGCTATGTACACATCATACAAGCACTATATTTAAAGACTTTTAACAATTTATGAACATTTTTTTTATTTATTTTTTGCTGCAAAATAGCATCACATTCATAACGTATATATTCAAATATTCAGCAAATTAGTGTCATGTAAGTATACATGCATCAAAACATATTTTATATTAAGAGCACTTTATATTATGCTTTACCATTAGCATCATCTTTTAAGTTCTATATTATATATATTGATGTTTATCTTAATGAAAATTTTAACAAGATATCTTAACACTAGATGCCCTACCTCTAGATTATATAATGTATTTTTTGGAGTTCTAAGAAATAATAATTGTATCTAATATAGCACAAATTAAAGTTAGAAAATAAGGTTGCAATAAAAGTTAGAGCTATAAGCGCTTAGATATAGTATTTACTTTAATTTTTAGAATTACATATTTCTATATAGGATGCATCTGTTCTTATATTTTGACAATATCATCAGTATTTACCCATGTCAGAATCTAATTCAATATGCATACATACAAATAAGAAATACTTTGACTATTGTTTTATTAGCTAGGGAAAAAGTAGCATAATAAGGAATTCAAATGCATTATTTTCATTTCATCTAAAGATATGCATAGATAGGTTTTACTTGCAACTTCTTTTTTCTTTTTTTTTTGAAAACCGTTTTACTTGCAACTTTAATTACATGCATCCTCATTAACCATATAGGTTTACATGCATGAGAATCACCTTTTACGTAAATTATATTCATATATAATTTAATTTTTCATTTTGTTAAATTTAAGTATTAGTATATAAAATTTATATATTTAAAAATTATATTAAAAGTAATATTAGATGAAAAAATTAGATTTTAAAATCATAAGAAAACATTTAAGAAAATAAGCATGAAAGAAAGTGTTTAGTTTAACCAATAAACAGTAAACATTACAATTAAAATGAGATAGATAGAGTAGTATTACTACAGAATATATTTAATCTATAACTCATTGCCATAATCAATAATATTGGTTTCATGCCCAAAAACTAATTTGGATCACTATAAATTAAAACTTGGTTCAAATATCGAATTTTAATTTTGACAATCTGATTTATATTGACCTATAATAACACTAAAGACTACTTTTATTTTTACAGTTAAATGCAATAAATTTGTGACTTCAAACAAAAAAAAATAAAAAATATTCGATCTTCTATTATTCTTTCGAACATTTTAAAAGGATACAAAGAAACATAGAACTTCCTTTGTCGTTGTTAATTAACTGAATAAATCTAAGTTTTGAAGGAATTCTCTTGTGCTATTTTGATATTTGGTCCACACTATGTTCCAGCACACAATAATAATAGCATAAAATAATGTTCCATGTTGTTGGCATGGATATATTATTGCTTCAATTTTCCAGCAACCCGGCCTACATCATAGAAAAAGATGTGACCATCAATTAAACTACAGGTGCAAATTTATACAAGAAATGAATATATTATTGGTATTTAGATTGACAGATGATATTCTGCAAATGTGGCAAAATATATATACACAGAAAATATAGAGAATGATGTGTCGATCAACCATTCAGAAATAGAAGTTCATAGAAGTACACAGTAATAAATGAATTATTAATATCTAAATAGACTTAAGTGATGTTACCTATGTAGTAGCTAATTAAATGTACACATACATTTAGAAAAAAAATGATGTCCACCCATATAATTATTAGAGCAAATTGCCATTTTGGTCCACTGACTATAGGGGTCCTCTTAATTTCAGTCCACGACTTTCAAAAGTGTTAATTGCATACCATGACTTTTCAATTTGTATCAATTTTGGTCACTCCGGCCAAATTGCCGACCAAATTTCGCCGGAAAATTTTAAAAGTTAAAATAATGAGGGCATTTTTGTCATTTTACTTCTTGTTCTTCTTCTCCGGCTAGTCCTTCCTTTCCGACGGCAGAGTAGGCAGCCATAGACATCCTTCAAAAGCTCCAATGGACCATAACTTGTTTTTTGATACTTCTTAATTCAAAAGCCCCCAAAACTGCGTATAGATGATCAAATAAAGCCTTGCTAGATCTGCATCATCCAAAAACTAAAGAACGCACACATTTTTTGCAATTTTGCTCTTTTTGAACAATAAATTCGAAAGATCAAATATTGCAGGGACCCTTTGCAAATTAGAAAGAAACAAAAAGCACAATCCATTTGGATTGATGCAAAATTTTAAAAAATAATTAAATAATGAAGCACGTACTTTCGGTGTTGGTTTAGAACGTTGTTTTGTTCAATACAGAAAATGCGCCCCCGGCACGAAGGAATGAAAAGAAAATAAGGGAAAGCTGAATCCACAGCTGCAAGTTATGGTCCATTGAATTAATAAGTATCAAAAAACAAGTTATGGTCCATTGAAGCTTTTGAAGGATGTCTATGGCTGCCTAGTCTGTCGTCGGAAAGGAAGGACTAGCCGGAGAAGAAGAACAAGAAGTAAAATGACAAAAATGCCCTCATTATTTTAACTTTTAAAATTTTCCGGCAAAATTTGGCTGGCAATTTGGCCGGAGTGACCAAAATTGATACAAATTGAAAAGTCATGGTATGCAATTAACACTTTTGAAAGTCGTGGACTGAAATTAAGAGGACCCCTATAGTCAGTGGACCAAAATGACAATTTGCTCTAACTATTATTATTACATTAATTGCCTGCGCATGCATGAGTCACGGGGGTGAAGTTTTAGAAAAATGACTCGGATCGAGTCTCATTCACGGCATTGTAGAGCAGTCTCTCAAAGTGAGGGGACTCCTTGTGGGCAGTAACAAATGTCTAGCCTTTGTGTTCAGCTGAGTTACCATGATCTTGGGGTTGGGGCCTTTGTTCAATAAGCATATAATTATTATTATTACATTAATTGCCCATATGGATATCTCAGTTGGTTATAGGGGTGAAGTTTGGAAACAATGACTCGAGATCGAGTCTCACCAACAGTAATGTGAAGCAACCTCTCAAATTATTATTACATTAATTGCCCACATAGGCAACTCAGTTAGTATAAGGGTAAAGTAGTGTGACCAACTTAATTGTGGTTACCCCAATTATTACTACGACATTTTCACAACTATATGGTGTAGCAGTTTTTGTATGACTATTTTATTTTTAAAACTCAATATGAAATGAAATTGTCACAAGTATGTAGTTATTAATAGAAATTAACTTCCTAATGAGTTTATATCATTGTTCATATAAAAATATATGCAGAATTAATGCATTGTATCTTAAAATTCGTCCCACTTCATATATAACGTGGTGGGTTTGAAAAGGTTTTATGCATGGTTTTAATTTGTATGGTTCTACCTAGCTTCAAACCTAAAATAATAATGTATTTAGTTTTCAAAACTTACACATCCATGGTTGAGTTCAGGTGAATAAACATATATGGACCGAATTTGTTAGGATTGTCATTCCATATTTAGTATGGACAAGTATGATATTATATTATAACCTTTTTTTATTTTTTTTATTTTTTTTATTTTTTATTTTATCTGTGAGGATCTATTCATGACCGTTTAGTGTGGACTGTGGAGGTTCACAAGTGTGTTCCACCTTACTTTTAATATTGCCCATGATTTTACAAGCTGTCATTTTAACATGTTGTGCACAAAGCGGGGAAAAGGTAAAAGGTATTTTTGCAGTGCTCTAAGGATCAAAGGCATTCTTGGATTATATGTATAAGTTCCAAAAAGGTATTATTATTGTTATAGTTATAGTTGGGGGAATGAGTTGGCTGTACACAAAGTGGTTAGACCTATTTGTTGTCAAGTGAGTTCCAAAACCATATTCTTTGGAACCATACTTTTCAGCCTTAGCTTGTGTTACTACTTCATACTATACGTGTATGCCTTTTCCATTTCGAAGGAGAATAATTTCCTTTTGGAAAACTCCTAGTATTTGCCTGGCTATTTTAGTTCTTGCAACATGGCCTAGCTATATATAATCTATAAAAAGTAATCAGACATCTCACTACGAAATTCACTAACAATTGCTATGTACATCGTTCAAGCACTATATTTAAAGACTTTTAACAATTTAGGAACATTTTTTTTTTCTGTAACTATACATCACATCTCTCATCTTATATTGATGAAACATATTTTATATTATCTTTAGAGCACTTTATAATATGGTTTACCATTGACATCATCTTTTAAGTTCTATATTATATATGTTGATGTTTATCTTAATGAAAATTTTAACAAGATATCTTAACACTAGATGCCCTACCTCTAGACTATATAATAATGTATTTTTTGGAGTTCTAAGAAATAATAATTGTATCTAATATAGCACAAATTAAAAGTAGAAAATAAGGTTGCAATGAAAGTTTGAACTAAAATCACATAGATATTAGCATCATTCTTTATTTTTGACAATTACATATTTCTATATAAGATGCATTGTTCTTATATTTTGACAATATCATCGGTGTTTACTGTTGTGTTTCCATTCAACCAGAATAGAATAATTGTTGAGACTTTTTTCTCAACCACAATAATTGTTGAAGCTTTTTTCTCAACAAAATAACTATTTGTGGAGCTCTAATTAAGCTCTTCAATATGCATATATACACACAAATAAGAAACACTTTAATTTGACTATTGTTTTATTAGCTAGGGAACAAGTAGCATAATGAGGAATTCAAATGCATTATTTCCATTTCATCTAAAGACATGCATACATCGGTTTTACTTGCAACTTTAATTTCATCCTCATCATTAACCAACCAAATATATATACAATTGAACATAAAGTCATCAAAGAGAGAGGGGTTTACATGAGAATCACCATTTACATAAAAATTATGGACAAATCGTAGTCATTGAAACTAACAAATCAATGGCTATGATTGAACATAAAGTCATCAAAGAAATCTACATAGTTAGCATGTCAAATTTCTCAAAATCATGTTTAAAAGGCAAATCACTCCGGCAAAAACCCACTACTTTCCTGTCTAAATAGGGGTAGAGTCCAAATTTTCCTCACATTCTATGCCTACCCATTCTAATTCACACCAGTAACCCAGAATGCACAACGATTGTACAAATGTGCATGCAAGAGTTTGTGTTATAAATATTGCAAACTTAAAAGTTTGCAATAATTATAAATTTGATCTTTTATATATATATATATATATATATATATATATATATATATATATATTTACTGATACCTGCAACTACTATTGATGAACCCTGATGGGTGGCTATGATAAGTTTTGACTTCTAACTTGTTACAAGAAGACCTTGTTCCTGCTCTAAATCACCCAAAATGCACATTACGGAGCGTACAAATGCACAGATATGGAGACCATAATGCACACAATATTGCAAAAATATGAAAATCTTACATTAAATGTGACAAAAATAATACTGAACTTGTAAAAAATAATACTCAACCAAATATAATAAAAGTGACATAATTAATTATTGTGGGACCAAAAGTTAGAAATAATTCATTTATTATAAGTAGTTGCAACAATAAGTGGTCCTCAACAAGGCTTTTCAGTGATAAAATAAACTGCTTCTGATGGATACCATACAGTGACAGGAAATTTGAAGCAAGAAATATTTAGCAATTGATTATGGACTACGACAATCTATATATTTTTGGATGGCAGAGGAAATTCTCTTCACTATTGATTGAAGTGTGTACTGAAAAACTCCGCATTATGATCTTAGATATTATCATAATATTTTGTTTCATATATGTTTTTATTTAAAATATATCTCAAATTTATGGGCAGAGTTTTATTACATATATGTCATTAGTAATTTACGTAGTGTATTGTTTGTTTGTTTGTTTAAAAATAAATTTCTTATTTATTTATTTATTTATTTATTTTTGAGTAGTATTGAGTCGGCTCGACCACAAAAAAGATCGTAGCGAAAATAGTTTTGTGATTATTATTATGATGAAAATAGTTGATAATTTTGTTTGTGGAAACAGTTCTTTGAGTCGAAAATCAATATAATGGTTAGACATTGTCGTGGTACGGAGTATAATTTAGTGCACTAGATAATGATGTAGAAGGTGCGACGTGTTAAAATTGTTGAACATATGAAAAGGTCAATGCTAATAATTTCGACTCATTAAATGAAATCTGTGAGGTGTTACTGTGTTAGGGCGTATATCATTCATGCCAAACTGATGATTGATCACAATTATTTACTGTTGACTGCTATATATTGGAATTCTGGAGAGTTCTTTAGCAATAATAATCTATTCTAATAATATTTTTTTGAAAAAAAAAAAAAGAAGTTAAATAATTGTTTAAACAATCATTATTGCGTTGGTCCAAAAATACATAAAGTACATTATTCTGATTCATAAAATACATTATTTTAACACATAAAGTATACCATTCTAACTCAAAATATATTATCTTATCCCATAAATTTCATTATTCTAAGAGATATAAAGTACAATATTTTAATACATAAAGTATATTATTCTAACTGATAAAAATACATTATCTTGCCCCGAATGTTCATTATTCTAACACGTGCGCAGAACAATGAATTTTTTTTAACATCAAAATGATGTCGTTTTAGACCATGATCTAAACAATTATGTGGATCACAGTCTACACAATAATTTGGCCACATAGGTTACAATAGTGCAAGTTAATGGATTAAAACAATTGTGTGGGGTAACCAGTTTACTTGGCGTGAGTGGTTGTGTACTCTCGTCTCTTAAAGGTGCCTCTTACGGTTATGACCTGCTCTAGACACACTACAAGAAATTTCACATTTAGTGATAACAAAAGTTGTCACTAAAACTACCAGTTTTGGTCACTATTGAAATTAGTGACCAATTTTTGAAGTCATCACCTGTCGTCACTATATCCTCCGTCACTATTACAATAGTGACGATTTTTGAAAAGTTGTCACAATTACTCAAAATTTTGTGACAATGTTTGCATACACTAAAAGTAGTATTTAAGTGATACCAATAGTGGTCACAATAAATGTACAATTTGTGACCAAATATGTTTTTACAAAAAATTGATCTAGTGACAACTAATATCGTTGCAATTAATTATTTTATTGTGACAACACTTTAGTCACAATAGTTGTACTTATTTGTAAGAATTGTTCTTCTTCACTAATATCTTTAAAAATAGTGGAAACGTATTTGTCACTAAAATACTGAAAATTAGTGACAAAATTTGTGTCACTAAAATTTTCTTTTTGGTAAGAAAATTTGTGTCACTAAAATAAGTTCAAATAGTGTCACTTTTGTCATTTGTCAATCTTAATGTTTTTATAAGTGACCATTATTTGGTCACAAAAATTTTTTTTTTTCAAATAACACTAGTCAAATGTACACAATATATATTTATTTATTTTAAAATATTGTATAATTCAATGTTTAAATGTTTTAATTTAATTATTATCTAGAATAAAATAATTCATTCAACAAATGTTACTCTTTTCAAATTAAAATATATACAAAAAGATACCTCATTGTCTAACAAATATATGTTGTAAGAAATACAGAATCCAAATAAAATTTTTTTAAAATAAAATGCCTTGATTATTCTTCACTTGAGGTAATTGATGGGGATGCATTGCTTAACACATTTGGAAGCCCTTGATTACTTGCTATGTGAGCAAAAATTTGCTTGATTTCAGCAGCTTGTTCCTCTAAAGCTGCTTGTGCGATTTTTTAAAAAATTTTGCACTTCTTCTTCTAAATTTTTTCCTACAGTAAAATTAAAAACAACAATATATAAGTATACAATATTATATATAATAAGAAGAAGATTAAATTTTAAACTCAAAAAATTTAAAATAATCATATCACCTGTGCAACAAAAAATATGTTCTTCTACTCTAGGTTCAATGTTTGATGCTTCAACTATCTTGTTGAGTTGTTGATTAGAAACATCATTGTTATGATGGCAAAGCTAGGAGGCATTAATGGCCAATATCTCTCATCCTTCCATCAGCATAAAACTTAAGCTTATTTGAGGTTCAACAAGTGTATCCACGTTCAGCAAGTGTGTGATGGCACCTTTAACATTTTGGTCGTTCTGGCAACTTATACTTGAATAATTAAGACAAGTCAAGGAAAAAAGAAGCATTTAGGTCTCTAAGTAAAAATCAATTAGTTAATGGCACCTTTAACATTTTAGCCGTTCTAGCATCTTATCAGTTATCAGTCTTATAAAATACTTGTAGCCATGGATTGGCATTGAGAGAACTTATTACATTTGGCAGAAATAAACCTTATTTTCAAAATCTAAGCAAATAATGTAACTCCATTGCAAAGCAAACGTGGACACAAGTTAAAAAAAAATAAGGTAAAAAAAAATGCATAACTGATATGAACAACAGTTAACGATAGAATTGAAAAAATCATATATAATCCGAGATATTTTTACCTTCCAAGAATACCGTGGACCATGACAACAAGATGGTTTGGGGACGAAGCACCGGACTCTTTACAGCTATCGATATCCTGGTCGCCGTTCACCGATTCTTACGAGCACACAGTTCGGCCGTTTCTCATCTCCCTCCTTTTTTGGAACTTTTTCAGTTAATATCTCATCTCATCTCATCCGGGGAGCTGTTGCGTGTGCTGCTGTACGAAGATGGAGAACACTGACGTAGAGGAGCTTGATGTCTTGGACCAGCGATGATGGCTCAACGGTGGTCTTCGCGGCGGACGATTGACGTCATCGGAGAAACAGCGTACGAAGAAGACGGCGGACGATTGTGGGGAGGTCAAGGAGATTTGGAGGCGATGGAATTTGGTTTTGGAGGCTATGGATTTGGAGGGAGATTTGATTTTTGCTAAGTTTTGGGATAAAAAGAAACCCTAGTTTTGGGATAAAAATCCTATATTTTAAATAACTAATTTGTTGATAATGTACACAAATAATAAAAGATTAAACTTATTCAATAATTTGATTAATTTAAAATTAAATTACCATGTAGGTGAAATTGTTGCCTAATTAATCAATCAAATTAATAATTTGATTATTTCAATTAATTGGTCGAATTAATTAATATTTTATTGTATAAAATATTTATATTATATATTTGATACAATCATCTTGTACAAAAAATTGTACTAAGCGGATGACTCTTAATGTACAAACAATAGACTAATATATTCAATTAATTTGATTAATTTTGAATCAAACTAATTGAATTTTTATTTTGAGAAATTGTTATCTAATCAACCAACCTAAATTATACTTTATCTAATTCGATTAATTGGTCTAATTAACCAAATTTTTATTCCATATAATTTATTTTATATTATATATTTGATACAACCATATTATTATAAAAATTGTACTACGTTATTGAATAGCTCTTAATGTACTAATAATACACTAATGTCGTTAGGGTAGTTATTCAATTAATTTTGAATCAAACTTAGGGATGAAGATGCCATATTGATAGCAGAACAAGCAATCTCTAGGGATTGATGTGGCAACTTAGTAAAATAAAAGATAGTGAACTTATATGTCACAAAAAAAAAGTTTAAAAATGTATGATTATAAAATCTATTTTCACAATTATATTCATTTTAAGATGCACTAAATAGTTGCATTTTAAGTGACCATAATATTTAATACCTAGTTCACACCAACTTGAATGCAATTTTAGTGGAAAACATTGATTACAACATAACTTCACACAATATTCATCTATTTAATTATAGTGACAAAGTCATTGTAACAACTAGTTACTCGTCACAATTATTATAAATTAGTGACATAACTTGAAATCAACACAATTATTATCACAATTTACTATTTTTGTCACGGAATTATAGAGCGTCACAAATATTTTTAACAATTTCATCACAGAAAATGACAATATTAGTGACAATAGTATTTTTTTCTCACAATTGTTTTTCATTTATAATGGTACTAACCAATTGTATTTTTATTGACAAAAAAAGTTGTCACAAATATTATAAACAAGAGTGGCCAACAATTATTTGTCACAAAAAGTACAAAAAATTGTGTCCGCATTATATTTTGTCACAATTACATCCGTTCCCGCCATAATTATAATGCCGCCAAAATGCACATACATTTAGTGACAACAAATAGTGACAACGTATGTTACGACACTATTATTCTAGTAATAGTGACAACTTAGTTGTAACAAATACTTTCTCGTCACAATTACCATACTATCCGTAACCAAAAAAAAGTTATCACAATTATCCCGTACAATAGTGTCGATTTATTTTTTTGGTCACAAAAAGGGTATTATTTGTGACTAAATTACGAAGTGTCACAAAAGATTTGTCACTAAATGTATTCATTCTTGTAGTGACACCTCATGGTCTGACACAAAAAAAATAAAAAATAAAAAAAAATGGCGTGGGGGTGTTGTTAACCACAAACAGTATATGTGGGTAGAAGGCCCAATTTTTGGCAATGTTTTCTCCAAATTGACAATATCATTAATGTGAACTAAAAACCAGAGTATGGAGTGACCAGAAATCTCAATCACAATTCACAACCAACCAACTCCATAGGCCACAACTATTACCAAAATTCCACATAAAAAAAGATGCATCTATCCTTCGCATAAAATAAGATGAAAGTTGTATTGTGCATGCTTCAAGATTTTCTTGTGCAAGGCAACAAAGCAAATTATACTATGCACCATGGTCTACATTGCAACGTGAATCACAGATAAATATTCATTTTTAATATACTGAATGTTCCTTTTAGATAGTATACCAACTAAATTTAGACTTTTTGTACACAAAAAGTCAACTTTAAAAAAATAAGCATTTAATATATTAAAAATGAATCTTATTTCAATGGTTCCAATTGTATAATGATTGGGCAGCAAGTGGGTTGATTATATTGAGTATTTTAAACTAGTGGGCACAAAAAATGTCAATCATATTACAAGAAGTACGTGTGGGACGAAGTGAAATTATATTGCTAGCTTGTACTGGCCCATTTAATATAGCCCAACATTAAGTCTCTGTCGTCCTCTATTGATCCAAATCAACCGGCCTACAAAACTAGCCCGGTTAATATTCTTTGGAAATTTGAACATGAATACAAGATACATTTTTAATATACTAAAAGTAAATTATTTATATGCTGAATGTATATTATTTGATAGTATATCTACTATATTAATAAGAGCCAAAGAGAGTTAGGCCTAAAATGGGTAGAAAAAATGGCGGTCAAATTATTTAATCAAATGGATGGTTCAGATGAATTATTTAATCGAATAAATGGTTAAGATAATTCAGATTAATATTATTAATAGAGATTACCTAATTTAACCTTACTTTTATGATTATCCGCTAAGTTTTCCGTTAAATATTTTCTTCTCCGTTAATATTCCGTTAACTTTTAACTTACTCATTAATTTCTATAAGAAAGATCTTAGGTTCGAACCTCATCTCAATCAAATTTGACATAATTAAGTTTCTCACTCTATTTTACTCTTATTAAATTAAATAAATTAGTAGCTACAACAAAAAATGATACATATGTATTTCTTTAATTTAGAATTATGTGTCTACAATACCTTTATTTGAAAAAAGCTATTTATTATCAAAAAATTAAATTAAATAAGAGAAATAATTTCATTAGTTATATTGTCTTTATTTTCTCTCATGCAAAGATTCTTTACATCCAAATTTATCAATTGATATTCATTACATTGTCCATTATCTTATTTTTACAATATCTTGTAATTAAATATCAAAGTTATAGTACAAAATAATGTTATATATTTATTTACCAAGTATTTTATTAATACTATGAAAAAAAATTTTAAATAATTTGAAGCTAATTATATTAACTACTTGGGGATTGGTTGACAAAAAGAGTACTCAAATAACAACCCAACAAATTGAAGCGGAATCACTCTATTTTACTCTTATTCAATTAAATAAATTAGTAGTTAAACCAAAAAATGATACATATGTATTTCTTTAATACCATGAAAAAAATAAAAAGAAATAGTTTGAAACCAATCATATTAACTACTTGGGGGATTTGTTAACAATGAAAGTACTCAAATAACCCATTACCCAGCAAATTAAAGTGAGAAACTACCTTTTAATATCTTTAGAATACATAATATTTTAAAATTTCTAATTTTTATTAATTTATTTAATCTTTTTTTTAACTAGCTAGGGATTTCTTTATCCACAATAATAACTCATTAACAATAATGGTTAAACCAAATGAACCCCAAATAGAACACCTAAAGGAAAGTCTATAGCTCCTATATCATAATCTCATTGCATGACGTTGTCATCTATGCTACCAACAATAACTGAATTGCAAATAACACACTACCAACAAAAAGGAAAAGAACAAATAGTAAAGATGAAGACAATGACAATGTTACTCAAAAGAGAATTAAGAACACTTAGAAAAATTTAAATTAAAAGTAGTATTTATTTAGACTATCGATTTTACAAGGTTGCAAACATTTATTTTAGTAATAATTATAATGAATTTTCTATATTATCTTGGATTCATATACTTTGAGTTAGATATTTAAATAAAAAAATTCGACATTCAAATAACCATGTATAAATTCTCCTATATAATCTTGCATTGATATACTTTTAAATATTTATTTAAATATAAACATTGGGCATTAACCCATTCGCGCAATACGCGTATAAAACTAGTAAAATAATGTACTTTCAAAATCTAAATAATACACTTTTAAATACTGTACTTTACGTATATAAATAATGTACTTTTAGTATATTAAAAATGT
Source organism: Ipomoea triloba (assembly GCF_003576645.1). Classification (NCBI taxonomy): domain Eukaryota; kingdom Viridiplantae; phylum Streptophyta; class Magnoliopsida; order Solanales; family Convolvulaceae; genus Ipomoea; species Ipomoea triloba. The sequence goes on along the minus strand of NC_044919.1, from coordinate 13,000,151 downwards.
ACTTTTTATGTATGATTTACACAGCTATGAAGTGAGTCCAGATATTATTGTTAGACCTCTCAGTGAAAACTTTGTGTGAATTTTTAAAATATAATTTGTTAAAACTATATAAATATATTTTAATATAATTAATTATTTTATTTAAAAGATGTTTGACAATATTATAAAATTGTCAGGACTTATATTTTAAGTGAATGTATATTGAGTTTATTGACTTCAAGGTATTGTTTTATTAAGAACGATTTTAGGGAAATTTGCAAGCCCTCAGTCCACATGCTTCTCCACTCGACGTAGCTGACCGTCGCCAACACCGGGCACCTATGAGATTATTTATCTTTTGTTATTTGTACACTTAACAACAATCCATCACAAAAATTCCAATGTTTATTGCGAATACTATATATTGGATTTGGAATTGACTTTTTCCATAATCATTTCTCCACCACGCTCTGCCGCTCGCCAAAGCCCCATTGACCCGGGCCCTCTGCTCCGCCATTCGCCGGCCTCCCATCAAGAATTAATATGGAGGGAAAGGAAGGGGGAACCCCACGCGCGTCGCCACCGCCCACCCGACTCCCATCAAGAATTAATTTTTGTGGAGTTCGAATTGGTCTCTCGGCCTACACTAACTCCATCTCCGCGTTTTTTTGCTCAAATTTGTGGTTGGGATTGGGAAGACAGTTATTTCATAAGCTATAAATACCTGCCTTCCCAGAGCATTCTAATCATCCCATTCGATCATTATCTTCTTCTCTTCTCTCTCACTTCTCTCTTCGTCTGACCATATTAAGTGCGAATTAATTGAGAATTAATTCGTAGCTGTCCTGTGTTAGCCAGTCAAAAGTGACCGGTCCTCAGCAAATCGCTTTTAAGGCAGTGTCTCGAATACGTAACAAATTTCCTTCCCTTTCCCTTCTAAACGCTAGCCTATAGCAACGTAGTCTGTCCTACGTTATTTTCTATACCAGAACCTAACAGTTAAAAGAGATTTCCAATAGAAAATGTCGGCTTATCTGACCAAGTCTGCTACTGATTTGTCAAAGATTGAACCACTCAATGGCCTCATCTACTTTGAAGCTGTTGAGCTCAACTATATTTTCACTGTTGATCCTTTCAATGATATGAATCTGTACGAGACAACTAATTGACTGATTGAGATTTAAGAGATAGAAGAATGAGGGTTTTAACCCTAAGAGTTTATAAGAGAGAAAATGTGTATAAGAAAAACATTTAATAAAAATGGTCATTTCACATGAAGATGAAAATAATGAAGGAAAAAAAATGGCAAAGTGTTAAGCCAACTAATTACGAGTTAGTTGAATGTTGATGCAACAATTAATAAAGAGAAGCTATAATGGGGTTTGGCAGTGTGCTCAGGGATGGAGAAGTCAGTTTTATTGGAGCAAGAGGAGTCTAGTGGAGGGGTGTGTTCTCGCCCAGGAAAGTGGAAGCAATAGCCCACCGTGAAGCCTTGAGTTGGTTAAAGGCAAAAAACATGGACAACATCCATGTTGAAACAGACTCCTTGAGTAGTTCAAAGCCTCGAATCAAATTGTGGAGTCTCTCCCGATATTAAAAACCTTTTAAATGGTTACTGAAATGTGTTTTTGTACTTTGCTAAATGATCAGCGAATCACACAGCCCATGAATTAGGTAGACAGTTCGTGTCTATATCTGATTGTTCAAAATGATTCTATAATCATCCTCCTATCATTTGTAATGTGTTGCCTTCGGACTTATGCTAATGAAATGTTTGTCTTTTCAAAAAAAAAAAAAAATTATGTGCACGCTTTTTTTTTTCTTCTTCTTCTTTTTCATTTGAAATGATTTTATTATTAACTCGAAAAAAGCAATGACACAACAAATTAAGCCCAAAAACACTTGCAAATTGCCCTAAATAGAAACTTTCAGAAATACAAAGTTATAAAACCCTCAAACCTGCCATTTCCACCCTCCAAGCTTTCAAAAATAATATATGCTTTGAACTCAAATTTTTTTTATTAAATATTATTGATCCTTTTGCTAAATCACTAATTAAATGTAAATAGAAAACTATGCTTAAAAATTGGGGATATTTAGTACAAATTATTTTAAACGGATTAAATTGTATTAATTAGCCGCTCTCTAACCCTAATTCTCTCAAAACCTCTCTATTTACCTCATTGCACTAAACCTTGATTCTTCATCCGTTGGCTGCCGGCCTCTGGTCGAAGCTTTGAGCCTTTGACGGAGCTTCGTTTCTTGGCTGGCGGTCTCCTATTTTCTTTTATTTCTTGTTTTTTAGTTTCATAATAAATTTCACTGCCGAATTAGTCATCAACCTTTCAAAGATGTTGCGATAGTTCCAAAGATTTAAAGTTTATGGATTTTGCCTGAACTGGATAAAGAGGTGGTTTGATTCTAGTGGATCCACAAAATAAAGTTTAAGAGGTGGTGTACTGTTGTTTCTCTTTTCTTTTGTGTTATGTTTTTCTGTGTCTTTCTCTCGTTTGTGTGACGAGTTTGTTTTCCTCTCGTTTCTTTTGGCGAGTTCTTCCTTTCATAAGTGTGAACCATATAAGTTGGTCATGGCGTATGAGAACTTCATCTTGGGTGACAAAGATGACAATGAAAAAGAGCATCTGCAGCTTAGCTCGATGGATATATTGTCAATGAACGACATATGGAAAACATATATATACTCAGGTGGTGTGTAAGACTTTTCAACCAAAGTTAGTCTTGACTACGTTTGATCGATTCTTCAATGATATTAAAGAACCTTTAAGTTCATCCAACTAATTCAGCTTCAAATTTGTGAAACAGTCTGCGAATCAAATTCTTTGTAGCATTGCTAGGGAAGTTGTTTCTATGTCTGATTGTAAGGAATGGTATACCGTTCCATCGATACTATTTGTAATCGCTTCAGCTTATGATTAAATAAATTAGCTTTTTTTATTTTTTAAAAAATAGTTTTAAAGAATTTACTGATTACGAATAATTTTATTTATAAAATTAGATAAACTTAAAAAAAAAAAAGAAGAAAAAAAAGAGAAGAAGATATTAATTCCTAACTATACTTTACAATGTTGGTTTTGCTTATTTATTTATTTATTTTTTTTAGGGGGTGGGGGGGGGGGGGAGTTATTTGAAGCAGCAAAAGCAAAAGCATAAACATATAAATTGGTATTAAACAAGTATAGTGAGATATGAAAAAAGGTTTTCAGAAGTTGAGGGGGCAATCAAGCATTAGATGGTGGCATTCTCATGGCAGTGTTCGTTCCTTTCATAATATTATTGTTACCAACAACGAGCCGGCCCTACAACATGTTTCGCACACAAATATGTGATCACCACACATCCACTTCAGCTGCACCTACAACATCATCCCATTTTTATTTTATTTTTTTTTACAAGTAATAAAACTCACCAGTCATTACTTGAAAAGAGTGTACACTAAAAAGATGAGGTACACAAAGTTAATATAATTACACTCTTGTATTATATATAGTTCGCAAATCAAACAGACGAGGTAAACTTAAACCGCACTAAGAAGACCTCGAGAGAGTATTGTATTTTATTATTATTATTATTATTATTATTATTATTGGGATATTAATTATTTTTATTAAATATTTATCTTGTAAGCCTATGCTCCCTTAATTAAAAGCTCTAATATAATACTTGTAAGCATATTCTCCCTTAAGAGCTCTAATACTTATAAAAACATATTTCACTAAGGACTCTCTTAACCTAGTGATTTTAAGACCTTCGAAATTAGTCTCTACATTTTCATTGCATAATTATATTCGAAAGAACTTATAATTATGCTGTAGTTTCATTTTTTAATTTTAAATTTTAAATTGTAATATATATCCCTATTTAAATTTTAAGAATTGATTTTGTGTGAAACCTTCTCACATGAGAATGTATTATATGATTTTTTTTTTAATTAAAGTGTTGTAATTTTTTAGGAGATCATAGAAATTAAAGTATTTTATTTTACTTAAAAAAAGGTATTACACGCTTCATGTGGAGTGATCTCACACAAGACTTATTGAAATTTGAATATATATTATATTAAAAAAAGATGCCCATTTTTATTTTTATTTTTCACATTTATCAAATTATTGAATAATAATATGACTCTACCAAAGATTTAGGGCATCCATAACAATGGTTTTTGGGAAGGCTTTTGCATAAGAAAAAATTAGGTTGGGCTTTTTACACTGATGTGGGGTGAGGTTTTTTTGGAGTTTTTTTTTTTTTTTTTAATCTTGAAAATATAAGTTTTTTGAATTGTGCACCCTAATTTTGCAGAAAATCACACGCAAATTGCGCGTTTCGCGCACTGTCGTGCCCTTACACTACCAACTGGGCGCGTGAAAAGTTTTTTTTTTCTTTTTCTCCCCTTTTTCTCTCTCCTCACTTGGTCGGACAAAAACCCCCCTTATAACAATAATCAGCTAATTACTCTATAGCTTTCAACTTTCAACTAATAATTAGCTTCCAGTTAACTTTATAATTATATGCACTTGCCAAACATAGTCATAGTCTTATATTTTAAGTATAATAATATTTACTCCCTCCGTCCCTAAATGGATGTCTCATTTGCTTTTTACACGCTTTTTAAGAAATTAAAGTAAAGGTAATGTGCTTTCCAATTATACCCTTCACTTTTTCACTTTTAGAAATAAAAGCAATAAAGAATGCAAAAGTCATAAGGGTAAATTGGGAAAAGTAGAATGATGGTGGTGTTCAATTTTGGAAAGAGGACAACATTTTGGGACAAACTAAAAAGGAAAGTAAGACAGGTAAAATGGGACAGAGGGAGTAATTTGTACGAACAAATTTTATTTTATTAGTAATGATACTTTTCTATTACAAGAAAAAAAAAATTTATGCCCCCTAAGGTTTTGGTCTAGTGGGAGAGAAGTCTCAATTAAGACTCGTTTGGGGCTTGAAAGTTTATTATTATATGAAACAAAAAGAAAAAGAAAAAGAAAATCTGATCTGTTGGCGTTAAGTAGTAATCAGAAGTTGAAGGGAGGCATCAGAGCATCCTCAACTGCATGTATGTAGGTCTGATGATGGCAGTGGATCTGTGACAACATTCTAATATACCAACAACTGCCCTTTCGTAGCCTTTAATGTTTATAGACATGTTCTGGCATAGCCTTAGCATGGTTCAACATTTGATCACAACGTGAGATATGAGGATGATGCATATGGGGTAACACAACACCCTACATACGTGTATATATCACGTTCATATTATTTCACTAATTAATCATCCTCTTAATTACCTATTCACTAAGAGTAAGACATTTGAATTGAAGTTAGGTCTAATTAATCCTATGCATTTGCCTTAGCCCTTTCCCAAAACACTTTTATTTAATTTGTACTGGGTACGATGTTACAATCAATCAAGCTTGTGAGTGTATCAGCAAATAATTAATAGTGTACTCAAGATCTGTAAAAGTGCATATTGAGAGCACTATTGAGAGCACTAATGGTTATAAGCATATGTCCTTTCAAATTTTTCTTAGTGCAGGGATGAAGTTTGTAATAATTATAAAACACATCACATTTTTTCTCATTTCTCATTTCTCACCTAGGACAATGTTCTCATTTGATATATATATATATATCTAAGATCGGCGCTTATATTATCACCGGAATCGGTGTTCTAGGCGACTCAACGCCTAATCGATTGATTAGCCATTTTTCAACCTAATACGACTGATTTTACTTAGGGATAGATTTCTTAACATATGCTGGTTAATCCATTGATAGAATTTAAGCCTAAAACATTATTTAGGGTGTGTTTGGAAAGAAGTAAAATGATTTCTGGAAAATATTTTCTAAAAAATTAGTCATTTTTCATAAAACAGTTTTATTTTCTGTGTTTAGTTGCATCCTGCAAAACTGTCTTTTGTGTATTTGGTTCATTTTTCGGAAAATAGTGAAAAATGAGTAGAATTGTATAATTATATAATTTTTTATTGTATTTAAAATACAAAAAAAAATATAAATATATAAAATAATAACATTTATATAAAAGAGAAGGGGAAAAAAATGACGTCTGCACTGGTTTCCGCTGGAAACCAGAGCAGCTCTAGGCAGAAACCAGAGTTCCGGCGGACTGATTTCCAGCAGAAATCACTTCGCCGGAACGGAGAATTGGCCGTCCTTCGCACGGGAGTGATTTTCCATTTCTGAAAAATGACTTCCGAACTTTTTGTCCGGAAGTTATTTTCTGAAAAAAAAAAAGGCCGATTTTTCGTTGACCACATTTTCCGGACGTTGCCAAACACCAAAAGCCCGGAAAATCTGAGTTACCAAACACACCCTTAATGGAAAGCAAATTCCAAAGACAGATATTGTTGGGTGTAGTGACATTTTGTGGATATCAATGATAGAGATTCAAAGGTTGAGGGAGCAAGAGAGCATCCTCAACTGCAGTTATGTAGCCCCTTTTGTGGCAGTGGACCTCTTACAACGTAACATTCTTAAATACCAACAACTGCCATGGCCTAGTCTTTAATGTCTGTACACATGCATGTTAACGTTAACAAATATATCATACACAATTGTGGTACACAACAATTCAACCTCCATCTAACCCCAAAATTACTTTACAACTTTTTTATTTTACTTTGCACATAACAGAAAAGAAGATATGATCGAGTCAAGCCAAAGTAATCACGGTCAAAATTGACAAATATAGAAAATCATATTTAAAACGGTTAGAATTAGTAATGATAACATTTTATTTTCTATTCTCGAGTAGTATGTGGCCACGAGTTTCTCTTATAAAAAATTTTTGTTCTTTAATTTTATCAGACAAGATGTTAATTAATTATTACTCACCCTAATATTTGATATATATATATATATATATATATATATGGTCAAGTTTCCGTGGAGTCGTGCGGTAACTCACCTTTAGATATGCATAAATGCACTACAAAGTTTTTGGAAATGCACCATTAGGTGTGGTGCATTTAAGAAATGTCAAATTATAATCATTTTCTTGACTTAATGTTTTTCTGTTGTTTAAATTTTTTTGGGTGTATCTAATATAATGGAGACAAGTTATTGAATTTAAATTCAAATCCTAAGTTTACTTTTTGAAAGAGGTTTATTTTTATCGTACAAATAACTAATTTTGACTTATTTGACCACTAATAGCTATTTGATTTGGTTAAACATTCAATATAAGTGCTTGATTAATTAGCTTTTCTTTAACAACTTATTGCTCCAAAATGTTAAAATTCAAAAAGCTAGTCAAAGTAGCTTTTTCGATAAGCTTTTTGAGAAAGTCATTCTGCATGTAATCCGCTATCAGCTAACAACTAATTTACCAACCATCTTTATACAATTAACTAATACTATCAATTAGTCAAATCGCTAACCCAATAAGCTAACAAGCTAACAACTATTTACAAACACCCCCAAAGTATACTTATGAACCTAACTTTTGGAATTTTTTTTGGATGGTCAAATTATAATATAAGACCTAAAGCCCAAATGCTCACTACATTAATCATAATATAATATTAACATAGTATTTATGCACTAGGTAAATCCTAACCTTGTGGCCTTAACCAGCAAAGGAGCATAAGGAGGTAATTTTTAAGAATTTTTAAAATTACTGTTGGAAATCCTCACAAAATAAATTTCGTTATCAAATGATTTTTAAATAAAAATTTTAAAAGTTTTTATTTTTATCTACTAAAATCATTACATATAATGCTATGTAACATTTTCCTTAGAATTATTATTATTAGGATTATTATTATAAATAATAATATTAAGTATATTATGTGGTACAAACTATTTAGGCTAACTAATTATTAGTCTTTGGTCAGCATTAGGTAATTGGTTACCTACATCTCGGTCTATAGATGGACTTTTCAAGTCCTTTCACTGCTCAGTTCATGTTCACGACTCATACAACATCTAGAGTACTGAGAGAAGTGAGAGAAACATCTTTAGTTTATTGTGATTCTGCAACCCGAGGAGCTTCTACTCAACAGATGTCAGACACATGCAATCCAAGTTTAAAGCTATGGCGGGAGGTTAGTGGGTCCTTCATTGATTGCCGCATATTAACTGTTTAATGTAGATTATATGCTTACAGCTTATTTACTGATACAGTAATTTTTTTAAAAAAAATCTTTATTTTTATTGGTTACATATGAATTATTTAGTCATAGCACGATTTAATAAAAGAATTTTCATAATAATTAAATTTAAAAAAAATTTGCATCATGTAGTTGATATTATAATAATATCTGTAGGGGATGTAACATTTTTCATATCATTTCTCTGAGTTGAACTAAAATCAAAGTGATGATTTGACATGAATATTCAGGATTTAATAAATATTCAGTTAAAATGTGATTAACAAACTTAGTATATATAGCTGTATAGGCCCTTGAAATAAATTTAGAGAAATTAGTTCCATGGTTAATATGAAGAAGTTTAGAGGCGAATCCATGATTTTTTCTAAGCATGGCGAAGTTCAGATGAATTCAAAAATGATCCTTGACATATGATATTAATTAAATTTTAAGAAACGACCTATACGTATATATATACATAATGTTAGGATCAAATGCCTACGACTACACCAAAAGTTATAGCTAGCTAGTAGTGAAGGTGTGACCTAGCATTGATACAACTTGTTAGGATCTAACACTTACCACTATGTCACTAGTAGCGAAAGCACAATTTTATTTCTTTATACTGCCACACATTTGCGAAAGTTAAGGTGCTGAACTTTACCTTGCCTAACAATATCCTAGTCACATGGTGCTGTCGTGCTGAACTTACCCTTACTGGCGGAGCCTCCGCCGAACACATACTTATATATAAGGGGGCAGGGCCGGATTTCGGGATGTGCAAGCAGGGCTACAGCACATGGTCCCAAATTTTAAAGGGTCTAATATTTAATTTTTACATAGCTAGTTAAGACATTAAAAAATAAGAAACTTGCCATTAATATTAAAAGATTCTAGATGGAGAAATGGTAAAAATGCAAGTCATACTTGAGATCAGAGGTTCGATCCCTACCCATGTGAATGGAGAAAACTATTTGGCCGGTCTCCTATCACCCGTTGGGACCGGGTTGTCGGCTGGAGGATACCTTTGGACAAACCCAATGGGATCACAGAAATCTAAAAACCGGCCCTGTAAGAGGGTGGGGAGGGGTGAGGGGAAGCTGTCCCGGTTGCCTCCTTCTGGATCCGTCGTTGAAGAAGTTAGTTGGATGTGATTGAAGTGGAGACATATATAATGCATGCATATATAATTGCATAAACCTAGTCATACCAAAGACTATTTAAACAACTCCTCCGCTTCTTAATCCTCACCTCCTTCAATTTCTCCCAACATCTGATCCACATTCCACAATCACCAAATTATGGCCGGCAACTCTCAACAACACCACATTGTCATGCTACCCTTCATGGCTCAGGGCCACATGATACCTTTTTTGGCTTTAGCCAAGAAAATCCATGAAACAACTTCTTTCACAATCACCATAGCCACCACTCCTCTCAATGCTCAGTATCTCAGAGCCACCATCTCTGCAGAGGGCTCGAAAAGCCCCTCGAGCCCGGGAATTCGGGTAGCAGACCTCTCTTTCAACCCTGCAGACCATGGGTTGGAATCCAAAGCAGAGAACACTGAGGCCTTGGCTTTTGATGACATGTTGAAGCTGTTCAGGGCCTCGGTTTCCCTCGAGTCGCCTTTACATGGTCTCATCTCTGAGATGACACTGCAGGAAAATGGGAAGCCCCCACTGTGCATCATCTCTGATTCTTTCATGGGGTGGGCTAATAGAGTTGCAAACACTTTTGGGACTGTTAATGTCAGTTTCAATACTGGGGGCTGTTATGGCTTTGCTGCTTATTTCTCTTGTTGGCTCAATCTTCCCCATCTTTCAGCTAAAGATGATGAATTTAGCCTGCCTGGTTTCCCGGGTTCGACCCGTTTCCATATTTCTCAGCTCCATCCCCTTCTTAGAGCTGCAAATGCCACTGATCCATGGACAGTGTTCTACAGGTCTGTTATGTCTCTCTCATTTGACTCATTTGGATGGCTGTGTAATACAGTCAAAGAGATTGAGCCTGCTGGCACTGATATACTCAAGAGTATCATAAAACTCCCTGTTTGGTGCATTGGCCCACTTCTTCCACCAGAAATGCTTGATAAAGCTAGGGAATTGGAATTGGAATCGTCTCAAATGTGTGGAACCCTAGGGAGAAATCCTGGAATTTCAGCCAGGGAATGTATAGGGTGGTTGGATATGCATAGAGACGGGTCGGTTCTATACGTTTCGTTCGGATCCCAGAACAGCATCAGTGCTTCTCAGATGATGGCATTAGCCCTGGGATTGGAAGATAGCCAAAAGCCATTCCTTTGGGTGATTAGGCCTCCCATTGGCTTTGACAGGAAAGGAGAGTTTAGGCCCGAATGGTTGCCCGAAGGGTACGAAGAGAGAATGGGAAAGACCAAGAAGGGACTTTTGGTCCATTCTTGGGCACCTCAGCTGGAGATTTTGTGCCACAGATCAGTCGGGGCATTCTTGAGTCATTGCGGGTGGAACTCTTTGCTGGAGAGCTTGAGCCAGGGCATCCCGATCATCGGGTGGCCTTTGTCGGGGGACCAGGGGTTCAATTCGAAGATGTTAATGGAGGAAATGGGAGTGTGTATTGAGGTGTGCAGGGGGACTCAGAGTAGTGTGAGCAGAGAAGATGTGAAGAGGGTTGTGGACATAGTTTTGGAGAAGGGAGGGGAGGGAGAGGAGATGAAGAAAAAGGCAATTGGAATTGGGGAGATGATTAGAGGAGCTGTGAGAGAAGATGGAAGCACTAAAGGAAAAGGAAGTTCCCTTCTAGCAATGGATGATTTTGTGTCTGCCCTTCTAGCTAGAACAACTGTTTCATCACCATGATTTCTTATCACACAACACTACACTCATGATTCTTTACCCATGTTCTATTCTTTCTTAATCTTTTTCAGTCAAAGAATCAATGCTCTCATCACCAACCGGAGTTCAATATGTGATCACCCATTTAAAATGGTAACCAAACACCACAATAACAAGTGATTTTATAACTACCCATTGAACTTTTGTATGAAATTGACAACAATCAAGAGCTGAAGTAGATCATATTTACTTCAAGTCTTGATTTCTTTTCAAACACTCATGGCTTTTACATTTTACAAGAAAGTATCTGTTTTATATTTTCTCAATCTTTTTCAGTCTAAAAAATCAATATCCTACCATCGGGATTCAATCTTTTCACTACCTATTTGGAATCCATTAACCAGACAACACAATAACAACTTTCCATTGAAGTTTTGTGTGAAATTGGCAACAATCAAGACCTGAAGTAGATCATATTTACTTCCACAATTTAGTGGGATCAATCCATCATTTTGCAAATACACATATAATAATAGAAAGGGCTCAACAAATACAAGCCCCAGTGCAACAACTGCACTCTCAACCGAGCACTTAATCCTACATATATCTACAAACAGATCTCAATCAAGAAGAGACTCAAGATTGGTTTTCTCCTTCCAGAAGAGCTTCTCTGCCAGAGCCAGAGCCATTGCCCCGAGCCCTCGCCTTCCAGATCCTCTCGACTTCCTCAAACGTCAGCCCCTTTGTCTCGGGTACAAAAGCCACCACGAATCCAAATGCGGCAATGGCTATAACTGCAAGTATCAAGAATGTTGCACCGGTGCCCACAGCCTCGGCTAACGAGAGGAAACTCTGCGCTACTATGAGATTGGATATCCAGTTAACGGTGGCAGACATTCCACCACACATTCCCCGGTATGCTTCGGGGTATATTTCTGAGTTCACGGTCCATGGAACGGGGCCCATACCGGGTGCAAAGAAGGCAATGTAAAGAGCCAAACCTAGAACTGCAATCCATCCATAGACCCCAGTAGTACCCATGGTAGAAGAAGGCTGCAAGATGAAGGCTACAGCTAGAAGAACAAGGGAAACAATCACGCCAGATAGACTTGTGAGGGCCAACTTTCTACGACCAACATGGTCAATGAGGTAGATTCCCAGAATTGTACCCATGGCATTCATCAGCGCAACAATAAGAGAGAGTAGTAACGCTAACTGGTTTGAGCTGAACCCAGCCATTTGCACGATTGTTGGACTATAGTACATCACGGTATTGATACCAGTGAACTGTTGAAATGCCTGCAAAACCATATTGACTACTTTACTGGCCTCTTAAATTACAGAATATGCAAGGATAAATAAGAGGAACATCAAATCGTCAATGTAGAAATACAAATGTTCCGCCCACATGGACAATTCAATTGGTCGCAGTAATGAAATTTGTCATAAGAGACCAATGATCGAGTCCCACCAGCAACAGTGTGGGAGTAACCTCTCAAAACGAGGGGGGCTCCTTGTGCGCAGTGAGCTAAAACCTAACGTGTGTTGGTCAGTTGAGTTACCATGATTTACCCATCCAGAAACTGTGGGCAATTCCACCTTTTGTCACAAGAAATACAAATGTTTCATATTTTTCTCTCTAGAGTCGAATAAATACCTGTAGTCCAGCCCCAGCAAAAAATGCAAGTCTAAGCTCTTTTGATCTGAAAACATCCGAGTATCTGACAGCTTGCTTTCTGAATCTTTCTTCCTCTAATGCAGTTGCTAACTGATCAAGCTCCTCTTCTAACCGATAAGGATCATAGATTTTAGAAAGCACAACAACAGCTTCTGATTTATCCTTCTGCATAGGGTTTGATTTGTAAGTATAGCTAGAAAATCAGCCAACAAAAAGCAGCAATTCACATTAATCAGGTATTTGTACCTTCATGTAGAGCCACCGTGGAGATTCTGGCAAGAATAGCATAAGACAGAACTGAACAATAGCTGGCACTCCAGACACTCCAAGCATCCATCTCCAAGTCCCCGGGACCTGCTCGGGCATTCAAATGGCAGAAGTTCAACCAACGTACTAAAATCTTTAAAATGACAATTGTTTAAAAACAATAGTGAATAGGTATGTACTTCAGTAGGTTGAGAAATTAGTTATGAACAGATACTGCATTGTAACAGAGTGAGTAGTACTCAAAAATAGTGAATAGGTATGTAGATTTGCTAACAAAGTGATGAAATTACTCAGAAATTAGAAGAAAATTAAAATTAGAATTATAAATCAGACGGTTACGGCCTAAAACATTGAGATATAAAACTACCAACAACAACAATAAGCAATTATTGAATAAACATCAAAACACAAAAAATCATAATCTCATTATCAAATAATATAATAGATAGGAAGTCAGGAACATATAGTGCTCAACAAACTGCTTTGGGAAAGACTAATCTTTAAGACCCACCAAAACTGTGTAACACAGCCTAAATTAATAACCCTGCACATAACCAAATAACACGAAATCTTCCAAATATAACACTAGCCAGATATACATATAGAATAATACTCTAAACATAACTAAATAACACGAAATCTTACAAATCTAATCAAGTAATCATAGTCAGGTTCGCATTCAGAACTACCAACTTTCTTAGTAACTGCACATTAATGATGTGCTACCAGGATTCCAGAAAGCAAAAATATTCTAAACTTTGGATAAATTTAAAATTTGCAGAAACTAAGGAACTATTTTTTTAAGTTATTGCAATGAGAAGAGAGCACAATTGCAAGCAAAGATTATATCTTAAAATCCATGAAGATCAGAGTGTAAGGACAAAAAAAGGCACTTTCAAGGTCTTTCCAGTCAAATATGTACGATATATCTATAATGGAAGCCAAATATGCACATTCTTTAGTACAAAGTTGGAGATGAAGCTAATCCCCAACCACAGCATAATGAAAAGGAAAAACTGAACTTAAATCTCAAGCAAAATTCTGTGGCTTTGAGAGAAAGCAAAAAATGGGAGTTTGAGAATGTAAGAAAAGCCCAATCCAGATTCCAGATAAAAAGAAAGCATTATTGTCTCATATCTGCTTTTAATAGTTTGACACTGAGGTGTTAAAACAGGAGCTCTAATGTGAAAAATGTTTAAAAAATTTAGCTGCCTATCTTCAAAAGAACTTTTGCATAAACATGTACACATGTAAGAATTTCCTAAACAGCTAGTGGCTTAGTGGACAAAATATTTATATGCACAATCTGTACTACTAAGACACTCTTGGACAGTAGGACTAATATGAATATCAACACACTACATACTTGAGGCCAAGTTCTAAAAGTAATTGATTCGCCATTGACAGGGTGAATAATAAGGGGCAACAGACACATCTAACTCAATAAAATCAAGTTCAAGAATCTCAACAGGGAAAGCTTGTTCTAAATGTCTAAATGCATCAAATAAAGGATGCAAGTATTTATTGGAAATCGGGAAGTAGGAGGAAATCTCATCAATGTAATAGCCAGCAAAGGAGATGTCACTTAAAAGCTATAGCACAATAGAAATCTGAACTAATATAGGCAAGAAAGAAAAGAGCAATTTCCTTCAGTGATGTTACTCATTGCAAAAACTACAATGCAAGCCCCATATTCTATCTTGATGCTGCTTCTTCAAAGCTGCACAATGGAAAAACCTTCATGCCAAGAAAGCAATGTAATAAAGAAGATCTAAATACAACGTAGTCCAATACTGAGTAGCAGCAGAAAGACGCAGCAAGATTCAACAATCGGTTTGTGTTAACTCATACAGATAAATTCTTATTTCACCATAATGTCAAATACGAGAAAGAAAATGACTACTGTGCCCAGACATCTTGTTGTCTAATCCAATCTGGCAATGTCTGTCAATCTCTCATCATACTGGTTATCAGAAACTTGTTTGCTGCAGTATATTCCAATTTCCTAGTTTGTCTATTTCTATCAGACTAATAAACGAAAAACAATTTAGAAATGACTAAATTCAAGATCTCCTAAATGCTAATTTTTTATGCCAATGCAAGGAGATTGAAAACTCTGTCTTTATTAGATTCCAGATGGCATCACCAAAAATAGTAAAATAGTTTAAATATGTATCAAAGTTTCACTATTCAAGCCCACAATTTCTTTTAGAAATCCCAAATTTGCTCAGAGCACAAAAAAATTAGAAGATAAAAGTTGAATGGACAACAAGGCACGAATATCTGACCTCTGTGAAAGCAAGATTGACAAGATAGGAAAGAAACTGTCCACCAGTAATCATTAGCACATTGGTGCTCACAAGGCCTCCCCTAATTTCAGATGGTGATGCTTCAGCAATGTATACAGGAGCAGTGACAGATGCCACACCAACCCCCAAACCAACCAGAAGTCTTCCAAGTATAAGTACATATGGATCTGGAGCAGCAGCCATAACAATGGCTCCCAGCGTGAAAACAACATCTGCTGAAAGAGTAGCTTTTTTCCGCCCATAAGCATCATTAATCCAACCTCCTGCTGCAGCTCCAATCATAGCTCCAACCAGAGCCATGCTGACAATAGTTTCCTGCCAAACAATCATCCAAAACATCAACAAATGAAACATATCTGCTAAAAGTGAACCTACTTCACAAGTATTAGTGCTATTCAGAGAAGAGCTTCCATGGTTGTGTAACAAAGAAAGGGAGTATTGAAGTAAAATGAAAACAATTTTTAGTAGAACAAAATTTGAGGCTCAAGTCCATAGTGTCCAAATAGGATCATCACTAAAGAGCTTCCCATGATTAGACAAATTACACCTGCATGCACCTTTTCTATAGCAGCAAGTATCATTTACAGAATGAAAACAAAGTAAATGGGAATAGGATTCTTAATGGAAAGGAAAAAAGAGAAAAGAAAAGAAAAGGAATGCAATTCCATTGTTCAATTCGTTAAAAAGAATACATGTGGAATAAAATTTGGTAGTTTGATTGGGTTAAGCAATGGAAAAAGAATGAATAGGATTACGGTCATTAATGACTAGATATCACCATCACTCTCTGACCAAAACAATGGCCAGCCATTGTTCCAGACCAAAGAACGTTGGCAGCCATTGATATCTTATTACTCTGTATTATTTTTATAAATCCTCCATGGCAATATCTGGCCATTGTTGATTTGTTGGCCAAGGATGATGACGGGCAGGTCAGCCTGCCATTGCCCTCATCCACAATTAGCCATTGTTCTAGTCCAGAGAACTATGGTCATGGCCAGCTACCATTCTCTGACCAGTGGCAGTGAGATGGATGTGCAGAAATGAGACAGCAATGAGTTTGGCCAAAAAAAGCAGGTCAAAGGCTGTTATTGAGGACATTTTTGTCAATAAAGTGGGTTGATTCCTAATCAGCCAGGAATTCAAATCACTATGGCCTATGGGGAATTCAGATTCCATGCAATCCAAATCTTAGATTGCTTGCGTACACCAAACAAAGGAATTCATAATTACAATTCAGTTCGTTATGTATTCCACAATCCAAACATGCTGTAAGTAGCCATGACTAATATCTAAGTAAACTTTCTAAATAAAAATCTCTGCTCAACACAAGGGAAGTGTCACCACGATTGATTTATAAAAAATAAGCACCTATCTTGAGATCAATCAGTTACAACAAAAGTAAACCCTTACTTGAGCGGATGAGCCTTACAACACAAGTTCAGTACTAGTACAATGCACAGTACTAACAAATATGCATATCATGTCAAAAGGCTAACAAATTAAACTCAAATACCTTATACCTGTAGGAAGCTGCTTTGATTCACCTCCACAAAGTCATCTTTGATGTACAAAAGTGCACCGGAAATTACACCTGCAACCAATTCAGTGCATGAGAAGCAAAACACCGAAACCTACCATTGAACAATAGCGCTCCAAAATTTCGAATTTTCAATATGTTATGCATACATGGGCTGTTTGGTAGTGCTTAATTGCATGATTGAGATCATAAGATTAAATGATACAATACTTAGGCCTCTGATGAAGATAAAAATTGTGCCAAAAAAATCAATATTCCATAATTAAGTTGAACCCAAGTAGGTAAGAGATTATTCACAATCCATTCTCACAAACCACACTATCATAATTTTTGCCCAAGAGACACACAACAATGTTATCCATTAGGGTTCATGCAACCAAATCATTTATTAAAACTTTTAAAAAGAATTTACCAAACCTTTTAATAGAACTTTTAAAAAGAATTTTGGTTCATGAGACATTATGAAATACATTTTTTTGTTACTGAGACATGCTTGAAAAGGATAATGGATATAGGTCAAAGAGTAATGAATTAGTTATGCCTAGATACCATGTTAGCCTGTGTCCCTAATTTTCTTAGACAAACATGTTAAAAGGCACTAAAATATCCATGACCTAAGTAAAATTTTTATTGAATTTAATAATTTTGTTGCTTAAGGGGTTAAATCTGCAACTTTTTAAAAGAATTAGGGTGTGCATTGCATAAGTAAAAAGTTAAGAGACTAAAATAACAAAGAACAATTGAAGGAGTAAAAATGCATTTTTTCCATGAATAAATAAAAAGAAATATTAATTTGGAGAGAGAAAATATAATATTATCACTTTCCATTTACTCACTATTTACTTATTAAAATGACAATTTATCAATTTATTATTGATTGAGACTTATATTAACATGGTATCGCCATGTACCAAATCCTATCTCCTATGTCATAAGGAAAATGCTCCAAATTAATATATCACAAATGATTTGATTTATAAAGAATGTAACAATTACTTTATACTTTTACGTTACCGGTTCACCACGAGTTAATTATTGTATAAAAAAAAATTGAACAGAAGTAATATTATCCATTAGTAAAACAAGTTTGTTAAAACAAATAAACCACAACCAAAGAGGTGCCCACCATCGAACACCGAGAGATAAGGAAAGGCAATATAAGAATTGATCTCTTTGTGGACTAGAGTAGACTATGGAAAGCTAATAAATACTCCGTAACTTATTAGTATCTCCAATTTTAGTTTATTTAATTTAATCAGATAAAAACATATGAAAAAGTATAATATAATAAATAAAGTGATAATGATCGATTTAGTCCTTCACTATAGTAAAATTGTCAATTTGGTCCTCTATATACTTACCAAATTAAGTATTAAATTTGAAAATTTTACTCAATTTTATTCTTTATCATCCTACAGCTCAACTTTTCATTTCATCGTCTTAAGGAAAGATAAGATTTTTATATAATTAAAGACTTAATTTGATAATGATGATAGTAGAATATCAAATCGGTAACTATAGTGAAAAACCCAAATCGGTCATTAACTCATAAATACTCTCGTAAATATCAATACATCAAAATCAAAACAGAAAAAGAATAGTAAATTTTAATGCAAGATGGTTATTCATTTTCCTTTCCAATTTAAGCAAATACCTGTATCGTAGCCAAAAAGGAGACCCCCAATACCGGCAATGATGGTCAAACCCAGAACATAAGGATTGCTAAAATATGTAACTTTCCGATCGCCGGCGTCTAAGTACCCTGAACTGCCAGGCATGGATTCGATCGTCATTTTTCTTCAATTTCTCTACTACTAAACCCTTACGCTCGCAATCGCCTATATTAACTCAGCACAAAATACGGGAATCGAAATCAGGGATGAAATCCCAACGGATAAGGAAACTGCGGCTTTAATAAATGGGAATTCCTCGATTTCCGGACTTATGTCTGAGAAAATAGAGAATAATATTCTGGAAGCAGATAGGAAAAGGTGATATAGATTTGCTGTTATTTCTCTCCGGGGAAGGTATCGAGGCACGGCTCCGGCTCCGGCGCCGCCGGGGGGTGGTTGAGAATTGCCTTGAGAACGGAGAAAGAAGAAAACCGGTAAAAAAAAATGTGGTGACTACTCAACGCAAATGGACGGTGTTTTATACTGTGTGATATATGACTCGGCGAGTTAGGATTTTGCATATACCCGCGGGTGAGTCACAGCCAATACTATCTTTTTTGTTTTCCTTTTTTCTTTCAATGAGAGTAAATGGAACGAAATGATTTTTATTTTTTTAAGGATTAAGGAATAGGTAAACTAGAGGAATGAAAGATATGTTTACTTCTACAATTTTTGGAAAATAGAAAGCATTTTTTTTCAAAAATACATGTAATTGTATCTATAATCATAAATTCATAATGTTTATTAATTACCGTTCAACTATTTATCAACTTTTATCATCCGCCTACTCAGTGTTATTATTTACATAAATATCTATCCGTATGTATCATCACCTACCTATCACATTCACATTCTTATCTAATCACGTATCTATTATGATTATATTCATTACTATATTCTCTTACTTTATCACCTATAATCTGTTTTCTATTCAATTTCCTATTTAACATACCTACTTAACCAACTTATTAAAACATTGTACATATTATCTTAATTAAAACTCAATATCTAAATCAATTTTTAGATTTTGGGTGCACCCAACAGGCCAACAACTAGACTATGCATTGTGATATTTTAAGCATATATATATATATATATATATATATATATATATATACAAAAATTTGTGTGAGACCGTCTCATAGATTTATCCGTGAGGTGGATCGTGTCAATATGAAATATAATATATCTAAAAATATTTTAAATATTTAATTTAAAAATTCACTCAAAATTTTGATTTTGTGATTAATTGTATAACTTTAAAATAATTCAAATTAAATAGTTTTAATTTTTTTATTAGTACTATTGTAACTTTTTTCAGTCAAAATAATATTTTAGAGAATCATTTTCATATAAAATTGTAACAGTATTGAATACTACAAATAATAAAAGATAAAGCATATATTGTAATTTGAAAAAAAAAATGTATCCATTCAAGTTTGTCAATTTACAAAATATACAAAATTTCTTGCTATTTGTAATAGGTGATATTGTTATGAACCGCTTTGTAAAACGAGACACAATAGCAAATTAGCAATGGTAAAAGTGTAAACAATTAAAAAATGGGAACTCTTTTTTTATGTGTTAGAAATCCAAATTTGGAAAATATGTTTTGAAAAAATAATTTTTTGAAAATGATTCATGTTTTGAAAAATATTTTAATTTTTTGGTGTTTAGTTGAATGTCAAAAAATTATCTCCTTTTTGTTTGATTAAAAGTTAAGAAATTGCATTTTTATGTTTGGTTCATTTTCGTGAACAATATAACAATATATCATTATAACAATATCTATTGTAACCATATATTTTGAATTATATATATATCAATATCATCTATTAACAGCAATTGTAGCAATTGTCATTGACAAACTCACAAAACAAATTGCCTTAACAACGAATAAAAATAAAAAAGCAATGACTTCTTCATTGTTGTTGATGAAAACTAAGTACTCCATTTTATTACTCTTATTAAATTTAATAAATTAATAGCTACAACAAAAAATAATACATATGCACGCCTTTCTTTAATTTAGAATTAGATGTCTACAATGCCTTTATTAAAAATTTGTATTCATTATCAGAAAATTGAAAAAGAGATATAATTTCATTAGTTATATTGTCTTTATTTTCTACAATGCAAAGATTCATTACCTTCAAATTAAATATCATAGTTATAATACAAAATAATGTTATATATATATATATATATATATATATATATATATATATATATATATATATATTTTCAAGTATTTTATTAATATCATAGGAAACATAAAAAAAAATAGTTTCTAAATATATAAATTTTGTATACTAATACTAAACTTAATATTATGAAAAATTAGATTAAAAATAACTTCAGTCAAGTCTCGTTAACTGAACCAAACTTATGAGTGTTTGTGAAAGTTTTGAAATTTGAGCTACTTTTATTTGAAGTTTTGAACACAAAAAAAAAAAAATCAAATTTAAAAATAAGTAAAATTTATTAAAGAAAATAAACAAAGAAGAAAGAGTTAGTTTGACCAATGAATAATAAGTAAAATAGATAAAATGAGATAGATGGAGTATCTATAAAAAAATCATAGCAAATATTTTATTATTGTTGCAAACCACAACTATGTTTTGTTACTGTTTCTTGTAGGCACATTTTTGGCGCAAATTATATTGTTGACCGTGGTCCACAATGTATTGTGGACCCACAATGTATTGTGGACCGCGCATCAAAACGACGTCGTTTTGATTAATGAAAACAGACGGATGAATTCGCGCCACTCACATTCAGTTCATATACACTGCAGTTACATTTCAACACAACTGCAGTTACATTTTGATATAACTACAGTTTCATTCGATAATATAAAAACACAAATGTGAAACTGTTATTCAGTATCAGTTCATATACACTGTAGTTACATTTGAACACAACTACAGTTACATTTCGATATAATTACAGTTTCATTTGATAATATAAAACACAAATGTGAAACTGTTATTCAGTATCAGTTCATATACACTGGAGTTACATTTCAACGCAACTACAGTTACATTTCGATATAACTACAGTTTCATTCGATAATATCAAAACAAATGTAAGGCAGTATCTTTTGAGATGAACTGTAGTGTCAATTACGGGCTCCGTCTCCCACTTACTGAAACGACGTCGTTTTGGGACCACGGTCCACAATGCATTGTGGACCGCGGTCCACGATCTAAGAACTGCATTTTTGGTCTTATACTAGTTGATTTGCCATACTTAGTAGACTCATCTAATTTTTATTGAGTTCATATTTTTAGTTAGAATAGGTATAGGTGCTAGTTTGATCACTTGCACTAACCTAACAATTTGAATTTAAAGGCCATTTGATAATCAAGATCAAATTTTCTTGGGAATTTAAGATCAGAGCGAGGTGGATAAATATTTTTTTTTTTTGACTTAAAAAAGTTGGGGTCAACTAAAAATCTAATTTTATGCTATTAAGGTAAGTAAATCTAGTTTAAGAGATAAGATTATTTTTTAGGAGTGATTGTGGATGTATAAACTTTATAGAGCATTGTTACTAAAGAATTTTCTTATATTTGCTACATACATGTTTCGCCGTGTGTATGTATATATAGTTGTTAACAATTCTGAGAGTTACACATGCATACATACATAAATATATGTTATAAATTATAAAAGTTTTTATAGCTTATTATAAATAATGTATTAATAGAAGTTATGAAATGTTTGTAAGAGTGCATTTAATTTAGAGTTTTTAACGACTTTTGTATACTTTTTTTTTTTTGAAAGCAACTTTTGTATACTTTTTATAATATGAAAAAGTTTTTAAAAGTTTGCAAATGTTTGTTCTATAAATTTTTATAGACTTGTACAAAGTTGATGAAAGTCTAAAAGATTTTAGAAAATTATAGAAAAATTATATGAAAATTATTTAAAATTCATTACTTTAAAACTCTTTGAAAATCTATAAAGGTCTTGATTGAATACACATAACTAAGAACCAATCTCAGCCTTACATTTGAAAATATCGAATGGATCATATCAATTTTTTTAAAAAAAATATGATTACATTTTTGTAATTATCGCCAACTTTATCATGCAACTTTTAACATATATTATATTGTGCACTTCTCAAGATTTTCTAGAAATGCACATTATGTTGTTAAAAAGTGCATGAATTATTAAAAAAATGTATTGTATAGTATTAAATATTGCATTTTGCAAAATGAGAAAGTGCAATGCACTTTTAGAGTTTCAATTTAATTTTAATGTTTATGATTGAGTTTTTTTTTATTTGGTTTAAAAGTGCACTTTTTACTACTTAGGGTTTAACATTTATGAATTACGTTTAAAATTTAGTTTTTTTTTTTTTGTTGATATTTTTAAAAGTTATCTAGAAATGCATTGTCTATTGTTAAAAATACATAATATAGTTTTAAAAGCTGCACGGTAAAGTTGTTGATAATTACAGTAATGTCATCGTATTTTTTTAAAAAAAATTGATTTGATCTGTCTGATTTTTACATATGTAAGGCTGGGGTTGTTTCTTAATTTTCTCTTTGTGTGTGTGTGTATCTATGTATGTATATAATCTAGTTCATATGAGAATCAGGCCACTCCCCAGGTGAGAACCTATGGTCTAATTTAAATTCTTCATTTGGCAATATCTAATTGATAAGATTTAATGGATATTTTTAATCATTTTTTATTTATTGTGTTAGGGGCATTTAAGTAATTTTCCACACAGATTTCTTGTAGCTAGTTTCTTATAAATTATGTTGCGTGATTTTAGGAAATTATAACCATGATTTTATAGATTTTTCCAGTTGTTTTCGTTCATTCTTCTTTTGATTTTTTCCAGTGCTGGTGGTGACTACTTGCTAATTTGCCATGCATGACTTCATTTTTTTTCTCGGTTCATTGTAGTATGCTTTTGATTAGGTTTGTTGATGAGTCTGTAATTTTAGGAGGGGGTGCATTGTAGGCTGTTGAGATGTGCATTGGGGTGTTAAGTGTGGTGCAACATAAGATTGTGGGTTGTGCATTGGTAGAAGGACATAAGGTTTCGCTACTAGTGTGAGCTTATGCATTTGGGGATTTTTGTTTTGTCGCTAGGAGATATTTGGCGGAGGGTGGTGCATCATAGAATGTAGGGAAGTGCATTGGAGCACTTAGTGCATGTGGTGCATCGTAGGACGTTGTAATATGCATCGGTTGTCCACCACGTGGTCAATTTTGTGTTAGGGATTATGGTTTAGGGGTTTATAGAGGTTTACGGTTTATGGGTTTAGGGGTTTAAAGTGTGTACTTATAAAATGTTGTACACCAATTGATAAAATTGGTCGAAGGCTCACTGGAGTTGGTCGAATGGTCGTCGAAACCTTAGTAACCTGTAATTACAAGTCACCAACCGATTTCTGAACTTCAGTGGTCCAAAATAACATGTGTATGAGTTTAATTGTAACTTTTAAAAATTTTAGAGTTTAATTAACCTTTTGAATAAAGTTTATGGGCATTTTCTTTAGAAATTATTATTATTGTTGTTGATGATGTTGTGAATTTGTGATAGATTAGGTTCTCAAAAAAAACATTCATTCACCTTTCCCAAAAAAACAAAAAAAAAATTCATTCACGAAACACCGAAGAACATTCTAGGTCCAAGACAGATACAGTCACGGGTGGGTTTATCAAGACCTCATCAATAAACTCTTCCATTAAATTGGAAGTTTCGTAATTATCCATGCCAAAACGCCGTACGTGTCAAAATGGATAACCACTAGTGTGTTAATCCAAAATGCTTACAGCATGTTGTACTACACGCGCCGTCTTATGCTAGACTGATGCACTCGCCACACAACAGCTCCAGTTGTTTCGACATTAAAATTTTTATGGTGCTCGATGGCGCGTATCTGAACGCGCCAAACGAAAAGAAAGAGTGCTGCTTCATGCATAAAGGGAAATATGTTACTGGCCCGCCACGTGGGTGTAATGGGTAGAGTGTGTGGTACACGCACTTGCAGAAGGGGATACCTGTGATGGTGAATGATTGACGAGGTTAGCACGTTTATTGGGATCATTTGGTGAATCATGTACTCCGTAATATTGAAATTGACTAGGAATAAAATTATTTCTTCTTTTACCAAGCCCCAGCCTCCCTGCCTCATCACTCATGAGGCATGAATAATAGCGCAAATTATACTGTGGACCATGGTCCAGAACATGGTCATGGTTGATACTGCAGTTGTGTTGAATGGATACTGCAGTTGTGTTAAAAAGATACTGCAATTGTGTTGAAATGAAATTGCAGTTGCGCAGAACAGAGGTCGTTCATCTGTTCAATATAACTGCAGTATCAGTCCAACACAACTGCAGTATCAGTTCAATACAACTGCAGTTCCAGACAGATGAAACGGTCTTTGTTCCGCATAACTGCAGTATCAGTTCAACTCAACTACAGTATCAGCCATGACCCATGGTCCACGGTATAACTACTGGAATAATAGTATACATAATACATTAATAAATTAATATAAACTAGGAAGTATAAAGCATAACATTACAGTTATCATAGCAAGTGTAGAATCACCAATCCTTCTAGTTGCATTGCCACCATCAACACTAAATTCTGTAAAATAAAAAAATAGTAGAATTTTAAAATTAGAAAACAATTTGACATGTTAAAACTAAATAAAAATGGCATTAATGTTAGGAACTAGGAATTGTTAGTGACTTAGTGTGTTACCTTGTTCAAATCTCTCCAATTCCTCAAGATTTTCCTCAATTGACAAGGGGGGTATTTGGCAGCCTAAGCCACTCGAAGTCGACGACACCACCACATGCCACAACACCAGCGCAACTTCGAGCTTCCACCAGACTACAGAACAGATGGAACTCAGAGTCTTAAAGAAGTAGATAACAGACTAGAGTAGTAGAGAGAACCCAGAGTAGTAGAGAACTTAGAGTCTCAGACTATCAGAGTCTTAGAGAAATCAGAATTGCGAAAGGATAAGGGAGAGATCAGAGATTAGAGAAGAGAGAAGAGAGAAGTGAGAAGTGAGAGCTCAGAAGAATGAACCCTAGTTTCTACAATCGTGACTGCGCAAATGAGGAAACACTTGGATTTCAGCCTTATCAGCACGCGCGCGCGCACACACAGATATATATATATATATATATATATATATACACATACATACATACATACTAGGACCAAACGACATCTCACAACCCTAAACCATACGTAACCCTATCTTTTCTCGGATATTCGGGCAGGTCGAATTTGATATTATCCCCCACCCGGATCCTATTAACCCACGCCGTTTCGTAAAGCGGTTCGGTTTACTGATGTCGGGTTTAATTCTGCTTGGGTGGGCTTTTAAGGATGTCGGGTCGAACAGTTTTTTCAGGTTGTTTGGTTTTTGCACAGCCCTAAATCTCAAGACTCATAGACTATGATTCCCATCTAAGTGTGATAAATTTAAAAAGGGTGTGTCTCTTGTGCGACCAGATCTGTGAGATGGTCGGGTCAAAATGAAAATGCAATACTTATACTAGAAAATGTAATACTAATCAATAACAAAATTCTTGTTACTTATAAGGGAAATTGTAATAAAAATGTAATATTTAGATGTTGAACAGTTATGAAATAAAGTGTAATATTGATGAGAAAAGTATTATATTTTGATTTAAAAATATTATATTTTTCCTCATAAGTAACAAACAATTTATTCATAATTAGTATTGTATTTTCTAGTATAAGTATTACATTTTCATCCAGACTTGAATCGTCCACGATTCATTACAAGAGAGTCACCCTAAAATCACTTATATTCCGATCCAATATAAAATTCAATTTCGGTTTGAATGAAATGCCATTTTTTTGGAAAAGAAAATTGCCATGCATTCATTAAAGCAAATGTTCAATACAAGGAGTAGTAGTTAAATGAAATGCCATCTTAATCACAATTACAACACAATAAAAATTAGATTATAAACATTTATCAAATCAAGAATTAGTAGTTAAATGAACAAAAACCAAAGCATAGATTGAAAGGTATCAATAATTGCAAAAGAAAAAAAAGAAGAAAAAAAAGTTGTTTTCTAACGCAATGAAAAAAAAAAGCAGCGCCTAACATGCCAACGGGTACATGCATTGCACACACCCGACTGAGCATTTAAGTGCTCGGAACGAGCAGAGCACCACTCCATCCTTTGTTTTTTCTCTCTAATAAAAATAAAAAAATGCAACAGTGATTATGAACTAATAAAGATCGAAAGGAGTAAATTGCTGACATTATTGACATTTGAATAACTAAGTAATTGATTGAACATATTGATTAAAGATATCGATACTTTTTAAAATTATTGAAATCTATCTCAAAATCTTTACTTTTTAACATCAATCTATATTGTTTTTGAAAAACAAATGAATCTGCCCCTCTATGATCTGACCAAAATTTATAAGTGTAAGTGTTATAAGTGTAAAATATTTAATTTTGATGTTAAATCAAACATATATCTAACTTCATATAAATTTAAAACAATTCGAAACACAATCAACTTATCATACAATTAAAATTTAATCAATTTTAAACAAGGAACGAATTAAAAATACATTGCCTTTTTTGTATAAAACAATTTGATCCAATTGGTATCAACATTCACAAAAGGTCCATCCAGCATGACTAAGTCAGTTTATTGTCAAAATCGAATAAGAAAATCACACTCTACTTATTAGCACAAAAAAGAAAAGATCTTTTTAAAGTAGCTATCACATAAAATACACAACCCTAAAAATGAATCCAATTCGAAAAGTCATTATCTTGCTTAAATTTTTTTTAAACTTGAACTCAAAATTCAAGAAAATGAACAAATAAGAATTAGAGACTAACATAGTAAATTACCTTGAGTGATTAAAATTGGGAAGAGAAGTTGAAGAGAAGACCAGGGCAAGAGCACAAGCAGTACAACAAAGGAGGTTTGAGTGTCTAGCAGAGGGTTGAAACTCTTATAGAGGGGAGAGAGGAGCGGAGGTTGAAGGGGTAAAACTAGGGATATTAAAGTAGGTTAAATCTTGTGGGTTGGTCCTAAAGCATCCCGTCGTGAAGCAAGTTAGAACAAATAATTTTTTACCCTCCTACATAATATCTTCTCTACATATTTCGTCTGGATGTTCAAACTAACTCGTGCAAATCAATTTTCTTTTTATAAAATATGAAAAATATGGAAAACTTTGAATACGATGCAAATACACAAGTACACAACATTTATAAAAATTAAAAGAATATTTAGTACAATGACATGCATTTATTGAAATCCCAAAATTATTTTTCAATTTTGACCAAATACAAAGATTTATCATATATAGTATATATTTATAAATACATTGATTATGATTTTTTTTTTCGTGCATAATAACTGTATTGCAAATTATTTTCAAAAAAAAAAATGTATTGCAAATTTAAGAGTATGAGAATGATTATCAATAATTATTGCAAAATTATTGCATTTAAGTATCAATATACAATACCAGTTTTTCTTGTGTCAAAGAAAGAATGTTATGTTTGCATTATCTAAAATAAACTTATAATTTGTGTGTTAGATTCTATACTATCATTTTATAGGTCTGAAACATAGTGAAAAAATAATACATATATCTGAAAAGAGTAAAATGTGTTATTGTCCAAAAATTTAAGACCTAATGTAAAACACATGGCTTGAATTCAAGAAGAGGGCAACCAACTACATTGTACATGCGTTCATATTAAAATGCACACATACACATCATGCATCCACCACCACCACCAAGGCAAATAAGGACCAAAATCCCCAATCAATTCACATATAGTGCACAAAAACATCATTAGGTGCAAACGACACCACAAACAAGTACACAATACGCATATGTACTATAGTACACACATGCCACACATATACGTTGCATTGCATACATGTTCACATTGAAATGCACACATACACATCATATACCACCACTACCAGTAATGAATATATGTATGTATAAAAATGCTAATTGATTCACATACCTGTCTACTTCACCAACACATCATTAGGTGCAACCCACACCACAAATAAATGCACACACATATGTACAATAATGCATACATGTTTACAATGCGCACACACATAAAATAAACACAAAATGAACACAATGCTACAACGAGGGTGCACACAATAAAAAGGCACTATATACCAATCATCTATTGAGGCAATTCAATGATATGCAATTTTTTCGTTCAATCCCATGCATTAATGTCAAATATAATATAATTATGGAATAATGTATGTAGTCCATAAGGGACTTTATTTGAAAATTATTCCCAAAATATAGTCATGCATGCTATATCACCAAATCAATCTAACACTCATGCTTTCTTTAAAACAATTTCGTTTTCGCTGGCTGCTGGTTTCTCTGGTGGAGTAGGTTGCTTCTCATCAACTGGATTTTTCTCCTTCGTTGGCATTGGCGCAAATGGTGAACACAATTCTGGGTTCTTTTTCTTCATTTCGGCAACGTAGCCTCTGCATGCATAACAACTACATTTAAAAATAATGATGATGATGCCAAGGACCATGTAGTCCAGTGGCATCAAACCCTTCCCTTTATAAGGGAGGTGGTGGGTGAGCCCAGCCTCAGTGGAGGCTATACTGACTCTTGTGCTTCAATAAGTTGAGAAAGTAGTTATATATGAACAGATACTGCATTGTAATAGAGTTAGTAGTATTCAAAAAATAATAATAATGATTATCATTATAGTCATCATCATTAAGAAATGTATTAATGATGTAACAATTGAATGTTTTACTAAATCTACATATTTCATTACTTCTCTCCTAAGCATAGGTTCTCACAAGATTGGAAGCCAATTCTATCACGGATCTAAAAAACTTAATGGCTTTAAAGCAAAAGACAAAAATATTATTTCAAACAAGGAAAAAATACTATAATATTTTGCTAATTATTTCAAACTTTGAGTGCACACCACAACATTATCAAATTTTGTATTCAGTAGTTAGTTACTCTATAGAATTCAACTACCAATTTCTTAGGACCCTAGATTTTACTTTTCCCGTCAATTTCAATTACAATTGCACTTTCAATTCAAGTTGTAATTATATTCAATTTCCTTTTCATTGTTGAAGCAAGGATTGAAGATTAGATTTACATTTTCATCATCAAATATATAAGTCATCTCTCTACTTTTATTTCATTACGACTTCCTTATTTTCTTTTAATATTTAGCTTTGATCTTATATTTTGTGTTTGTTATATATGGATTTCCTTTTTTATCTTGAATTCCTAGCTATTTTCATTTTGATCATGAGTGACTCTTTCTCCTATTCTTGGTTTGGTTGCTTTACCTAGACCTAATGCTAGTTCCTATTCAGCCGCACCACTAGGTATACAAATATACACCACCATACCTAATGTATTGTGAATTCAACACAAAAATATTATTTCAAACAAGGAAAAAATATTACTACGTATAGTATTTTGCTAATTATTTCAAACTTTGGGTGCACACCACACCACTATCAAGTGTATTTTATTATATGATTTATATCTAGAAGTGAATGCACATCCCTTACATGTTTTTGGGATGGACCGCCTGTACTTTCTCTTGTAGCTCAAAAAGTCAATATTCCACTACCGGGACTATATATAAATGTGTGTGTGCGCGCGCGCGCGCGTGAAAATGCATACCTTATGGTGAACGGTTTAACCTTGGAGTTAGCAAAATTTTTGACTTGACGTGTTTTATCCATGGCAGTTGTTCGATAAATTTCTGTATAATTTCAAATTATTGAAATAAAGAAAAGTCAATAACAGTTTCTAATTTAAGAATGAAACAAATTATACAATTTTGAATGGGAAAAGTTTCAATTATTAAAAATTTAATATAAAAAATACAATAGTGATTCATTAAATAACTCAAAATTGCAAACATTGAACTCAAGGGGTAAACAGGTCTGTTAATATAGCTTATCGGCCAAATACCCAAAAAGAATTTTTTTTCTGACTTTTCCCTAAATCATGAATTCTACACAGTATTTCTTAAAATAGATAAAAATATACTTGAGCAGTTGAGCCATTCGACCAAAGCAAACTATCGTATCACACAGTCAATTTATGAATATTATAATTGAAAAGTTTTCAAAATAATCAATGCTAAAGTTAGGGTTGAAACCTTGACCAAAGGGAGTTTTAGCAAACGCGTGCTACTTCTCTAATATTCTAATAAGAAAACAAATATATAGAATTGAATGTCCTACAAAGTGTAGTTTGAGGAGTAATTCTTTGCCAAATTGGTACAGGCTAATGTTCCATTTTTCTTTCCCTGTGAAATACTGAGACCTATCAATTGCTCTGATTTTTTCAAAATGCACAAATTTTAATCGCAAAAGTCATGAGATATGGAGAAATATGCTTGATTCAAAAATAAATCTAACAGTACATAAATCTAAAATAGTTTGAAACACAATAAATTAAACTACTCAAACGATTAAATATATCAACACCATTAGCATGAAAAGAAAAGATTTTTTTTTTAAAAAAAATTTGTTATCACATAAA
The DNA here is from genome assembly GCF_003576645.1 of Ipomoea triloba. Lineage (NCBI taxonomy): Eukaryota > Viridiplantae > Streptophyta > Magnoliopsida > Solanales > Convolvulaceae > Ipomoea > Ipomoea triloba. The sequence goes on along the minus strand of NC_044919.1, from coordinate 12,969,174 downwards.
AATTACATAACACCAAAAATGAATCCAATTTGTAAAGTAATTAATTCTCTTGCTTAAAAATTTAACCTAAACTATAAATTCAATAAAACAAAAGAAACAAGAACTAGATACTAATATACTATTACTTTGGGTAGCCGATGAGGGCAAAGGCAAAAGCAGCCAAGCAACGACGTGAGTAGAGGACTGGGCGTCAAGTAGTAGAATGGAACTCTTATAGGGGGGGGGGGTGATCGAAGAACGGAAGGAAGGAGTAAAACTAGGGGTACATCGGCGCTGGTTTTGCTGTAAAGAAAGCTAGAATAATTTATTTGGAACCCACAAAGAGGCACGCTTTACAAGGTTTTCATGTTGAATTATGCAGGCCAGTCTTGAATGGTCACGCTGAAAAGCAAGTTCGGATAAATAGTTTGGGCCCACAAAGAAGCCGTCTTTGTGTGCTACAAGCCAATTTCCGCTGGCATAAACAACTATTATTACTAAAGCAAAGCTAAACAAAATGTTATACTCATAAGTTTATCTCATCATATATCATTAGTTATATATCATAGACTAGGTGCATATAGGCCTTGATAGAGAATGTTAAAATTTTAAATATTCTAGACTAGAAATTAAAAAATTGTATAGGCTCCACTTAAATTAAAAAAAATCCAAAAATATTTGAATATTTAATCTAAAAAATCACTCAATAATTTGAATTTATGATTAATTTCATAATTTTGTATATGTTCTTGAATTTTTGAATTTGGTAATGAATGTAGATAATTATATTGGTGTTACTGAATATGTTTTCCAAACAAGAAAATAAAGATTTTCAACCTCTTCTAACATCGGAGCATCATTTTTATTAACTTTTGTATATCTTTTGAAACATGCAATTTTTCCAAGTTCTAATTCTATTAGATTTTCATATCTTTTGTAAAAGATCTAGAGTTTGGCTCTCCTACATAATATCTTTAAATCTCTACATAGATGTTCAAATTAACTCTTGCAATTCAAATCAATTTTTTTTTTATAAAATATATTTTAAAAAAATAGAAAACAGAAAATATGAGGTAAATGCACAGTGTTTTAAAAAAATTAAAAGAATTTTAAGTACAATAACATACATTTAGTGAAATTCCAAAATTAATTTTCAATTTTGACCAAATACAAAGATTTATCATATATAGTATTTATTTAATACATTGATAAAGATTTGTTTTTTCTTATATTGCACTTGCATGATAAATGTATTGCAAATTAAATTTAAGAGTGTGAGATATTTCTATATTGAGTATGAAATGCATACATGAGAAATATTAAAATTTCAAATTCTTAAACAAAATTATAATGTGCAGTGGTTGGGTTAATTCAGTAATTCTACTCAGATTCATTTGAATGGTATAACGAGAATGGTTAGTTAATAAAGATTGAATTAAGAACGGTATAACTAAATAGTTTTTTTTTTTTTTTGAATTAAGTAATTCTTTAACATTTTTGGCATCTCAGTAATTGGTTAAAGATATTAACTAAAGATACTAATACTTTTTTGGCATGAGTTAATTCTATTTTTGGTCCTAGATTTATAGGTGGCAATCCACTTTTTGTTTTCGTTTTTGTTTTTGTTTATGTTTTTTTTTTTGTTTTTTTTTTTTTATCAAATCATCCACATTTGGTCCTAGTATTATTGCGTCATGACCATTTTTTATTCTCTGTTAACAAAAAGATTTTAGTGTCGTTAAATACAAATTCATTTCGGTCTTCAATTACAATTTTTTTTTCAAAAATATAAACATAAAAATATAGTGGGGTTAACTCACTGTATATAAAAATGATCAAAATGTCTTTGTATTTAATGACATTTCAACGATTTTGTTCACGGAAGACCAAAAATGGTCATGCCACAATAATACTCGGACCACATGTGGATGTTCTGATAAAAAAAAAGACTAAAACTGGACTGCCACCTATAAATCTATGACAAAAATTGGAATTAACTCTTTTTTGGCATGGACTCTGTGGGACGATTGTTCAAGCATGCTGAGACTGGATGTTCAAAGAATGGGAATTGACCATAAAACATTCTCCCCATGAATAAAACTAGGAGAACATGTTAAAAATTTTGTGGCCTAGTTTTGAACCTTCCACGGTAAATCAAATTAGAACAAATTATTTTCGACTTGCAAAGAAGCATGCTTTATAGGTTTCACATGTAAGGTGAGTTAAATTATGTAGGTTAGTCTTGACTTGTCACGCGGCAGAGCAAGTTAGAACAAATTATTTTGGACCCTCAAAGAAGCATGCTTTACATGTTTCACATGTTAGATGAGTTAAACTTGGTAGGTTAGTCTTGAATTGTCACGCACTAGAGCAAGTTAGAACAAATTATTTTGGATCCGCAAAGAAGCATGCTTTATAGGTTTCACATGTTAAGTGAGTTAAACTCCGTAGGTTAGTCTTGAATTGTCACGCGATAGAACAAGTTAGAACAAATGATTTTGGACTAGCAAAGAAGCATGCTTTACAAGTTTTACATGTTAGGTGAGTTAAACTTTGTAGGTTAGTCTTGAATTGTCACGCGCTAGAGCAAGTTAGAACAAATTAATTTGGACCCGCAAAGAAACATGCTTTACAGGTTTCACATGTTAGGTGAGTTAAACTCTGTAGGTTAACTTGAATTGTCACGCGGTAGAGCAAGTTAGAACAAATAATAGGGACCCACAAAGAGCCCGTCTTTGCTTGCCACAAGACAATTTGGGCTACCATATACACCTGTTATTATTAACAGCCAAGCCGAAAATAATGTTGCGCTTACTCACGAGTTGATCTCGTCATATATCATTGGTTATATATCATAGACTAGGTGCATATAGCAATATACATGGCCTTGATATTGGATGTTAAATTTTCAAATATTCTAGACTAGAAATTAAAAATTGTATACTCTCCTCTTAAATTAAACAAATCCAAAAATAATTTGAATTTTAGATCTAAAAAATCACTCAATAATTTGAATTTATGATTAATTTCATAATTTTGTATATGTTTTGAAATTTTGAATTAGGAAATGAATGTAGATAATTATATTAGTGCAACTGAAAATGTTTTCCAAACAAGAAAAAAAATAGAGAATGGAATATAGAAAAAAAAAAACACAAAACAAAGAATCGAAAACTGAAAATATGAGGTAAATGTATTACTTTTATTAAAACGAAAAGAATATTTATTACAATAACATACACTTATTGAAATTCTAAAATTGGTTTTTAATTTTCACCAAATATAAAGATTTATCATATATAGTGTATATTTAACTAAATGATTAAAAAATAATTTTTTTCTTATTCTGCCCTTGCGTAATAAATATATTGAAAATTTAAGAGTGTGAAATATTTTTGTGTTGAGTATTAATAAAGGCATACATAATAAATATTAAAATTTCAAATTCTCACACAAATCTATACTATATATAAAAGTATATCCTCTTCCAAAATTTTTCCGCCAAAACGTAGGGGCATTTTAGTAATATGGTAATTATTATGATTTAGAATAATATTAATTACAATTGGTTATAATTCGTTATTTGTAATTATGGTAATTATTATGATAGAATTTATTATTATTATGATAGAATGACAGAATAATTTTAAGAGAAACAAGAAATTGAGTAACATTTGTATGAGATCGTCTAACGGATTCTTATACGTGATACTAGTTGGGTCGGGTCGACATGGTCTTGTAATACTTATAAGTAGAAGTATAACTTTATTTTTTTTTATCAAAAGTATTACATTTTCCCTTATAAGTAAGTTGGCAAGTGTTTATTACTTATAAGGGAATATATATATATATATATATATATATATATATATATATATATATATATAGTCATAATCAGGTGTGGCCTAGCCTTAACGTGCGGTCAGTGTGGCCGCACCACTATGTATACAAATATAAACCACTCAATGTTAGAAAATGCACAACACAAATATGCACCATTAGGTACGCATCACCAAAAAACACACCACTAGGTATGCAAATATACATCACACAGTGTTAGGAAATATACCATTAGGGGCAGGGGAGCTATGGTGCAATATTTTGGGTGTGTGGTGTGTTTTTTGGTGTTTTTGTGTATTTTCATTGTGGTGCATTTTCTAACATTGAGTGGTGTATATTTGTATACATAGTGGTGTATTCCGCACCGGCCGCACGGGAAGGCGCGGTCATATATATATATATATATATATATATATATATATATATATATATATATATATATATATATATATATATATAGATTTCTATTCATATGCGGCCTGTTGCTCCGGTGCGATCGTGCGGCCTTATCTTTGACGTCTAATTCGCCTAATCTAATGGTGGCAATTGCATTCACGCAAGTTAAGTGGAGAGCTTTTTGGTACTTTAAGTATCTATATTACGTGAATTGAAATGGTGCATTTTAGTATATTGTGTGGTGCGTTTTAATACATGTTGTGGTGCGTTTTATTACGTATGTTGGTACATTTAACTGTGTTGTGAAATGGTGTGTTTTAATCCATCATTTGGTGCATTTTCATACGTAGAATGGTGTGTAACTGTGTTGTGGAATGGTGTGTTTTAATCCGTCTTTTGGTGCAAGAGAAAGTAGCAAACAAAGGTTTGAAATATAAATTGATTTTGCTACTTGAAATCATTTTTACAAAAATTTAAAAAAAGAAAAAGAAAAAGAAGAAAAGTACAACCGAAGTAATTTATTAAATGAATGAAAATTGCATAGCTTGAATTCAATGGGTAAACATATTCAAACATTGCTTATAGGCCAAAAACCAATTAAAAGTTAAACTATTCACTAAATCAAGTCTTGAGATATGGAGAAATATGTTTGATTCAAAAACATATCTAACCGTACATAAATTTAAAATAGTTTGAAACACAATACACTCATCAAACAATTAAAATTAAATCAACACCATTAGCATGAAAATAAAAGATTTTAAAAAAAAATTATTTATCACATAAAATTAAAAAATACAAACCCAAAAATGAATCCAATTTGTAAGGTAATTAATTCTGTTGCTTAAAATTTTTAACATGAACTATAAATTCAAAAAAACAAAAGAAACAAGAAATAGATACAAATATACTATTACCTTGGGCAGCCGATGAGGGCAAAGGCAGAAGCAGTAAAGCAGTGGCGTGAGTGGAGGTCGTGATGTCTGGTTGTAGATTGAAACTCTTATAGGGGGGAGTGAAGAACGGAAGCGGTAGGAGTAAAAACTAGCCAGGGGTACATGTTAAAAATTTCGTGAGCTAGTTTTGAATATTCCACAGTAAAGCAAGTTAGAACAAATTATTTTGGACCAGCAAAGAAACATGCTTTACAGGTTTCACATGTTTAGGTGAGTTAAATTCTGTAGGTTAGTCTTGAATCATCACGCGGTAGAGCAAGTTAGAACAAATAATTTGAGCCAACAAAGCTTAACAAAATGTTTTGGCATATACAACTATTGTTATTAAAAGCAAAGCTTAACAAAATGTTGCACTTACTCACGATTGTTACCCATACGTTGCACGGAAATTTTTTTGTTATTATGAATTCAAATTTAAAGAATATAAAAAAAATAAAAAGATGTTAAAATATACAATATAATAATATAGTTAGACTTTAATATATTTGGTCAAGTATCTATTTTCATAACATACAAAATTTAAATTTAAATTTAAATTTTGTATGGTTAATATAATCTCTAATCATGTACATATTTAGATAAATATATAGAAAAAGTAACATAATTAAGTTGATTTATTCTTAAATGTATTTATATATATTATAATTCTAAAATTATGAATAATAACTAAGAGAATTATACTCAGAAATTAATTTAAAAAATGTAAGTTTTAAATTTTGTATGAGTAAGTTTAAACTATAATCTGATGTATTTCCGTATATGATCCACCGGGTCTTTTTCCGTCCATTTAACGGTCCGAGTCCATCCGCGTTCGCTCCGAAAGGCACTGGAGCTGGCCCAGGCGAATTCATCACTTGTACTTGTACTGTGGGTATCGAACACGGGTAATCCCAAAGTTATTTCCCACAAAGAGAGTTCACTTGCCACTTGAGCTACCCCATTAGGTTATAAGTGCATACATGTATATATTTAAAAAAAAATCTAAATATTTATTAACACATATTTTGTTAATTTTATAATTTCATTTCCTTAATTATATTTCATATTTTATTAATTATAATTTAATGAAATTGCCACAAATATTGCCACGGAGAAATATTATATTTCTCAAATTCATTAATTATATTAATTATAATTACCAAATATTGTGGCAATTACCATAATAATTTCATTAATTATATTAATTATAATATTTGTTTTCTTCTAATATTAAAATATATTACCATAATAATTAATGAAATTGCCAATATTTTAAAATATATTACCATGATAATTACACGAAAGAAAGGAATTACCATAATAATTGGCATTAATTATAATTAAGAAATTAAATTAAAAATTAATAATATGTTAAGATAAGCATAATTTATTTTGTTTCAATAATATTATACCTTAAATATAAAAATATATATGTATATAGATTACCATAACAATTACACTGAAAAAGGTGAAGAGAATTACAATAAATAATTATTAGGTAATAACATTAATAATTAATTATTAAGAAAAGTATGATTTATTTTGCACTAATAATATTAATTTTATATATATATATATATATATATATATATATATATATATATATATATATATATATATATATATA